>NC_059385.1:33796250-34145000 GCF_019703515.2 Myxocyprinus asiaticus
TTTTTATTTATTTATTTATTTATTTTAATTACTTTTATTCTGCACAGTGCAGTAAAATGTTCTCAGAACTATATGGTATTGATTGTTGATACGATAATGATTTTATATTTGAATGAATGTTACCTTTGCTATGTAATGCTAATAAATGTTCTGCAAATGTTTGTAACGTGTGAATTGCTTTACAGTAAGGTCTGTCAATACCTTAAATTAATGCTTTTTATTGTTAAATAATGTTAGTAAAGAGCCTAAAAGACATTGGTAACACATTTATTGATGTTCAATTGGTTCCACTTTACAATAAGTTTCACAAAACTTCATATAATATATATATATATATATATATATATATATATATATATATATATATATATACACACACACACACACACACAAACGTTCAAACGTTTTGAAACACTTACTCATTCTTTATTATAATTATTATTATTTATTTTTTTTCTTCACATTTTAGAATAATAGTAAAGTCATTAAAACTTTGGAATAACATAAATGGAACTATGGGAATTATGTTGTGACTAAACAAAATCCAAAATAAATCAAAACTGTGTTATATTTTAGCATCTTCAAAGTAGTCACCCTTTGCCTAGAATTTTCAGAAATGTACTCTTGATATTTTCTCAACCAGCTTCTTGAGGTATCACCCTGGGATGCTTTTTAAACGATAAATTGTTTTAGATCTTCAAACAAGATATAACAAAACAAAGGCAACCTGAGTAAACACAAAATACAGTTTTCCAAAATATATATATTTTTTATTGAAGCAAAAAAAAGAAAAAAAAAAAAAGATTATCCAACACCTATATCACCAATGAAAAACTGACTGCCTCCTTAAACTTAAAAGCTGGTTGTGCCACCTTTAGTAGCAACAACTGCAACCAAACACTTATGATAACTGGAGATGCACAACATTTTCACAACACTGGTGGAATTTTGGCCCACTCTTCTTTGCAAAACTGCTTTAGTTAAGCCACATTGGAGGGTTTGTGCATGAACTGCCCGTGTAAGGTCCTGCCACAGCATCTCAATCGGGTTCAAGTCAGGACTTTGACTAGGCCACTCCAAAACTTTAATTTTGCTTCTTTTGAGCCATTCAGAGGTGGACTTACTCCTATGCTTTGGATCACTCTCTTGCTGCATAATCCAGTTGCGCATTTCAATACATTTTTAACTTCTATAGTTTTTATTTTTAAATTAACTTAACATAACTGATTGCACTTGCACAATAATAAGAGTCCATAATTAGGTCTGTAGATCCAGGCATTTCAGAATGACAGGCATTTAAATCTGAATATTGCACTCTTGGAACAATGGAGCTTTGATGTCATCTTGTGGCCACATTTGGTACTCTGTCTACAATAATTAAAGAAATTAGCCATTGTATAACTTATTTACTTGAAATTTGGGACACAACTCGGTTTGATGTATATGGCTTAAATTTTCTATAATTTTTTTGGCCACCACATTTTTTTAATAAATGAAATAAAAAATGTTGTGCATTGCATTTTCATTCCAATAAACTTAATTTTTTAAAAAGACATATAGAAGTTTATCAACTGATTTCACTTCCACAATAATCTCCAGGAAGGGAGGGGATGGGAGTGCATCGTGCTGGGGGTTTCCCTGGCCTGAGATGGGTGATGGAGGAGTGTGATGAGGAGGAGGGTGGGGCCGGCCTGTGAGGACACGTGACCGTCCCTGAATCAGGCTAATCAGCCGGGAGGGGGATGAAGACTAGCCGGTGTTCGAGAGAGAGCGACGCACGCGTCCACGCTGCACGATTGTTCGTGTTTGTTTTATGTTCGAGTTTTTATTAAACTTTATGTTTACTGTTCAGCCGGTTCCCACCTCCTCCTTGCCCGTCCTTTATCTGTTACAGGGATAGTATACTGAACATTTGTTATTTTGAAGTCAGAGATGACTGATAGTAAAGAAATGCAGTGCAGTGAGTCATATGTTCATTTATGAACTGTTCTGGGCTGTGTTTCCCAAAAGCATCATTAGTGTAAGTTGATCGTAGGTACCATAGGCACCAATGGTCTTTACGAGCAACTTAGGCTAACAATGCTTTTGGTTAACACAGCCCTGAGTGATTCCATTCATTCTGTTGAACGATTTATCAGACTGAATCAACATGCAAGTTTGTGAGTAAGAGTGAATTATTTAAAGAGGTGATGCTATAGTGTAATTTTTTGAATTTGAGTAAATTTAGTGGAATGAGTGAAAATGACAACAAGAGAAGTGTTTTTTGGTATTATTTGGTGGTACATTTTTTATTTTTTTATTTTTTTGGTGTTGTTACATTCAGTTCAGATTGCAAACTCACAAAAACTTTTGATTAGCATGGTCTGAAGACGATCTGAGCAAAATTTGGTGAAAATTGTATTATCGAACTGACACTTGTCCTCCGCCACCCAGATTGAGGTAACCGTGCCACCACAAGGACCTAGTAGGCAGTGGGAATTGGGCATGACAAATTGGGGAGAAAAGGGGAGAAAAAAATAAAAAGTAGGTTTTCAGTTATATTAATAATGGCTGACAGGAAGTTTGGCTGACCATGACAAATGTGGTATCGTTGAACTCGACCAGTGTCATAACAATAGGATAAAATGATCAAAAGTTATTAGCATTTCATTATATTTTTTGACCACAAGCTAGCGCTGTCCTGAAACTTGTGCCAATGACACAATGTATATTGTATAAATACAGCATTTTACATCAAAATTCAAAATGGCTGACACCCAAAATGGCCCACATAATCTAAAGAGTCCAGTTTTGTGATTTTAGGACAAACCGTTCAGAAGTTATAAGGAAAAATAGCCATTTTTTATATCTCCTGACCTTGTAGGGGGCACTGCACCAAAATGCTGCAGGTCCCCTCAGGGAATGATATGACACATACATAGTTTTGTCACAATCCGACAAAGTGTTGTGGAAATACAGCCTCAAATTCAATTTGCAGTGTTCTTTATTGAATTCGTTGAAGCGCCATTCAAAAACGGTTTGGTCTATCAATTCTTCTAATAACGTTTTGTCCTGAGTGTCTCCAGATGATGCACGGCAATTTTTGTGCAAATTGGACGTAGGGTCAGGCAGAAATCAGGCAGAAATTTAAACCATGGTATGCATTCGACTCGGCATGATCTCAGGATTCAGGGGAAAAATAATTTTGTCTCTAGGATGTACGGTTCAAAAGTTATTAGCGTAAACATGAGTGAAAATTTGAACTGTTGGTGGCGCTATAGGGTTTGAGATAAAGACTCCACATTTGCTCTGGTATCACTTCAGACTATCCTCTACCTCTGCAAAATTTCATAACTTTCCTGCGAACAGTTCTATGGGCTTCCATAGGAACCATATTTTGGGGTGTGGGTGGATTTGATACTGAATTTTGCCTCAGACATAAAGAGAAAATTAGACAAATGCAATAAAGGAATAAACATTTTAAGATGCTTGGCAGGGGCTGATAGGGGCACAACTAGACAAGTAAGGGGAATATACAGTGCAATGATTAGACCTACAATAGTTTATGGCAGCCTATTCATCAGCTATGTTAAGGAAAATTTATATCATACAATCACAAGCTTTGAGAATAAGTTTTCACATTTAGAAACGCTATATATTAGCATAAATATAAGTCCTGCTGTGGTAGTGCCCGTAAAATAAAATGTAACAAAAAGGGGAGACAAGAGTAGTGAAAACAGACAGTACTGTATATTTAAAAAAAACAACAAAAAAACAGCGAGCTCCGGAGTTTCAGACAACGATCACCTCGATCTCTCTGCTCCATCAGGGAACTGGGAAAAGAGTCGATCCCTGCATCCGAAACAGTGTACGGTCGCAGTATATACTGTATTTGATGAGAAACGCACTTCTCGGCCAGTAAAACAGTACGCTCTTTTGGTATGTGAGAGACAGTATGAATAGAATTCGGACATACTAACATCCGGCAACGTACGCATGGTCCTGTGACTAGAATGTATGACGTGACAACAACAACCGTGAAAATAATCCACTCAAGTTCGGTTAAACAAGTGCCATTTAAGTACAATGAGCAACGTTCTTTGTGTATACAGCACTTACTGTTGAAAATAGCCTTCCGTCCCGCAGTTCTCCGTCATTTCTTTTAAATCCAGCATTTGAACGTGACGACTCCTCACCTCCTGATGCATTGTGGGATAGGAAAGTGTTCAACCAATCCACACTTCGGATTCCTGCCGGAAGTAGTAGGACATCCGGGCATTTCTCGCTTACGCCTTTGAACAAGGTGGCGCAGCTCATGACTACCCATCTCCCTACAAACATTCCAGCCATAAAACACTCGACTTATATTGTATGGGATCACACTGTGTACCGGTGTGTCTCATTACCAATCAGCTCACTTGGCTACAGCACTCCTGAGAGAAATTAAAGGAGAGAGGGAGAGAAAGAGAAAGACAACACATACACAATACGGCCAAGAGCACTGTGACACACATCCTTGGCTGTTCCCAATGCCAATAGTTGATCTTCAGTTGTTTGGTAAGATAAATGAAAAGGAAAGATATATTTCAAAGGAATAGTTGTGAAACAGCATTGGTGCTTTGAATCCTCCGACTTGCCGTAGATTCAGACAACCCGTTCATTCAGACGAGCGAGTGAAATGGCACACGCAGACAATGCGTTAATGAGACACATTTAGATGAGTGAGTGAAAAAAAAAGAGGCATATGCACACGTCAGACGAGCGAGTGAAACAGCACATGCAGTCATTACGTAAGGCAAACTATGGAACGCCAGGCAGTTCAAATATATGCTAATTTTAACATATAGACAACACGCAAACATGTGTTGTTTGCACAATTACATGAAAAATCACTTTGTAAACAACGCATAGACGATGCGCAAACAACACGTTAACAACGCATGATCTCAGATGTCAATTTCACATACTTCTGAGTTTTGGCCACTTGTCAAGTTTGAACAGATGAGTGTCATAAGTTCCCATTGGCTGCTGAGCACTATAGGGTTAAACCATTTCTGTAAGCCTAGGGGGGTTGCCTACCCACTCACAGACTCTATGCTACCACTATTTAACATGCTAAGGATCCTCTTATTTTTTTGTCCTTTTCTTCCTTTTTTTGTGTAGCATATAAAAATAAAATATTTGGATTGCAGTTTTATGACTTAAATTATTTTTAGTCCCAGATCAGGCTTTTTTAAATTTTGTTTTCTTGCTATTTTCTGTATTTTCTGTAAATGTATGCATAAATAAAGCGAAAAACAATATCTGCCTGGCGTCTCAACCAGTTACAAACAGCGGATGCAAAGTGGCTTACATGTCAACTCAAAGCTCATAATTAGGCTTTGTAGTTGTTTTATAAAACATTTACAAAAAAGGTTCCTGCAGCTATTCTTTACTTATTATTAATCACAGATGTTTGAAATCTGTAATGGCAGTGGTCATTTAGAGAAACTTAAAGTTAATAAGTTAAATTGAAGTTAACAGATTGATAGCCAGATCCATGATTTTATTGTTAAATAATGAGAGAAGTCTGCTATTACGGAGCCATCAGACTGTGTTGTAGCCATTATAATTATTATTATTATTTAAAAAAACAAAAACAAAAAAACATAGGCCTATAGTTCAGTGGTGTAATATATTAATATTCAGTTTAACTGAATGTGTTACGTTTATTTTATTATGTTTATTGTTATATGAAAGTAGACTGTTGGTGGGAGTACCTGCGCAAGGTAGATACATCATAAGAATAAGAGGCCGGCAATTTGAGTAGTGTATGGCAAATGTCGGGAGACATGGAGTGGGTCAGACATTAATTTTGACCACTTCATTTGACGTTATTTTGTTGGAAAAAAATTTAGTTGATTTAGTTTTGTATTATTTTGAGTTTAATTGCAATCTATGTTTCATTCATCATTTTCACTGGAGTTAATAAATAAGAACTTTTGCAACAATGTCGGATGGTGGAAGTGCATTTGAAAACTAACCCACCACAGCCATGCTTCCATGCACGGTCTTTTGGAAGGCCGATACAGACAGTTTGCATGATCTTGGGTCAGGGAGCAATTAAAACTTTTGAACCACATTAATAAATTTTAATACAATGTGCTGTAGCCTATATGTGCATAAAATACAAAATAGGCCTAATGAATGAAAATGTCTGTCCTGCATAATCTGCATATAGCCTTTTTCAAGTCTATAGCTAATCATCCAGCACCAGCACCTCAGCTAAGCCTTTAACCAAATATATTATTATTATTGTTATGTATAATAACAGTCATTCATTCATTCATAATATTCATTCATTTATAAAATTCAACTGTCTGTGATTTGTTTTAATTCATGGATACATAGGACTGGGCGATATGGCCAAAATCACAGCAAAAACTAATATTAGCCTAACTTATGTAAGTAAGAAGTTCTCAAGCAATTATTAAAGTCAAACAGTCAAGACGTTTTTATTTGTATAAAGCCTTTCACAACACACATCATTTCAAAGCAGCTTTACAGAAGATCATGCATTAACAGAAAATGAAACTGTAATACCTATGATGTCTTAGAGTCATCATTGTGTAGTTTGATAAAATACGATTGTGAATTGTGTTTAAAAATAAGTAATTAAGTAATAATTGTATTTATAACCCCAGTAAAGTCAGTAATAAAATAAGAACAAAGGAACAAGCAATAGGACAAATAAACACAATGTAACAAAGATACAAATGACGTAAACAGTGATGGAAGTGTTTCAAACTTCAAGTAAGCATTCAGAAAATGAATAAATTAAACAAAACAAAATAAAACACCTTGATCTTTATTAAAGCTACAAAATTATTCAGTCAAGTGCAGTGAGGGATTTTCTCTTTCTTTTGTTGTTAATGACACATACAGCAGCAGGTACAGTATTAGGCTGCATTTACACTTTAGGACCAAATGCACAGATCCAGTATACTGACACACATCTGATTTTTCCCAAATGTTTGCATTCACTTAAGACATAACCGAATGTGTTTACGTGAATATTTGCCAAAATCTGCATTTTGGCATAATTTATGTGTGTATTTGACTGTACACCCGAGCGGTGCGAGTACCGACTTGAGTTATCTTTCATGGTTTATTGCGCTCTTAATAACTCTTTTTAATATCAAGTGCATTCCTCTTTGTATTTTCTCATTCATCCATGTTTCTTCATCGCTCTAACCCGTCAATAACTTTAAGCAGTCCTGCCCACTGAAAGCCACATGGATATTTATACATAACGCGATAACGATAGCATAATCTCTATCGAATTGACCCTTTATATTGTCACCACAATATATATCGCCCAGCCCTAGCTTTAGCAGTTTGCAGTGAAATCATATCAGTCCCATCTTCAGTCCTAGCCTTTTCATACTGTCAGTAAGCCATTTCAAGTCTGTCACATTGCTAAACCAGTAGGCTATATAAACTGTCACAAAAGCAGTCATAAAATTCATTCGGTATGTTATGAAGTGTATAATAGGCTACTCAGTAACAATCCATGTTACTTGTTGCTGTGATCATTGTGGATTATCTGTAATGCACAGTTGAAAGCGTTCATGTCCCTTATTTTCTGCATGACTATTTCCAGGTATTGCAGATATAAACTACTGTATGTGTGTGGTTCTAGAAAGAAACAATAAGCCACTTTTCTTTGTATCTTTGTGTTTTAACTAATTAGATAAACACTTACTTCTCAGGTAAATTGTTTTAATAAGAACTTTCAGGGTGGCCTAGGATTTTGGCACAGTAGCGTACATCTGCTGTCAGGAAAGCCAAATCAAATTACTACCTGACCTAATTACAAACTCTCATTCTCATCGAAAAGCAGGCAATTTTATCTTGATGAAAATAATTTAAGTCTTAAAACTGCAATCCAAATATTTTATTTTTATTGGCTACACAAAAAAGGAAGAAAAATACAAAGAAATAAGAGGATCCTTTGCATGTTAAATAGTTGTAGCATAGAGTCTATGAGTGGGTAGGCAACCTCCCTAGACTTACAGAAATGGTTTAACCCTAGTGCTCAGCAGCCAGTGGGAATTTACGACACTCATCTGTTCAAACTGGACAAGTGGCCAGATGGCTCAGAAGTATGTGAAATTGACGTCTGAGATCATGCATTGTTAACGTGTTGATTTTTCACGTTCACACGCAGATTTCAAGTTAAATTCGCCATGAAACTGAAGTTATGACTGACTTTATTACTGTATTGTGATGTATTTCCGAGTGAAATGGCTTTTCGAACAAGAAAAAAAATGTAGGGCGGGGACTTTGTTTATGTTAGGACAAGGCTGGAGCCATTGTGCAAATACAGGTGAATGTGATATAAGTGAGTAGAAGCTAATTTGTCTACTTTTTGAATCACAATACATTAAGCATAAAGAATAAAGAACACTTACTCGAGCGGTATATCCAAGAAACCTCCGTCTGCAGAAAAATATAAATAAACTCCAGCGAGTTTCCGTTCGTCCAGCTTCAGCTTCAGCTTCAGCATGTCTTATTTAGAGGTCATCTTTCCTATGCCCTATTCCATACGAAGACAATGACCCTCCGCTGTAAGAGCTTCAGAAGGCTGAAAGGTAATAATGGTAAGTCAAAATGAATTTTTAAGCGATTCTTATTGTAAAATCTGTTTGGAATTGACCCTACAACATGCTCCTTTCGAAGTACCCTGCAAAGGCATGATCAGTGCCAGTTAGAATACAGCCAGACATGCTAGAGGAGGGAGTGTTCTCATTCTAGAAAGCAATTGATTGGACAAAGTTTCTCATGCCCTCCGAGCCATCATGACTGTGCCTTGGTCTGTCAAGCCAGAAAAGAGAGATTGCTGATTTTAAATGCTTACATCTTCTGAAACACTTTTTTGTCAGCATTTGGAAGTACATTAGCATATTGATGACCTTAAAGGGAATAAATATAGACTAAAAGCAGCCAAAGTTTAATTTTGATTTCATGGCGACCCACACGTGATGTCCATTGAGATGAGTGTATGATGCAAATGTAATATTTTGTAAGATCATATTTTTGAGCCTAAAGGGATGCCATGTTAGTTTTTCACCTGGGTGATATAGGTGTTGGATAATTTTTTTTTTTGCTTCAATAAAAAACATATATATTTGAAAACTGTATTTTGTGTTTACTCATGTTGCCTTTGTTTAATGTTATCTCATTTGAAGATCTAAAACAATTTAGTATGAAGATAATAGAAGAAATCAGGAAGGGGATAAATACTTTTTCACAGCACTCTATCTATCTATCTATCTATCTCTCTATCTCTCTATCTATCTAATCTATCTATCTATCTATCTATCTTATTCTGCTATGAGGAATTTGCTGAGCAATTGCGCTTCCCTGTCTACCAATCACTTTGGGCGATTTAAAAGAGCGCGCACATAAAATGTGACTTCATAAATAGCAACGAGGTCAACCCCGTCTTATGCTTATCTTAAGATTTTCTTACTAAAACCAGCTAAAACTTGCTCTTAGCAGTTTTGTGAATGGGTTTTAAGCAAAGCATGATCTTGGGTCAGGGAGCAATTAAAACTTTTGAACCACATTAATAAATTTTAATACAATGTGCTGTAGCCTATATGTGCATAAAATACAAAATAGGCCTAATGAATGAAAATGTCTGTCCTGCATAATCTGCATATAGCCTTTTTCAAGTCTATAGCTAATCATCCAGCACCAGCACCTCAGCTAAGCCTTTAACCAAATATATTATTATTATTGTTATGTATAATAACAGTCATTCATTCATTCATAATATTCATTCATTTATAAAATTCAACTGTCTGTGATTTGTTTTAATTCATGGATACATAGGACTGGGCGATATGGCCAAAATCACAGCAAAAACTAATATTAGCCTAACTTATGTAAGTAAGAAGTTCTCAAGCAATTATTAAAGTCAAACAGTCAAGACGTTTTTATTTGTATAAAGCCTTTCACAACACACATCATTTCAAAGCAGCTTTACAGAAGATCATGCATTAACAGAAAATGAAACTGTAATACCTATGATGTCTTAGAGTCATCATTGTGTAGTTTGATAAAATACGATTGTGAATTGTGTTTAAAAATAAGTAATTAAGTAATAATTGTATTTATAACCCCAGTAAAGTCAGTAATAAAATAAGAACAAAGGAACAAGCAATAGGACAAATAAACACAATGTAACAAAGATACAAATGACGTAAACAGTGATGGAAGTGTTTCAAACTTCAAGTAAGCATTCAGAAAATGAATAAATTAAACAAAACAAAATAAAACACCTTGATCTTTATTAAAGCTACAAAATTATTCAGTCAAGTGCAGTGAGGGATTTTCTCTTTTTCTTTTGTTGTTAATGACACATACAGCAGCAGGTACAGTATTAGGCTGCATTTACACTTTAGGACCAAATGCACAGATCCAGTATACTGACACACATCTGATTTTTCCCAAATGTTTGCATTCACTTAAGACATAACCGAATGTGTTTACGTGAATAAGATCATATTTTTGAGCCTAAAGGGATGCCATGTTAGTTTTTCACCTGGGTGATATAGGTGTTGGATAATTTTTTTTTTTGCTTCAATAAAAAACATATATATTTGAAAACTGTATTTTGTGTTTACTCATGTTGCCTTTGTTTAATGTTATCTCATTTGAAGATCTAAAACAATTTAGTATGAAGATAATAGAAGAAATCAGGAAGGGGATAAATACTTTTTCACAGCACTCTATCTATCTATCTATCTATCTCTCTATCTCTCTATCTATCTAATCTATCTATCTATCTATCTATCTATCTTATTCTGCTATGAGGAATTTGCTGAGCAATTGCGCTTCCCTGTCTACCAATCACTTTGGGCGATTTAAAAGAGCGCGCACATAAAATGTGACTTCATAAATAGCAACGAGGTCAACCCCGTCTTATGCTTATCTTAAGATTTTCTTACTAAAACCAGCTAAAACTTGCTCTTAGCAGTTTTGTGAATGGGTTTTAAGCAAAACATCTTAGCTAAAAACTCTTTGGAGAATTCCTAGTGGTAAGATAAAATTTTTTGCGAATGTGGGCCCAGATCTGTTACCTCACATGGATGCAGTTTGTAATGCCTGGAGTAAATCAAATCAAATCAAATCAAATCACTTTATTGTCACACAGCCATATACACAAGTGCAATGGTGTGTGAAATTCTTGGGTGCAGTTCCGATCAACATAGCAGTCGTGACAGTGATGAGACAGTACCAATTTACAATAACATCAGATTAACACAGCACAATTTAAACATCTGATATACACATAATTACACTCAACAATATACAAATAATAACATACACTGTACAGTATACAATATGCACTATATAGATACACATTATTCAATAAAAATACAAAATAAAAATATATAAAAAAGTATATATAGTAGTATATATAGAATGTACAGTATTGTACTGTATTGACATTCAGGCTGTCGGTTGATAGTCAGTTGTTAAGAGAGAATATAATATAATAATAATATAATTTATGACAGTCTGGTGTGAGATATAAGAGTAAGGGTAATAAAGTGCAGTGCTGATGTATTTTGATCATGGGAGATCAAGAGTTCAGAAGTCTGATTGCTTGGGGGAAGAAGCTGGCTGGTGCGGGTCCTGATGCTGCGATACCGCCTACCTGATGGTAGCAGTGAGAACAGCCCATGGCTCGGGTGGCTGGAGTCTCTGATGATCCTCTGAGCTTTTTTCACACACCGCCTTGTATATATTTCCTGGAGGGAGGGAAGCTCACCTCCGATGATGTGTCTGGCAGTTCGCACCACCCTTTGCAGTGCTTTGTGGTTGTGGGCGGTGCTATTGCCGTACCAGGCGGAGATGCAGCCAGTCAGGATGCTCTCTACAGTGCAGGTGTAGAACCGTGTGAGGATGTGGCAGTTCATTCCAAACTTCCTCAGCCGTCTCAGGAAGAAGAGGCGCTGATGAGCCTTCTTCACAACGACTTAATTGTGGATGGACCATGTGAGTTCCTCAGTGATGTGGACACCCAGGAACTTGAAGCTGCTGACTCTCTCCACTGGTGCTCCATTGATGGTGATGGGACTGTGTTCTCTGTCTTTTCTTCTGAAGTCCACCCCTTTGTCTTACTGACGTTGAGGGAGAGGTTGTACTCCTGACACCAGTGTGTCAGAGTGTGCACCTCCTCTCTGTTGGCTCTTTCATCATTGTCAGTGATCAGACCTACCACCGTCATGTCATCAGCAAACTTAATGATGGCATTGGAGCTATGTGTTGCCACACAGTCATGTGTGTACAAGGAATACAGGAGTGGGCTGAGAACACAGCCCTGCGGGGCTCCAGTGTTGAGGGTCAGTGATGAGGAGATGTTGCTGCCTATTCTAACCACCTGGCGTCTGCTTGACAGGAAGTCCAGGATCCAGCTGCACAGCGAGCTGTTTAAGCCCAGAGCCCTGAGTTTCTCATCTAGCTTGGAGGGCACTATGGTGTTGAATGCTGAGCTGTAGTCTACAAACAGCATTCTCACATAAGTGTTCTTTTTTTCCAGGTGGGAGAGAGCAGTGTGTATTGTAGATGCAATGGCATCATCAGTGGAGCGGTTGTTGCAGTAAGCAAACTGCAACGGGTCAAGAGAGAGAGGCAGCACAGAGCAGATGTAATCTCTGATTAGTCTCTCAAAGCATTTGCTGATGATGAGCTTGTTATCCAGAGACTGAACATTTGCCAGTAGAATACTGGGTAGCGGGGGTCGATTTGCGCGGCATCTTACTCTGATGAGAAGTTTGCTCCTTTTGTTTGTAAACAGCGGGTCGGCATTGAGGAATTTGAAGTCCGGTTTACGGTGTGAAATCGCTGAATCAATGTCCAAAAGTGTTTGTCTGTTGTAGACAATAAGGCAGACAACATCCAAGACAAAAAACATAAGAATTGTGAACCAAACAAACAAAACACTACTATGTTGTGTCGGAGCTCGCAACGCAGCAGCCATACTCAGCGCCATCTTGAGTCCACTAAAACGACATTTCGTGAAACCCCAGATAATCAGTCCATAATTCTTAAAACAGTCCTATAAGAAATGCATGTTAATCTTCTTTTAAATAGTTATGTGTTGATTGTGTGCATTTTTCTTATCAGTTAAAATGTGTTTTTGTGTTTCATGACCTTTTAAGTGCCTATGTTATTTCACTCATAAACAGACAAATAGCAAGTAAAACACACACACACACACACACACACACACACACACAAAACATATCTATTCTAATATTTTGATTCATTAATTTTGTTTCCTTAAATGCATTTAAGCAACAATGTCAAAATGGTACAAGATAATCCTGCTCAAATCTAAAAAAAAATTGTTTAACTCCAAGAAGCACAATGATAAAGTGACATTTTTAATAAACATCCCAAATTTCTGAGTCTGTGCAGCCAGTATTTTGAAAGTGTAAACCTTATGAATGAAAATGCACATGGTGTGATTTCAAATCGGATGGGCGCGGTTCTGAATCTGTTTGTGGTCTCTGTTAATTGTGCGCGTCTGGAGCTTATCAAGTGTAACATTAACTAAGATACAACATCATATACACTTTCCACTTCTTGAAATATCTATGTTAATGTATCACATGATTCACACGTGATTCCCATATATTCATTTATAGCCTAAACCTGAGCGTGATGTTAAATTCCTGACCTGAAGTGATTTCACGTCAGAGCCCATCTATCTGTCTCTTAAAGTTGACCACATTTGTATCCACATCAGCAATTAAGGTAATAATCTGGTTAAGACTTAATTCTGAAAAAAGTTGCACCATAGAGTATTCATCTATTCGGTATATTCCTGCTTATATAAAACGAAGAAACTGAAGCATACTTCGTCTTTTTTTTTTTTTCTTCTTCTTTAAACTGTGCTACATTTGAGAATTTGAGAACTGTTCTTGGGCTCTGGATAGGCACTATATAAATGTAAAATTATTATTATTATTTAACTAAATAATGGTGTCCTATTGTAGCTATATTGATTTATTTTCATTTCTTTTAATGTTTAAATTTGTATTTATTATTCACTGCAAAATGTGTGCTTGACATTTTACATTTTGTTTGACGCTACCTGCTTCTAGAATAACGTTGTTATACATGCACAGTCAAACAACAATTCTGTTTCATGCAGATATTACTATATGAAATACCAGGACAAACCACAGTTAACAACATATTCCACAGTTAATGTAGCCTACAAATTCAGCTTCATCTGGAAAAAAAAGGAATACAAATTTAAATTTCATTAAATAATAATTGTATAATAGTAATTAATAATAATAATAATGATTATTATTAGGCTATTATTATGAAAAGGCATATACAAGGCATATTTTATTAATAGAAACTATAAATGTATAAACATCCGGTTCTATCTGAATACAGAGACAGATACAGTTAATTTTGTCATATGAACAGATACAGATAAAGGCTTTGATGTACACCCCTAATAATCAGCACTAGATTACAATTTGGAAGTAATCTACCCAACACTGCAAAATACTTACTCCTCTCTCTCTCGCTATGTCCCGCGTGCAAGTGAGTGATTATTATGAACATCAGTGATTTGCGCCCTGCGGTACGTACCCCCTGTTGAAGACCCTTGGTCTATAGGTTTCTTACAATTTCCGAATTATCGTTTATTCACTGATGTGTAATTAATAGGTGTGTGTATGTTAGCTGTTATATAAAGTGTTATATACCAAATGTGAAGCAGCTGTTTTTTTATTTTTGTTTTTTGCACTGATGTCAGACTTATCAATTATTTGTTATGAATGACCAGAATTTTTGGTTTGCTACATAAAGTTCCAAATACAAAAAGAAAATAATCAGATGAGATTAAGTACCGTTTTCTTCTATAAAGCATTTAATGCAATGGATTATTAACAAATAGCCATTATTACATGATCATGTAATAATTATTTTTTGGGGGGGTAGAATTGCTAGCAAAAATAACATGATGTACTGTTACTGTGATATAAAATGATTCATACCGTAATGTTGGTCATAGTGCCCACCTGCTCCACTTTTCCATGTTTAATCTGTGCTGCAATAATGTGACAGTGATTTGTCGAGAATATTTGTCACTCACTATACTTACCTATGCAATTTTGTTACTAACAATGGATACTAATGTTTAAACCTTTTTTTCTCTCTTCTCAGTGGACTTTGTGCCCCATGCCAGTATGGACACTGCCCACCACATGGTCTTATATGGCTGCAGAACCCCTTATGCCATCAAAGGATACTGGTGAGTCTAGGGATGGACAATATCGGCAGCCGATGTATTATTAGCTGATAACCAAAAAAACAAAAAAAAATTATCGATATTTTTGCCTATAATTTGTTTTGGTTTATTTGCTTGCAGCTGAGAATCTCAGACTGCCTGCTGCTTCTCTCCTTCTCTACTTCAGACAAGCACTCTCAAGCGGCAGTGCGCACACACTAGTGGTGGGAATTTTAATTCAATGACTCAAGTCTTTTGAATCTTTTCACCAAAAAGATTCATTCAGATACATTCATTAATTCGTTAATTGACCATTTCTGCAAATTACGCCTTATGCGCCAGTTGATGATGACAAATGACCATATTTTATGTTTTGAACAAGTAATTACGTTGAACTAAAAGCTCACGAGTCATTCACAACCAGAACTAGTCTACTTATCCTTTATTAAAATTATTAGCATGTCCCCTGAGTCACGTGACACCATGCGAGGATCGGATGTGTGAACAGCGAGCTCTGCGCACTTTGCTAGTTTTAACACTTTTAATTATATAAACCGGTGAGATTCAATACACTCTGTTCCAAAACTGTTCTAGGAGGACAATATGTCAAAGAATTCAAAATCCTCGGGCTCTGGAGACATTAAAAGACACTTACATGCTCAAGCTGACACCCCCGAGAAGGCCACGAACCAGGGAGCCGATTTGGTCGGAGAGATGCGGGAAGATGCAGCGAGAGATGCTGGGCATGTCTGCAATGCTGACAAAGGTCGTTGCTGACTTAGAGGATCTTGCTGTGATACGTCGATTAATCACTGCCATGGAGGCGAAGGTCTCTGAGATGGTTACAAGAGTGGGGGATGTCGAGAAACAGATTGATTATCTGGAGTCACCAGAGAGGGAATTATCTGCTAATCCGCAAGCATCCAAGGTGGATTTTGAGCATGTCTGGGAGACGTTGGAGGACATGGAAAACTGTAGCCGGCGGAATAACGTCCGTATCGTCGGAATTCCTGAGGGCGAAGAGGGTCAGAATATGGTGAAATTCCTGGATGGGCTCCTTCCGAATCTGCTCGACATAACAATGGTTAAAAGCTGGATAAATCGAGCGAGCTCACAGGGTTCCGGCATGGAGATCCGCGGAGGGAGACAGGCCCCGATGTTACGCAAGGCGAGGAGTAAAGGAAGGCTTTCTTGGAAAAATCACAGCATTTTCTTGTTTCCAGACTTTGCGAATTCGACGAGAGAAATGTGATCGATTCAAGGAATGCAAGAAAGTTATACATCAACAGAAGGTTGCTTTTGCACTGATATTCCCGGCCAAATTGAGAATAGATGCTAAGTATGGCTGTAAAACATTCACATGTCCACAACAAGCGATGTCCTTCATAAAGTCAGTGGAATAAGTCATTTTGTGGTACTCAAGTTGCAGCCGAGTGGACCAGCTCACTGAACATTCACTTGACTGTTTGAGGAAACTGAGTGTTTTTTTGTTTGTTTTTGTGCTGGTTCTGCCTAGCGGCTGGAGTTTATTTTGCAGAGTGGCACACTTTCGGGACAGTTTTGTGGATGAATCTACACGCTCTTTGAGTTTATTCTGCCTGTTGGCTGGAGTTTGTTTTATAGATTATATTTTGCTGTATAATTCTGTCTCACAAAATGTGTATAGACGCACCGGACTTGAGCAATCTGATGGCAAAGTTGTCGCGGGGGTCCTCGTAGGCATACATGAGCTGTTTGAGTTTGGAGGTATGGACGCCAGTTGGCTCTGTCATGTGCGGGGTTAATGCGCACGTTTTTCTTTTTTCTGTTTGTTTGGTTTTGGGGGAAGTTCAGGTTTTAATCGTCACACCAATGTTGGAATGCGGTCTTTATAATCTTGTTTTTCTTATATGTCAAAATGTCAAATGTTAATATGAGTGGATTATCTCTCTCCACATGGAATGTGAATGGGTTGGGGCAGCCCATAAAAAGAAGGAAGGTTATTTCTCTTCTTAAGCGTAAGAAATATGAAATAGTGTTTCTTCAAGAAATGCACCTTTCTTGAAGAGAAAACACTCATCGTTCGGTCTCAGGCATCTGGCTCACTGGTCGCTTCCACCTGAATGAGCCCCTCCCTGGTTTTCTATTGAACAGGAAGTTCTTGGCCCTATTTCGCCATTGCAAAGCATTTCTATCAAACTAACTGGAGAAGTTAAGTTACACCCCGTTATCTCACATTTGCACATGATTTGGACAAGAGTGGCCAGAGTATTCAATTCGGAGATTTATTTAAATGTTGCCTCGAGCATATGGCTTAAACCAAAATTATGTATCAACAAGTCCCCTTTCTGTTGGTCAGAGTGGATTGTGAGGGGGGTTACTACACTCAGCGACCTGCATGAGAGTGGAGTGTGGAGATCTTTTGAGAATTTGGGTCATCATTTTGGGATTCCCAAATCTCAGTTTTATAGGTATTTACAGCTGCGCCACATGCTCTGTACTGTTTTTGGGAGTAGCACACCCCACCCAAAACGGCAGATACTTTGGGAGAGGTGATTACTGCTTTTGGAAAAGGTCACGAGGCATCAATGTATTACTCCCTGCTGATTCAGAGTCTGGGGGATGGAGCTTTAACTTCTATTAAGAGATTATGGGAGAAAGATTTGAACTTGGTATTGGAGGATGGAGTGTGGACTAAGATTCTGAAAAATGTCAAGTCTGCATCTAGAGATGCAAAGGTTCGCCTTATGCAATTTAAGATTTTACAAAGATTTTATTGGACCCCCTCTAGATTAAATAGGCTTGGTCTTAAAGACACAAAGAGGTTGGAGACACAATCCATGTTTTTTGGTGGTGTGTTAAGATCCAAGAATTTTGGTTGAGGGTTCAGAGTTTTATGTGTGATGTATTGGACACTCAATTTTCATTTTGCCCCAGACTCTGTATTTTAGGCAATGGGGTGGTCATTAATATAAGGGATAGATATATAAAAAATTGGGTCCTAGCCGTAGTTATGATCGGCAGACGGATCATTCTTATGGGATGGGTGTCGGTTGGAGCACCCTCATTTCAGGAGTGGTGAACAGAGATGGACGGGGTGGCGGCATTCAAGTAGGTGACATATAGAAGGCTGGGAAAATTGGATTTGTTTAATAGGAAGTTAAACAAATCCAATTTAAAATGTCCAATTTCCCTGATCCAGCTAGATGTTAAAATGTTGTCAAAAATTTTGGCTAACCAATTAAGTTATGACATCTCTTATACATACAGATATTGTTCTGTCTTGCCCTGGAACCATCCTTCATGTTAATCAAGAGAGATTTGGAGAATGTCATGCGCATGTCCATTGAGTGTTCAATGATGACCCGAGGGGCACGTTTGCCTTTGCCCCTTAGCCAATCAAAAGCTTTGATTGTATGCATGTTAGGCTCACACGGTCATCAGAAATTTTATTCTAATATGTTGCTGGTTGGGTTGGTTACAGCAAACCATTCATTATTTCAATGAATTGTAGACCTATGCCTATGCTTTGAAGTGTTGTTGGTGTTTGGTGTGTGACATAATAATAACTGCAAAATATTCAGTATTTCATTTTGATTAGTTTTGTTAAGTGAGATAATATGCTTATACAGCATTTGATGATTTGCTTATATCTGGTTTGCTTTCATGGTCACTTGAGCTTTTTGATGTGGATGTGTAAGTTTGAGTGGTGTTTTGTGCTAAAATGTACTTATTAGTGTGGTGAACCATGGAAAGCAAGAAGGCAAAACCATATAAAAGCTTTTTCCATCCACTACAGAGGATGAAAATTCATGTGGAGGTGATCAGGTTTCTGAATGTGGTTATTTTGCAATCTGTATTTTACAGCCAGTTTATTTTAGCGCTCCTCTTTGACTGTCAAGGAAAGAAAAGCAGCTCCATTTTGATTGGATCATAGCAAGAACAATACAAACAAATGCCAAGTGCAACCATCAGATAAGCGATTCGTACAACTACCAGATACTTCACAAAGAAGGCCCTCAACCTTACAACACATTGGAATTCTCATTGGTCCATGAGTGGTTTCTTAGCACCCTCTTAAACCTCCCATCCTAATGTTTGCCCTAAGACTAGAGGTGAGAAGGACCATAAACATTCTTCAAGATCTCTCCAAGCAGCATTAACTTGCCATGTGGAAAAAGCCTAACAAAGAAGCCACAAAGACAGACCGAAATGTACAGACTTTTATTCCTAATATGGTCACCAGCTGCAACACATCCTCTCCATGTTTGTTCACAGAACTGTTTATGTAAATTGCAAATGTTTGATTAAAATAATAGTTAACACAAATTGAACTATTAAAGGTATATATGAATGCATGCATAATATTTAATCTTTCTTTATCAAGAAAGATAAAGAAAGTTATATTGAAGTTATATAAATTATAACTTCAAAAAAATGCCAAGAGTATTTTTGAAGAGGTTTGGAAAGTGAACAATGCATAGATAGAACTCTGTACTCTAACTATGTACTTTAAAATATGCAAATGTTCCACACAGAGAAGGAAGGATAGGCCACAATTTGTGTTCCACCTCTGATTTTAATATCCAATCATAACCCTGAAACAGGAAGTCGCCAAACTGAGATCTCCCCCTCATCACGAAGGTATGATGTGGAGTGAGACCAGAATGGAGAAGTGTTATAGAAGCTTATCCTGTTAACGACCCTCTGGACGGGGACTCAGGACAAAGGTGTGGCTGTTGTAAGGATGCTTACAACAGAATAATAATCAACATTCTGTGTTTCCGACCAGTGAGCCAGGAGGCAATAACAGAATATGCAACCTCAATTGCAATGACAGATATACAGAAGAAAAATAAACTTGGGAGAAAATAATAGATATGCTTTGCTGCCATTTGTGGGGAAATGATTATGATGCTTAAAAACTCCGTAGTGCTGAAGTCGAGCCAAGAAGAATTTTGTCTTATTTTATTATATATATATATATATATATATATATATATATATATATATATATATATATATAAAAATATTCCAGTAACAAATTAAATAAACATAACAGAAAATATGGAATCAAATTATATAAATTACCCCCCCCCCCCCATAATTATTTAGAACATAAAAAAATAAAAACATAAAAAAGTATACTTTCAAAAAACAATAAGAATGCACACACATTTAAAACAGTGTTAATTTTGTCAGCTATTTTTTAATTTAGTTTTAGACCTGTGTCAAATTTTTAAATTTTTTTAAGTTTTAGTTGACTAAAAGTCTGGGCATTTTAGTCTTATCTTAGTCAAAGAAAACCCTCAGTATTTTAGTCTAGATTTAGTCAATGAAACTGTTGACATTTTAGTCATATTTTAGTCACATTTAGGCAACATCAAGAAATCCAAGTGTTGCTCTATAAATAAATCATTGCTATGTTTTTTTACTTAATAACACAAACACTGAGTATCCAGAAAAAGAAAAACTCTACACAATCAAACTAGGTGGTATTATACTCACTAAGTAAGTACTTTATGCAAGTTATGCAGGCATATTACTGCAGACACCTTTTTTGAGGTATGTTTTTGTAGGCAATTAGTTTTTATAACATATTCAAATTCATTTTGATGCCAAATCAAATTCATTTTGATGGTAATGTGAAGGACAAATAAACACAGTAATGTCACCAAATACATGCCAAAATACATAATTCATTGGTCTATACTCAATCCTACGTTACCTTTGCCGCTCATTTTCAGCTGCTTCACAAAAATTTGCTAGCCTATTAGCTTTAATGAGTTCGGTTTAGCTATAAAACACAGCATACATAATGTAACACCACCTCCTTGTCTTAATATAGCTTATTAAGTTGTCTAATATAGTTGTCACTAGTTGTCTTAATAGCTTAAAAAAACAACCTAACATTACCACCAAGACGTTAACCTACCTCAGTTGCTTTGTGGTTAGCCTTCATATCTTTTCTTTCTCCAAAATCCAACTGTTGCTGTCATTATTTAACGAACGTTATCTTTCTGTAAACTACTTGAAAGGTACTCCTCACTGTGCTTGCTTAGTCCTGATATGCCGTACGCAGCACAGTAAAGGAAACTGCTGCTCATGCCATCCAATAAACAGGATATTTGGATTGTAATTTAGAAAAAAAAAAGACTATAATATTTTGTCTCTTTTTTTTTTCAGTGAAACAAAGAGAGATTTTGGTAAAGATTTTATTTTTTAAACTACATTTTAGTCTTGTCTTTTTTCGTCAACAATATTGCATGTTGATAAAGTCACAATTAGTGTTTAATGACGTCGGTGCCGTCTCATCATTATCTCGTGTTAGTCATGGAAATCGATGAACATTTTTTGTCATAGTTTTCGATAACAAAATTAACACTAATTTAAAACTACAAATCCCTCTCCACTGCTCCTTCCCAAGAACCCTTTAAAAAGGGTTTGAGACATCTGAATTGTAGATGCTTACTTATCAATGTAATGACTCCCCTGCTCTTACTTGAACCAGCACTAAAGAAAACATGTCCACCCCATATCTTCCCAAATTTTTCAGCTTCCTGCAGGGAAAGATGTGTTTCTTGAAGAAACACTATATCATATTTCTTACGTTTTATGGGGTGCCCAACCCATTCACATTCCACGTGGAGAGAGACAATCCACTCATATTAACATTTGACATTTTGACATATTAGAAAAAATAGATTGTGTATCAAAAATAAAATGATAAAGACCACATTCCAACATTGGTGCAACAATCAACCCCAGAACTTTCCCCAGAACAGAAAAAACAGAAGAAGATGCACAATAACCCCGCTCACGACAGCGCCAACTGTCCATCCCTCTAAACTCAAACAGTCCATGTACGCCTACGAGAGCCCCTGCGACAACTTTGCCATCAGATTGCTCAAGTCCGGTGCTTCTGTACAAATTTTGTGAGACAGAATTGCATAACAGAAAATAATCTATAAAACAAACTCCAGCCAATAGGCAGAATAAACACAAAGAACATGCAGATTCATTCACAAAACTGTCTCGAAAGTGTGTTCCTCCACAAAACAAATTCCAGCCGCTAGCGGAACCAGCACACACACACACACACACACACACACACACACACACAAAAATAATAATAATATATATATATATATATATATATATATATATATATATATATATATATATATACAGGTGCATCTCAATAAATTAGAATGTCGTGGAAAAGTTCATTTATTTCAGTAATTCAACTCAAATTGTGAAACTCATGTATTAAATAAATTCAATGCACACAGACTGAAGTAGTTTAAGTCTTTGGTTCTTTTAATTGTGATGATTTTGGCTCACATTTAACAAAAACCCACCAATTCACTATCTCAAAAAATTAGAATACATCATAAGACCAATAAAAAAAACATTTTTAGTGAATTGTTGGCCTTCTGGAAAGTATGTTCATTTACTGTATATGTACTCAATACTTGGTAGGGGCTCCTTTTGCTTTAATTACTGCCTCAATTCGGCGTGGCATGGATGTGATCAGTTTGTGGCACTGCTGAGGTGGTATGGAAGCCCAGGTTTCTTTGACAGTGGCCTTCAGCTCATCTGCATTTTTTGGTCTCTTGTTTCTCATTTTCCTCTTGACAATACCCCATAGATTCTCTATGGGGTTCAGGTCTGGTGAGTTTGCTGGCCAGACAAGCACACCAACACCATGGTCATTTAACCAACTTTTGGTGCTTTTGGCAGTGTGGGCAGGTGCCAAATCCTGCTGGAAAATGAAATCAGCATCTTTCAGCAGAAGGAAGAATGAAGTGCTCCAAAATTTCTTGGTAAACGAGTGCAGTGACTTTGGTTTTCAAAAAACACAATGGACCAACACCAGCAGATGACATTGCACCCCAGATCATCACAGACTGTGGAAACTTAACACTGGACTTCAAGCAACTTGGGCTATGAGCTTCTCCACCCTTCCTCCAGACTCTAGGACCTTGGTTTCCAAATGAAATACAAAACTTGCTCTCATCTGAAAAGAGGACTTTGGACCACTGGGCAACAGTCCAGTTCTTCTACTCCTTAGCCCAGGTAAGACGTCTCTGACGTTGTCTGTGGTTCAGGAGTGGCTTAACAAGAGGAATACGACAACTGTAGCCAAATTCCTTGACATGTCTGTGTGTGGTGGTTCTTGATGCCTTGACCCCAGCCTCAGTCAATTCCTTGTGAAGTTCACCCAAATTCTTGAATTGATTTTGCTTGACAATCCTCATAAGGCTGCAGTTCTCTCGGTTGGTTGTGCATCTTTTTCTTCCACACTTTTTCCTTCCACTCAACTTTCTGTTAACATGCTTGGATGCAGCACTCTGTGAACAGCCAGCTTCTTTGGCATGAATGTTTGTGGCTTACCCTCCTTGTGAAGGGTGTCAGTGATTGTCTTCTGGACAACTGTCAGAGCAACAGTCTTCCCCATGATTGTGTAGCCTAGTGAACCAAACTGAGAGACCATTTTGAAGGCTCAGGAAACCTTTGCAGGTGTTTTGAGCTGATTAGCTGATTGGCATGTCACCATATTCTAATTTTTTGAGATTGGGTTTTTGTTAAATGTGAGCCAAAATCATCACAATTAAAAGAACCAAAGACTTAAACTACTTCAGTCTGTGTGCATTGAATTTATTTAATACACGAGTTTCACAGTTTGAGTTGAATTACTGAAATAAATGAACTTTTCCACGACATTCTAATTTATTGAGATGCACCTGTATATATATATATATATATAATAAATCCTTTCAGGTTCCTCGGACAGTCAAACGAATGTTCAGTGAGCCGGTTCTGATTGCAGGAGATGATGTAATCATTCCAATGTCCTGCAAAAAATACTCCACGAAACAAATGCCATCCAATAGGAGGCATAAGCACAAAGAACAAGCAGATTCATCCACAACTGTCCTGAAGGAGTGTTATTCCACAAAACAAACTCCAGCCGCTAGGCGGAACCAGCACAAAAAGAAACAAAAAAGGTGCCCAACTTCCTCGAAAGGTCAAGTGTATGTTTAGTGAGACGCTCACTTGGAGGTATGTGAGAAACACACCATGACTTCCTCAGTCCATTGATTTTATGAAAAACATCGCTTGTCGTGGGCATGTAAATATTTTGTGGCCATCCTTAGTATCTATTCTCAACTTGGCTGGGAACTTCAGTGTAAAAGCGACACTTTGTCGATGCAAAAGCCTCTTGAAAGTAGTGTTACTACACAAAACAAACTCCAACCGCTAGGTGGAACCAACACAAAAAGAAACAAAAAGGTGCCCAGCTTCCTCAGACAGTCGAGTGTATGTACAGTGAGACAGTTCACTTGGGGGCCATATGAAAATCACCAAATGGTTTGGAAATTCGAAACACTGCCCCATGTGGCCAAATCTGTACGTTTTTTTGGGCTTATGGTCACATGTGAGTGCCATTTTCTGGGTGTAATGTCCGCAAAGTGAGTTGTATAGGCACATATGAGGAATGACTGTTTTATAAAGTCTACAACCCAACCCAAACCTATAACTAACCTTAAACATTAGTGTATGAAAAATTTCATGTTAGATGTGAAAATGCTATGTCCGTAGCACGGCCGTCACTGATTATGTGATCGCGATTACTCCCTGATCACAATGGGATTCGATCCATGGTGTTCCCCGCTGACGTGACGTACATCCAGATGCGACACGCTTCTGGGTGTGCCACAGGTTAAAGTAATTGAGCTGGATCCATTGCAGACATTCCTGTGAGGACATGATGGCGGTCCATGAGTCAGCATAATGTCACCGATCCTTGTGTATTGGAACTATCAGAAACAACATGCCGACCTCCTGCGTGATCATGTTGGAACGTTTACATGGAATACGATTGAAAAACAGCGCGAGCATACACAAAAAGACATTCTGTTTGAACAGCCCCTTGTTCACATGACACAGCACTAGCTGAGGTTTCTCAAAGTTACCTCTCAAAAATGAAGCCTTTGTTTCAGTTTGAAACATTGTAGGTAAATTTCCACTGTTTCTAGCGCTGTTTGTTCTCTGTGTTTGTAAATATCCTAATACTGTTTTACTGTGTGAGAAACCACTCCAAATGATTTAGAGAGTGCTCCAAATGAATTGTACTGAATCACGAATCAATTCAGACCGTTTTGCAAGCCTGTTTGACCAATTCACTGAAATGAATCGACTCAAAAGAATTATTCATTCGCCAACAGAAATACTGGACACACTTCATGATTGATGAAATATTCTGAGAATAAATGTTTCTCAGGTCAGTCTAAGTGCTCGTGGTACAGTGCGTGCGGCCGTATAGATGCAGGCGTCAACTGCCTTGGCTTTTTGACCCGCAGTTCGGCCCGTGTCTATTGTTTTCCGACCCGCATCAAACATTAGCGGTTCACCCGTCAGGTACCCACGGGTACCCGCCCATGTGCAGGACTCGTTTGAGCAGCCAGACATGTCAACTTCTGGAACAACAGTGGTGTGATTTTGGGGCCAACCTGCTTGTCTGAACAGTGTCAGATGGTGGGCAGGTAGCAAAGGACAGCTGAAGTGTTTAGGAAAACAGTTGGGATTCAACAATCTGAAGTCAAAGTCTATTCCCATTCAGAAGGGGACAAATGTGCGTTTGCACTTTGCAAAAGTACAGAACAACTTGCTTGTCTTCCGCTGTAATTCTGTCAGAGTGATATCAATATTTCAAGAATTATTGAGAGGTGGAAATTGAATTTGTACTTGTATGTAGAATGTCTTGCTCATAATTGCAAAGCCCAGGTTTGTCTGTAAACTATCCTAGCTGTAGTTTTTGCAGTCATAGTTTTATTATTCCATACCCCGTTTTGGAATAAGCGAGCATGCAAATTTGCAGATGTGGGCAATTATATACTATTATACTACTTGTGGAGCGGGATGTGGTGGTGTGTCTGTCATTGGGGAGAGAGGAAGTGGTAAGGGCCATCACCTGGTGATTGTTAATACTAAACACCTGTGTCTTATTTCAGTGACGATGGAGACGGGCTATAAAAGGCCACCAGAGAGACAGACCAGGGGAGAGAGACCAGTGACTTTGTTGTGAAGCTGAAAAGCCAATACTTTGTTGTATAGCTGAAAAGCCAATACTTTGTTGTGAAGCTGAAGACAGTTGCATTAAAAGTTGACTCACGTGGACTGTGAAACCAGCTCCCGTGTCCTTCCTACTCTAACCTTCTACACTGGTGCCGAAACCCGAGATAAGGAAGAAGACTGGTCGCCATGGACACCTCACCACTGGACGAAGTCATCCGTGGCCTGGCAGGCATCCAGGAGACCCACCACCAAGCCATCCTCGCACAAGAACGGCATCTCCAGGGGATCCTCCAAGCCCAAGCCGAGGATCGGCAGGCCTTGCGGAGCTGGTTAGCTCCAGGCGGTTACTCCACCGCGGCCCCGGAAGCAGCGATGAAGCCACAGCTGCTGCTCCCAAAGGTGGGGCCCCAGGACGAGCCGGAGGCATTCCTGAGTTTCTTTGAGCAGTCGGCCACCACCTCCGGCTGGCCGCGAACCCAATGGGCCCACCACCTGGTGCTGCTGCTGCTGCTGCTTTCTGGGGAGGCCCAGCTCGCGGCGCAATAACTTCCAGCTGAGGACCGCCTGGACTACATCAAGCTGAAGACCGCTGTCCTGCAACGGGTTGGCCGCAGCCCCATACAACATCGTCAGTGGTTCCGCTCCCTCACCCTGAATGACGCCGGCTGCCCATTCGCGTTTGCCCAGCAGCTCCGTGATGCCTGCCGAAGATGGGTGCTGGCCAAGGAAGGCCCCAGCATGGAAGATGTCATCAAGCTGATGGTGCTGGAGCAGCTAACCGTTCGCCTGCCCAGAAGGACAAGTGAGCCGGTTTTACAGTCCACGTGAGTCAACTTTAAATGCACTTGTCTTCAGCTTCACAACAAAGTATTGGCTTTTTCAGCTTCACAACAAAGTAACTGGTCTCTCTCCTCTGGTCTGTCACTCTGGCTGCCTTTTATAGCCCGTCTCCATCATCACTGAAACGAGACATAGGTGTTTAGTATTAACAATCAACAGGTGATGGCCCTTACCGCTTGCTCTCTCCCCAATGACAGACACACGACCACGTCCCGCTCCACACTACTATGCTACTTCCACTAGGCTATGAGAGAGAAGCACTGTTGCAAAATAATCACATGTTCAGTGTTTGAACCACTGATATACTGTATATATGTACACTACTGGTCAAAAGTTTTGAAACACTTGACTGAAATGTTTATCATGATCTTAAAAATCTTTTGATCTGAAGGCGTATGCTTAAATGTTTGAAATTAGTTTTGTTGACAAAAATATAATTGTGCCACCATATTAATTTATTTAATTATAAAACTAAAATTTAATAAAAATAAAAAAGTTTTTGAAATTGATGACTTCGACCAAATAATAAAGAAAAGCAGCCAATAAGTGCCTAACATAGATGGGAACTACTTCAATACTGTTTAAAAAGCATCCCAGGATGATACCTCAAGAAGTTGGTTGAGAAAATGTCAAGAGTACATGTCTGCAAATTCTAGGCAAAGGGTGACTACTTTAAAGATGCTAAAATATGACACAGTTTTGATTTATTTTGGATTTTGATTAGTCACAAAATAAAGCCCATAGTTCAAGTTATTCCATTGGTTTGATGACTTTACTATTATTCTAAAATGTGAAAAAAATTATAATAAAGAATGAGTAAGTGTTTCAAAACTTTTGACTGGTAGTGTATATATAGAACTGGATCTCTGATGCAATGGTAAACTGCCAGCAGGAGGTGAAGCCACCGGAACTGTTCGAGCAGCCATCTTGGTATGCCCAAACTGTCAGAACACCATCTCTGACCTCCGAGTATGACAGCTGCATTTCAGCCTCTAGTGACAATCATGTTTAATGTTTAATTTGCTGTTTAAATGTTTAAGTCGATGTCACAGCATTCACCTGTTCAGCTTATCAATGCAGCATAACAATCGCCAAAGGAAGCGGCAAAACTATACACAAGTTTTATTGTAAGTAGGAAAAGCTGTAATAATTGCTTGTTTTGGGGTGACAACACGTCCTTTCCCCTTTAAGGGAGGGTCCTTAAAACCGGGATTTGTAATTCACCAAAAATGCCTGGGATTTGCTTGTTTTCATATTGAAGCGCTCGCTGTAGTCATACATGTCATACATGTTCATTCATGGCCATTTAAACCTAGCGTATCAGTTTAATTTTAACCAGCTCTGCTTGCCTCCCTCTTTCTCTGCACGCCCGCTGCGCGTGATAGAGGGAGAGAAGGCACGCTCTTATTCAAGTGATCGCGAGAAAAAGGCACTTTTTGATGAAAACATAAAATAAGTAACTTAACTCTGAATAAACACTTGGATGTTCGCAATAAATATGTCTGAAAATGTCTGTTTGTATCTTACCTCAGTTTCAGTGAACTTGTTTACATTCAGCTGAACTTTTCACCACTGAAGTTAGTTTGATATATACTGTATATGGTATAGATACACATAATAAATCGCTCAGGCTTTTAAGAAACAGGAAATTTCCAGACTTTAAATAAATAATCTACATTTGTGGGACGTTTGCATTGTAGGGATGTATAGACAAATTTCAGATATAAAATAGGTGACTGAATGACTAATGTTTACTCACTGAAATTAGATGATTTTCTATTTAGTCAATAGGCACAATGGAATGTTTGGGCATAGCAATTTGGCGGTGCAGTGGCTTCACTTTTTTTTTTACATCATCAGCAATCCAGTTATATATTATAAATCATGGTTTGAGCTTTGAAGTCAAAAGAAAAGGCAGTCCATTTCAAACAGGTGTGTTACTTATGATACTCATTTCTGATTTAGTTTTGTTTGTTTGTTTATTTGTTGAATCTCTCAGGAATTGTGGGACAGAGCTGGGGACCTGTCATGATCAGGCCAAGATCATGTACGCCTGGGCCAGGAATGCTCCTCCAACAAAACTACCCAAAGGTGCATATCTTCCCCCAAATCATCTTTCTTTGTCTCTCTCTCTCTCTCTCTCTCTCTCTCTCTCTCTCTCTCTCTCTCTCTCTCTTTCTTTCTTTTATCAAACTCTCACTTTTTCATTCAGTCTGTCTTGCTTAAAGCTTACAGCTATATCATTTTAATTTGTGAGTTTAACCTGTGATGTTATATTCAGTAAAGTATAAATCGCTCATCATCTGCAAAATAAATGAGTATCTAAATTTTTCCTGTTCTCTCTGTTTTCTGGTACACACTATTTTGAACCCTTTTTCAGATGTTGGCTTTAAAGTTGGAGGTGACACCAAAATTACCTACTTTGTGCTGCAAATTCACTATGGTGATGTCAGTCATTTTAGAGGTAAGCGCCGATATACGTGACAGGACAGCAGATTCAAAGCTAAAGTAATAGTGCTATAATGGCATGAGCCAAACTTGACCTGCTGATCAGAAATGGACAGAATCTTTGAACTGCTTTTTTATTTTTACATGGCTAGTAATCAAAAATATAAAGTTTATTTGACAATTTTGAGAGAAATTATTTCTTAAGGTTCTTATTTTAATTCCTTTGTATTTACAGGGTTCCCACAGTCAAACTTGAAAATGTTAGGTTATTAAAAAATTCCTGGAAAACTCATGGACATTTCTATAGTGAAAATATCTTTGAGAATGTTGTGTGGGAACCCTATATTTCTTATGAATTGTGAGATATGAAATATGAAATCTTTTGAAATATGATGCATTGAGGTACAGTATAGCTGCAGATATCTCTAGATATCTCTGATTTTTCAATAATGTTTTACTGTGTAGCATTAATACACTGGACTGCCTCATATAAAGAGTTAATTACTGTAAACTATCATTCCAGAAGCTGTGTCAGTCTATTGATGTGAGCTCAAAGTGTAGTGTTGTAATATTCCCATCATCAGTCCTTCCATTTACTCAGGGCCTACCATGCTTGCTTAAATGCCGTTCTGGGGCAAAACTGTGTACTCACTAATTATTGGCCTACCCAATCTTTCTAAGTATGTTTTGTGCCTTTAAAATGTTTTAAAATGTTATTTACCACCTTTTGGGTTTGTCAAGCTTGTTTTTTGTGACAAAATGATCACACAGAAATTTGGCATGTTGTTACAGAGAGTTACCGAAAGCACAGACCGATTAAAGCTAAATAACAGCAGAGACTAGTTATTTACGAGAGACGGCCACTTCTATTAAAATGAATGGGAGAAATTGGAACGGCCAACCAAGGAGCTCTAGTGCCCAACGGTCAATGGATGTAGAAAGGTAGTCCCGCCTTACAGGTAAAAGAGCCAATCACCTTTTAGATACAGACTTCGCCCGTCAGTCAACTCGAAAATGGCATGCGCATTAGCTATACAAGCCAGGAAAATTTTGCTTTTTTTTTTAGCCTAATGTGAGGAAAAGAAGCACAATTTATGATACCAATGTTGTCAGATTTTACTGCTGATTTGAAATTTGTAGTTTAAATGCAAGCTTGGCAAGCAGTTTTTGAGATTTCAGTGTTCCCCCAATCAAGTAGGTAGAAGCTGCACTGTCATGACTCCCTGGAGCATTCCAAAGATGGCCAACAGTGTACTCACTTGCTAGAAAGACTTTGATAACAGTCAACTTACTATTTCCGATTTCACTGTGAGATCAGTCTGGGCTGTAAAAAAAATGTTCATGCGTATTTGGTGTCTTGACTAATGTGTTTGTCTTGTGTTGGTTGTAGATCATCATAGAGATTGCTCAGGACTCACTTTAAGAATGACTTCCAAACCGTAAGTTTTTCCCGTCTGATCTGAAATGGTCTGTTACTTGTAAAAATATTTCAATAAAATGTTAAAGTAATAGTTTACACAAAAATGAATGTTTTTCTGGCATCACATCTCATTTGCGGTTGAGGAAGATTTTTAGTGAATAATTTAGTGAATTACATTTCAGTCTGCACCTCACACAAAGTGCACAGTTCATGTTTACTACTTTTATGATTATGCTTATATGGAATACTTATATTTCATGTTTGGAAAAGAGGAGGTCAGACATTTTGCATCTTAGTTAATTACACAGGCTTAAAGTGACATGAGAGTAAATGATGACAAAATATTTATTTTTTGGAGAACTGTTCTTGTGAACTAACTTGAATGTGTCAGCAAACAGTTTAATTGAAACAGCTGGCAAAATATAAATACATTCTCCAATCAACTCAAGTAATGTTGAGCAAAAGTGTTTGTTAGAGCTGTCAGATAGAGTCTGTGTGTTAATTATAACATTCAAACTCACTTACCAATGGGGGCTTGTGCTGCAACATTCCCACTGGAGCTCTGTGTTAAATGAACTCTGACTGCCAAATCAGAGCAGGTATCTTTAAACTCACTGAATGACTCAGCAGCTCAATGATTCCCACACCGCTGGAGCTCCAAGAATTAGGATACAGACTGCAGCAGTCACACCCCAGTGCCACACATGTGTTGTTATTAATAATTGTCATTATTAAGGGGCTGGGAAAATAATATTCAAGGGGATTTTTACCTTTATGAGAGCATTTTTTTTTTCTTCTCTTTAACCATATAAAATATACTGTCATCCTTTTATGACATATGTCCTTTTATATTTTAACACATATTTTGTGTAGTTTTTTACAATTTAGAAACAGAGGAATTCATTATGGGAGCATTTTTTGCCACCACATTTTACATTTCTGGGGAATGTTTGTCACTCTTTCTTTGTCACTCTTTCATCAAGCCTGACCCTGATATGGTTCTCAATAGACCATTTTTACAGATTTTGATGACTCATTTACGCCTGTTGTAGCAGAGAAAATCTTTTAAAAAAAATTTTTTTAACGATGGGGTTTTTAATACAGCTCCTGAAGGAGTAACAGTAAATTAGGCATCTTCTCTCTTCTGACCACCCTTTATTATTTTTTCCTCTTGTGGAAAGTCATGGAAACGTAAAAGTGGATTTTTTTATTTTTTATTTTGCTGTTGGAGCAAATGGATATTCAAAAATTAGATTAGCTATGGTCTCTCATTCACCGCTATAGAAGTTCATCCTGCAATAGTTTACTTCCACGTTCTGAAACTCGGACATGTGAAAATGGTAGCACAGCCTCTTGTACCTTATTTCTTAAATACTTCTATCAATATTATGAAAACAATGGCCAATCAAAATTATAAATGTGTGATGCAATGTGTAAGAAGTATGAATTAAAGCATGGTGTTTTATTAATTTAAAACATTTAACTAAATCTTTAGAGTTGGATATTGTGTCCTCTCTGCAGACAGCCCTTCATTGCTGGCATGTATCTGATGATGTCTGTGGACACTGTTATCCCTCCAGGAAAGAAAGGTATATCAATCATCATTACATCTCAATATTTCCAACCAGCATCCGAAATTAACTTCTTGCCAAACCTGCCAATGGATGTGTGAGAAATACGGATATGTGAGTGCAATGCGCGCCTGAAGGGTTTGACCATCAATTACTTTCACTTGGTCAAACATGTGCTTAAGAGTATCATCTCGAGTCTGCTCCAGAGTTAAGGCTTCCCCCTCCCTTACGAGTTAGGCCTCCCCAGTCAGCAGCGGTAGGAGGTGGACTGCCCATTGCACCCACGGCCATTCCATAGCTTGGGCCATGCGCTCGAAGAGCTCCAGAAAGGCCTCCGGGTCATCTTGCGCCCCCATCTTCGCCAGTGTCACATGGGGGTTCGCTGCTGCCGGGGTTGTGGCGTGCGTGGCGTTCTCCATCCCCCCAGACTCTGAATTAACAGGGAGTAATACACCGATGCCTCATGACCTTTTCCAAAAGCAGTAATCACCACTTCCAGAGTATCTGCTGCTTTAGGGGGGTGTATACTACTCCCAAAAATAGTACAGAACAGGTGGCTCAGCTGTAAATACCTAAAGAACTGAGATATAGGAATCTTAAAATGTTGAACCAAATTTTCAAAAGATCTCAGCACTCCACTCTCATATAGGTCTTTGAGTGTAGTTACTCCACTCCCAGTCTACTCTGACCAACAGAAAGTGGACTTATTAATATGTAATTTAGGGTTCAGCCATATGCTTGAGGCAACATTTAAATAAATGTCCGAATTAAACACTCTGGACACTTTTGTCCAAACCACATGCAAATGCGAGATTCATTTTTAAAACATTAACCTTCCCAATCATAGATAAATGTAATGAAGCCCACCTACTCACATCACTCGAAAACCTTTTTATTAAAGGGTCGAAAGTAACTCTAACTAAATCACACAAAGTAGCTGGGAATAAAATGCCCAAATACCTAATGCCCTGTTTGGGCCACTGGAAGGTGCCTGGCTGAAAACCGTTACCGGGCAGTACGCTGTCAGAGCCCAAGCTTTGGATTTAGACCAGTTGACTCTGTAAACTGAGAATTTAGAGAAGGAATTAATAATCCTGTGGAGACAAGACATAGATCTAATGGGGTCAGAGACGAATAATAAAATATCATCTGCGTAAAGCAAATGTGCCACACCTCCTTCCATCACCCCTGGAAAATCATCCTCCTTTCTTATCGCGGCTGCTAATGGTTCCAGGGCAAGACAGAACAATAATGGGGAAAGAGGGCAACCCTGCCAGGTGCCCCTGTCCAGAGTAAAATAATCTGAAATTAATCCATTTGTTTGTACCGCTGCTAAAGGGTGTCTATGAAGTAACTTAATCCATTCAATAAAAGTATTTCCGAACCCGTATATTTCCAAAACCTTAAAAAGATAATCCCATTCTACCATATCAAATGCCTTTTCGGCATCAAGTGAGATGGCAGCGACCGGAGTCTGATCATTCGCCACTGACCACATGATATTGATGAAACGCCTAATGTTATCAGAAGAATTGTGGCCCCGAATGAACCCCACTTGATCTGTATGTATAAGAGATGTCATAACTTAATAAGTTAGCCAAGATTTTTGGCAAAATTTTAACGTCTAGCTGGATCAGGTTAAGGTAACTCTTACACTCACTTGGATCTTTGTCCTTTTTAAGAATCAGACTGATCCAGGCTTGTGTCATGGTTGGCAGAAGCTTTCCATTCTTTAATGATTCTAACAAAAGTGGAGCCAGTTCTGTAGCATAAGATCTAAAAAATTCAGCGGCAAAGTCATCTGGCCCCGGAGCCTTGCTTGCAGGTAAGGCCTTAATTACCTCATCAAGCTCCTTCAAGATTATCTCAAAATCAGTTTAGGGAGATCTAATGGTTTCACAAAGTTTCTAATATCTTCATAAGTAGACGAAAATATGGAACTATAGAGATCAAGTTAGAACTCTTTAAAAGCATTATTAATATCAATGGCCAAGGTAAAAATTTGGTAGAAAGGTAGAAGGAATGGTAGAAAAATACTCTCTCTGCTTTATATATCTAACCATAAGCATCCCTGCTTTGTCCCTCGACTCAAAATATGACGGTCTTGCCCTAAATAACCAAAACTCCACCTTCCGCAGTATTATATCTGTATTATATCTGTATTTCAATCGGGTAAATTCTCTGAAGCCATCAGACGACATTCTGCACTTCAGCTCTGTCTCGGTACTTTTAATATTCTCTTCCAACTCCACAAGTTCTCGTGCTTTGGATTTTTTGATGAATGAGGCATTCTGTATGATCCGACCCCTAAGAACTTAAGTGCCTCCCAAGCCACGCCCACAGAGGATACTGAGGACCAGTTGGTCTCCATATAAACATTGATTTCAGCCTTTAAAAGTTGTTGGAAATCAGGTTTTTGCAAAAGGTATACATTAAAGCACCAACTATATGATTTCTTTTTCTCCATATGTGGCAACACCTCTAAACTCACCAGGGCGTGATCTGAGACTAAAATGTTTCCAAATAAGCAATCAACAACAGATGAAATGAGGGAAAAAAATCTATTCTAGAATAAATCTTATGAACTGATGTAAAAAAAAAAATTATAGTCCCTTTTGTTTAAAAGTCTCCAAATATCTGTAAGACCAAGATTTTTACACATCCTGAGAAGCGTCAATGCTTCAAGATCTATAAAAAAAGCCCTGATCATCAGCGTTAAATGTGTAAATATTAGCCAAAATCAACCTTTTCCTCTGAATTTCTGCTAAAACAATAATGACTCTTCCTAATTCATCTTTAATCTGTTTGAGACATTTGAATTATAGATGTTTAATTATCAATGTAATGACTCCCCTGCTCTTACTTGAGCCAGCACTAAAGAAAACATGCCCACTCCATATCTTCCCAAATTTTTCAGCTTCCTGTGGGGAAAGATGCGTTTCTTGAAGAAACACTATATCATATTTCTTACGTTTAAGAAGAGAAATAACCTTCCTTCTTTTTATGGGGTGCCCCAACCTATTCACATTCCATGTGGAGAGAGACAATCCACTCATATTAACATTTGACATTTTGACATATTAGAAAAAATGTATTTGTGTCAAAAATAAAATGATAAAGACCACATTCCACATTAGTGCAACAATCAAAACCCAAACTTTCCCCAGGACAGAAAAAACAGAAAAAAGAGAAACGTGCACATTAACGACAGTGCCAACCGGCGTCCATCCTTCTAAACTCAGACAGTCCATGTACGTCTACGAGAGCCCCTGCAACAAATTTTCCGTCAGATTGCTCAAGCAAAAATTGCTTCTATACAAAACATTTTTAAACAAAATTACACAATAGAAGATAATCTATAAAACAAACTCCAGCCCATAAGCGGAATAAACACAAAAAAATGTGTAGATTCATCCACTTAATTGTCTCGAAGGTGTGTGCCTCCACAAAACAAACTCCAGCCACAAGCGGAACCAGCACAAAAAACAAAAAAACAAAAAAAGTCTGTCTTGGGGGTTAGCAGCTAATTCCCTCTCCGATGACTCCAGATGATCGATTCATCTCTCGACATCCGACAGTCTTGTAACCAACTCAGAGAATTTCGTCTCCTTCGTCAGCATTGCCGACACATTCATCAATTCACGGCAGATTTCTTTCAGTTCACCGTCCGAATTGACAGTGAACTGGCTTTCGGCCTGCCGCTGAGGGGAATCAGCTTGAGCACGTAAGTGTCTTTTAACATCTCCAGAGCCTGAAGATTTTGAATTCTTTGACATATTGTCTTCTTCGAACAGTTAAGAATCAGGGTGTATCGAATCTCACCGGTTTATGACACAAATATTATTAAAACTAGCAAAGTACACAGAGCTCGCCCATCACACGTCCGCTCCTCGCATGGCGTCACGTGACTCCTCTGAAATTCGGCTATGGGAATTTGCACCAGGAGATAAAATACTTGTATTACTGCCCACATTGAGCTCTAAATTACTTGCAAAGTGGCAAGGACCCTTTGAAGTCAACGGCGAGTTGGGGAAGTTGATTATGAGGTAGTGCGTTCGGATAGAGGCGGGGCTTGTCAAATTTACCACCGCAACCTACTAAAATCATGGAGAGAGGTGGTCCCCATATCCTTGGCAACGGTAGTTTCGGAGAGGGAGGAGCTCGGCCCAGAGGTGAGTCTAAAAGCCAATCAGTTCACCCTGTTCCCTTGCGGAGACTACCTTTCACCGTCACAATGTACGGAGGTTGCCAGGTTGCAAAAGAATTTCTCTGACATGTTCTCGCCTCTCCCCGGACACACTAATCTCATAAAACACCACATCGAGACAACCCCAGGGGTAGTGGTACGTAGTCGTCCCTACCGCTTCCCAGAACACAAGAAACAAGTAGTACGGGAAGAATTAAAGGCCATGCTCGATATGGGCGTAATAGAAGAATCCCACAACGAATGGGCCAGCCCAGTGGTTCTGGTGCCAAAGAGCGATGGCTCGGTCCGGTTCTGTGTGGATTATAGAAAGGCCAGTGCAGTGTCGAAATTTGATGCTTATCCAATGCCTCGTATTGACGAACTGCTCGATCGGTTGGGCTCGGCTTGCTTTTATTCGACACTGGATTTGACAAAGGGATATTGGCAGATCCCGTTAACGCTGATGTCCCATGAGAAAACGGCCTTCTCCACACCGTTTGGATTACACCAATTTGTGACCCTTCTGTTCTCTCTCCCTTTTGTTTTACAGATGGACGCATTGGACAGGGGGCTGGGTGCTGTTCTGTCCCAAGTGGTGGAGGGGGAGGAGCACCTGGTGCTGTACATTAGTCGGAAGCTCTCTATGAGAGAGAAGAAGTACAGCACCATATAGAAAGAGTGTCTGGCCATCAAGTGGGCAGTTCTCACTCTCCGCTACTATTTGTTGGGACGAGCATTCACCCTCTGTTCGGACCATGCCCCACTCCAATGGCCCCACCGCATGAAGGATGTCAATACCCAGATCACACGTTGGTATCTGGCACTCCAACCATTTAAGTTCGAGGTGGTCCACAGACCGGGGGCACAGATGGCTGTCACGGACTTCCTCTCCAGAAAAAGGGGGGGGGGGAGTGGGCAGTCCGGACAGTTTCCCCGGCCTGAGTCTGGCGGTGGGGGTATGTGGAGGTGAGGGTGTGGTCAAGTGCCCGTCTGGGGAGAGGGAAAGCCGTAAGGTCATCCACCTGAGATGAATTGTGACTAATTACCATTTCCATGTTCACAGTGAGAGTCGGGGGAGATACAAGACGACCCAGTCCACCGAAGGGGAGAGAGAGCCCGGCTGAGAAGCTGTTTGCATGTTTGAATTGAAGCTTCACTGTTGCGCTTTAAGCGAAAAAGTGACATTCCTGAGTTGGAATCGCCGTGTCCCGCATCCTCTTTTTGACCCAAATACGAACATCTGATATACTGTGCTTTTTAAGTGATGCACTTAACCTAAAGAGACAATAACCATATTAGCATATTTTAAAGTAACCATAAAATTTTAGAGACTCCTAAATATTAAGACATTCATAAGTATTATACATAAATTAAATATGTTAAAAATGTACTGGTTTGGGGGTTGGCACGTAAACTCGCAATATGTATCATGAGATTCAGTCGGTCAGTTGAAACTGCACCTGTGATAAAAAACATTGTGATATTGTTCCTCATATTTATGTTTTTGTGGCTGTTGTGGTTTCTTCACAGTTACTAATGCAGACATTGCTTGCACATACTCATCATCCCCGATGTATCCTTTTGCCTTTAGGACACACACACATCGCCTTGGTGAGTAAGTGCATTATTAATTGCTTATGTTAAAGCTGAAGTATGTAACTTCTGTAATAAAATACTTTCTCCTATCCAACCTTAATATGCAGAGACAACTATAAGTAAGCAATACATAGGTTAATTTTCTTGAAAACAGTATGCACTTTGTCTCTGTGGCACATTGAAAATCCTCTGTTTGTTTTGAGTGACCCGCTAAGACCAACAACAACACTGACTCAACCAATGGCGTGGGTTTGCCCAACAGCATATTCAAAAAGGTGTTTTGAAATCATTTTTGCAATTCCATTTGGTGGCACTAGTGGTGCAGAAGTGACATACTTCAGCTTTAAATGAGCATGTCTATTGAGCTATTCTTGGAAAATGCTCTTATGCTTTTGTACAGTGATATAGTGTTTAAAAAAATATTATCTGATCATGTTGTCTATGCTTCAGGTAAGGTTGTTAGTGGGTACAGAGTTCGAAATGGACAGTGGACACAGATTGGACGACAGTCTCCACAGCTACCACAGGTACATCTTTAAATGCATCTTCTCTTCTTGGTCAAACATGATGAGAGAATGTTTGGCACCTAGAGAGGGACTGCTATTAATATTAATGAATCATTCATCACACAAGTTTATACAAAGGGCGATTTGCAGCAACAAAGTGACCACAAAGTCATTTATTTTCAGTAAGTGTTGACATAAGCGAGGGATACCACTGGTCTCAATGGTGTCAATATGGACATTTCCAGTAATAAGATGAAGTTAAGAAAAGTTTAACTTTATGCAAATAAGCAGAGACACAGCGATAATCACAGATAATCACACAATGAGGAGTGAAGTCATTGGAGCTCATGTGATTATTTATAAATACTGTATGTATGGTGTGAGATACTGTTTTCGAGTGTGACTGATTTGTACTGATTGACTGTCCAGAATGTTAATTCAGCAAGAAAACTGATCTAATTTTCAAATTAGAATGACATTTTATTTTTACTGCCAGTACATTCTGTTTGTGATCAGATTTTCAAAAGCTATGGGCAGTTGTGCACCACCAGTAACATTAGGGCATCCAGCAGTAGAAACGCTTACTATGATCAACAATACAGCCACTTGGTGACCTCCGAGTGTGAACACCTCATAATGGAGGGAGGTAGTTGTGCGGAAGTTTGACAGTTCTTTTAACTGAAAAACATGTAGGGCTCTTTTTTAAGAGTGCTATGTCTTAAGGGCAGCGCAATGCGATATGTCATGTGCGCAAAATTCATGGCAATGATGTTCTGGTATTGCAAGCATGTGCTTAGTTTAGGCGCAAGGGGGTTGGCAAAATTCATGGCAATGATGTTCTGGTATTGCAAGCATGTGCTTAGTTTAGGCGCAAGGGGGTTGGCAAAATCATGCGCGAACAGCACTAATTAACTGGGTCAAGTGCAGTTTAATTCGGAGGTTCTTCTCCAATTATTGCACCATCTGCATCCTATTATATATTCCATTCCCTGTCAAGCAATGCCATTAGAAATGAAGACTGCCCATTCATAGAATTTGGTTGGGTAACCAAATTCTCCATTTGCTCTCATCCTGCTCGCCCATGTATCACCTGCGGATTTGACGGTGTTTAAGGACACTTGAAATATACTTTGCTGCTCTCACAATGTTCATTGTTTAGTAACGTATATGTTTCTCTGTTTAAAGTTTTATGTTTAATATCAACGTCCTTGAGTTTGGAATTTTTTTTATTTATTATTATTAATCATATGGATCTACTGACACACAAATCATGACTAATATTAAAAATAATCGATAACTCTTTGATATCATCTGCTGGTGGAATCCCCAAACTGCAAATGCAGGAACTGGGTTTAGACATTGCACTGAAAGTAGATGTAGTTCTCAGACATCTCAGAGCAATTATCTAGTTCTCAGGAATATAGCGTATTTTGTTTTGTGGCTCTTCATTAACCTTAGATGGAAGTATTAGATGAGATGCAGTGCACGGTCGTTGCACGTCACTGTTTGAAAAGAGCTGACTGACGATTCCTTCCTTGTTATGGCCATTTGTTGCCATGCTAAGTAATCCTCTTAAGTTGTTTGTCAGGGGACTTTTTCACACCTGAGTTACAGTTGTGCTCAAAAGTTTGCATACCCTTGGAGAATTGGTAATATATGTACCATTTTTAAAGAAAACATGAGTGAGCAGGCAAAACACATTTCTTTTATTTCTTATGGGATTCATATTCAACTGTAGGTTATAACAGAATGGCACAATCATAAAACAAAACATGGCAACAAAGAAAAAAATGAAATGACCCCTGTTCAAAAGTCTGCATACCCTTAGTTTTAATATTGTGTTTTTGCCCCCTTTAGCATCAATGACAGTGTGCAGTCTTTTGTAATAGTTGTCTGTGAGGCCCCAAATTCTTGCAGTTGGTATAGCTGCCCATTCGTCTTGGCAAAATGCCTCCAGGTCATGCAAAGTCTTTGGTCGTCTTGCATGAATCGAACGTTTGAGATCTCCCCAGAGTGGCTCGATAATATTAAGGTCAGGAGACTGTGATGGCCACTCCAGAACCTTCACCTTTTTCTGCTGTAACCACTGGAGGGTCAACTTGGCCTTGTGCTTAGGGTGATTGTCATGCTGGAAAGTCCAAGAGTGTCCCATGAGCAGCTTTTGTGCAGAAGAATACAAATTGTCTGGCAGGGGCCTGGGTAGCTCAGTGGTAAAATACGCTGGCTACCACCCCTGGAGTTCGCTAGTTCGCTAGTTCGAATCCCAGGGTGTGCTGAGTGACTCCAGCCAGGTCTCATAAGCAACCAAATTGGCCCGGTTGCTAGGGAGGGTAGAGTCACATGGGGTAACCTCCTCGTGGTCGCTATAATGTGGTTTGTTCTTGGTGGGGCGCGTGGTGAATTGAGCGTGGTTGCCGTAGTGGATGGCGTGAAGCCTCCACATGCGCTATGTCTCTGTGGCAATGCGCTTAACAAGCCACGTGATAAGATGCGCGGGTTGACTGTCTCAGACGTGGAGGCAACTGGGATTCATCCTCCGCCACCCGGACTGAGGCGAATCACTATGCGACCACGAGGACTTAGAGCGCGTTGGGAATTGGGCATTCCAAATTGGGAGAAAAAGGGGAAAAAAATCTTGAAAAAAAAAAAATAAATAATTGTCTGGCAGTTTTTTCTGATAGCATGCTGCATTCATCTTGCCATCAATTTTCACAAGATTCCCCATGCCTTTAGAGCTCACACCCCTCCAAAACATCAGTGAGCCACCACCATGCTTCACAGTGGGGATGGTATTCTTTTCACTATAGGCCTTGTTGACCCCTCTCCAAACATAGCGCTTATGGTTGTGACCATAAAGCTCTATTTTAGTCTCGTCACTCCAAATTACTGTGTGCCAGAAGCTGTGAGGCGTGTCAAGGTGTTGTCACAGTGGCATTGGCACAGTAAAGGCTTCTTTCTGGCAGCCAAGCAGCTCATTTTTGTACAAGTATCATCGTATTGTGCTCCTTGAAACAACCACACTGTCTTTTTCCAGAGCAGCTTGTATTTCTCCTGAGGTTACCTGTGGGTTTTTTCTTTGTATCCCGAACAATTCTTCTGGCAGTTGTGGCTGAAATCTTTCTTGGTCTACCTGACCTTGGCTTGGTATCAAGAGATCCCCAAAATTTCCACTTCTTAATAAGTGATTGAACAGTACTGGCTGGCATTTTCAAGGCTTTGGATATCTTTTTATATCCGTTTCCATCTTTATACAGTTCCATTACCTTGTTACGCAGGTCTTTTGACAGTTCTTTTCTGCTCCCCATGGCTCAGTATCTAGCCTGCTCAGTGCATTCACGTGAGAGCTAACAAACTCATTTACTATTTATACACAGACACTAATTGTAAATTAAAAAGCCACAAGTGTGGGATATTAACCTTTAATTGCCATTTAACCTGTGTGTGTCACCTTGTGTGTCTGTAACAAGGCCAAACATTCAAGGGTATTTAAACTTTTGATCAGGGCCATTTGGGTGATTTCTGTTATCATTATGATTTAAAAAGGAGCCAAACAACTGTGTGATGATAAATGGCTTCATATGATCACTATCCTTAAATAAAAGACAGTTTTTTTGCATGATCAGTCATACCTTCAAAATCAATGCCAAAATTTCACAATTTCTGCCAGGGTATGCAAACTTTTGAGCATAACTGTACATTTGCATTTCTCACCTTTTAGATAAAATGGTCAGCCCTATTGGTCATTTATCTCAAACTGGATTGGCAGCCTTTAAACTTAACCGACCCCTAAATCTTGACGGCTATTGGATCACTGTTTACACTGGCTTTCATTTTATTGGATACAATTTATTTAGCACATCCCTAAATCTTGACAGCTATTGGGCCACTGTATGCATAGGCTTTAATTTTATTGGTTAAACTTAACATTTAGCCCGACCAAAACCCAATCAGCATTTAGCTTATGCATCTTATTACAGGCCTTCAATCAATGTTGACACAATATAAATGCTGAGACAATAATTGGGTATAAATATATTTATTAAAAGGAAAAAGTGAAATATACAGAAAATATCAATAATAAATTAAAGGTGCAAGCAGCGATGAACGGGCCCTCGCACCCTGGTGCACGTTGGGGCTGCTGTGCCAGGGGAACGGCATTAAATTTTTGTAGCACTTTTTATGTTATAGTGTATTTAATTCTTCAGGTCATGTATTTGTATTTAATTTTGAGAGGACAGTAGAGTTAAAGAGGTACAGGCTTTTTATTTCACAACAAATTTTATCAAAATATGGAAATAACATCAGAATAATGATACTGACATATAGCCTGACAGAATCTTATATCACAGCAGATATTTAAACAATATAATGCATTTTTCTCAGGCAGTTTATTAGGCCTACTTCAGCTGTGTCTGACTGGAAAGTGTTTTTCCTTAGGTAAGACACTTATTACTTCACAACAAATATGACTTTTATAACTATACATCAAAACATGACACTTCCTGCTGCCAGTAGGTGGTGCTATGACTATAACTTAATATTGGCATGTAGGTGTATTCAGGCCGGGACTGTTATCAAACATGTGAAGTTTGGGGCAGATTGGACATTGTATGTTTGAGTTACAACAACTCAAAAGCTTCGCAATTTAGCATTGCCAAGGCCTTTAGATTAGACTGACCGAATATGATGTCGATCCGATAAAATCTCTAGGAGTTCGTTAAAGTACGAGGCCTGGAAATGGCAAAAACTGAGCAAAAATTGGAGAGAAAAATAAAAATGGCTGACTTCCTGTTGAGTTTAGGGCATGGGTCTAAGAGACTTATTTGTAGGTCTTATGTGTACAGTGTCATACATGTAGGTGAAAAGTAGCGCGAGGCGCACAATGTTGAAATTTTATAGGTGGCGCTATTCTGAAACCCATATCAGAATCAGAATCAGAATGAGCTTTATTGGCAGGTATGCTTACACATACAAGGAATTTGTCTTGGTGACAGGAGCTTCCAGTGTACAACCATACAAAAACAATACAAAAACAGCAGCAAGACATAATAAATAATAAAAAATACAAAATAATTATACACATACGTACAGACACACACATACATACATACACATGGGTAGTGCAAATCTAATACAATCTTTTATGTACAGTGTAAATACAAATCTGTTATGTACAGTGCAAATTATTATTTATTTATTTTCCCAGAGGAATGAAATGGCAGAAGAGGTTGGATGTGCTGGATAAATATAAGAAAGACTAAACTGTGTATTGCACATAGTTATTGCTCAATGGGGCAATCAGATGTAAATTTTCACCACTTCTGACACATGTCCAAAGTTTCGTGAATTTTCGAGTATGTTTAGGCCCACAAAAATGCGATTCGTTTGGGAAAACAAAAATAAATTTAGCTGCAAGCAGTGATGACGGGCCCAAGCACCATGGGTTCATTTCCACTCGGTGGCTTTCGGAAAACAAAGCATGATGGACACAGCAACAACTCAACATTAATGTAAACTTGGACCCTAAACATACAATGTATATTAGATATATGCCACCATTCCAGTTTGACTACAACTTCATGTAATTTAATCCATTGCCATGACAACACTATTAAAGCTATCAAGCATCCCTTCAGAATTTTCCACCAGCAGTGTCTAAAACAATTTAAACAATTTGGGTAAATGTAAGAGAACTTTTTCAAAGTCTGTTGTAAGTGCCACACTTCCTGCTGCCAGTTGGTGATGCTATGACCGTGACCCACAATAGCCACGTACATGTGATTAACCCCCAAGAAAAAACATAAAACTCAATTTTGATCTAAATCACACAATGAATGCAGAAGATATGAGACACTTCCTGTTTGCCTATTTTTGCCATTAATTTAGTGAATCGCCATGGCAACACTGTACGATTTTACAAATCTGTTAGCAATTTAGCATCTTCCATGTCTTGGCATAATGTCTAAATGTGGTTTAAAACATTAAGAGAATCTATCTATCATCTATCTATCCATCTATCTATCTGTCTATCTATCTATCTATATCAATTTTTAATTGTAATTTTAAATTTTTTGCTAACTGATTAATTTTACATTTTTCCTATGATTGAATTATTTATTGAAAAAAATATGTAGATCTAAAGATTAAATAGCAATGAAATTATTTACCATTTTTATTTATCCATAAACCGGCTTTAAATTAAATTAACAAATGTAATTCATGGCATTAGGTGTTAAGGTAGCCTAAGCAGATTTTAATATGAGCACAGAAATCATTTAGGCTTGTAATTTCGTTGCAATTCCAGTGCCTTTAATGAGACGCAATGACGCATACATCCTCATAAATGTGAAATAAAATGTATTAAACCAGAAATACAAATCAGAAATTGAAAATGGACTTGAAACCATGGTAAATTATATCTGTGAAAAAAATATTTTAAAAAAATTTACTACACAAATTTCATGGAATATTTGAAAAAGGTTATTTAGGTTGTAAGGACAAATCAGGGCTCTACGCAAACATTTGTATTTAGGAAAAAAAATGCAAAAGAATAATGATGGGTAAAAATAATATGATGATTATAAAATAATGTTTGTTTATTTTTTGGAAATTGCATTGACCTTGAATTTGCATAAGTGCGATGCCATGCAGCATCTTGGTAGTCTCATTATAAATTGTGAACATTTCAACAGGATATGCAGTTTTAATAGTTTTTTGCAGTCTGGCAGTGCATGGTTATAATGTTACAATGCGCACCGCCATGCGAGACATAGAAAACGGCGCTTTGAATGCAAAATGAACTAACGTGCCTCTTTTAAAAGTACTTGGTACACAAATGATGCAAGATGCATCAGGGCGTTTTTATTCTGATTGTAGGTTGCAGTAATAAGTTCATAACTTTGGGTGTAAGATCAGCTGTCACTCGCACCGGTGCAGCCAAATAATTGTCCGAATTCACATGCAGTAATTTTCACTCGCAAATGCTGGAGCTCTACAAATTCTATGGCACACCTGCCACGGTACACCAGTGTGCCGCGACACACCGTTTGAGAACCACTGATGTAGATTATACAAACAGCTGCTGTTCATTTGGAAATGTTGTGACTGCTTCAGACATTTCAAGCATTTGTTTTGCCGCTGTCAAACATAAAGGAAAGAGATGGGATTCCCATAATAACATAATAAATTTGATAACTTCATTTCTATGTGTGCTATTGTCGGTCATGAGATATTGTACGTCAGTGGAGAAGTACATAAATCATAGAGGTGGGAATCTTCACTGGCCTCACGATTCGATTACGATTCAAAGGGTAACGATTCGATTATAAAACGATTCTCGATGCATCACGATGCATCTTGTCCTTCAATTTCTTTCTTTTTTCAGTTTCTTCAAAATGTACTTTTTACTCTATTTTTTCCCTTTCAGCTTTTTATTTAACAGCTGTTTTAAAAAATCAGAACGAGTCACATTACATAAACTGGCCTTTTACATTCAGTATGAGCTGTGAACAAAACATGGAACATTCACAAGATTAAATAAATGGCACTATAGTTTAAAAGAGTATTTCAGTTTTTCTGTTTCTTTCTTTAGAACCTTATAAAAAAAATCTCTTAAAAGCACAAGAAAAAAAATATTGGTTCTCCATCAAAACACACTGAATACTATTACTTCAACTGATTATATATTTTTTATTATTTTTGTTTAAGCATTGTAAATCATTTAATAGTATTTAAATATTATTTAAAATTAATCTATGCCATGCTATTCATTTTAATTTTTAACCACAACTGGAAGTTGCTGGTCCAGGATGAGAGATATATCTGCTTCTATGAGAGTGCATCTGTCAGCTTCTCCTCTCCTCTCCTCTCCTGCACAGGTGATAGTAAAGCGGTTTAAATAGCGCAGTTGTTGCTTCAGAAATGTATCAAGTGTCTCGTATGCACTGTTCCATCTTTTTGCTCTGCGAATGATCGCACGACCTTGACGCAAAAGTTACGATGGGTTTCAAACCTTTATCATTAGGTATGCGCACTGTCCTGACAAGCGAGTGACTGGAAATGACCGGCAATATAGCAAAAGCCAATGACATGGAGAGCGCGCAAGAGTACAGAAATAATTAAATGAAAACATCACCAACATCTCCCGAACCGCTGCCTCGTCATTATTTTCTTCTGTGCTTCCCCCCGTTGTGTGCAAATCAGTGCAATAATGGGTGCGATCTCGTCTTTCATGTTGTTTGTTGGCTTCTTATCACGAATAAACTCTCCCATTGCTATGTGTGTGGGTTTGTGAAATAACTTCGTGATAGTAGTTTCATTCGGGCACAAATGTTCATGTGTTTGATACAGCTGGTCTGCAAACAGTCGTGTTTGTGCACTTGACTTTAGTGTATGCACTTAACTCGCATCTTTGTTTCTACATCTGTCTTTGGCGCGCGCCACTGCTCTGCAGTGATTTAAACTGAACTCAGAATCGATTCTGATTATTTTGAGAGTCGATTCAGAATCGTTTGAGTATAAATCGAGATGCATCGCTGAAACGATTTTTCCCCTACCCCTAATAAATCAGCGCTGATAAAAAGAGTCCGACTGAGTGGTCTAGTGGTAATTAATCCATCTGCATAAGATGTTAAAGGTTCTTAAACGTCCATATCAAACTATATGTTTTAATGAACAAAGATTGCATCCGCACCTTAGTTGATGTATATACTGAGTGGGGACATATTGTTTGCATTTTTTTATGGGATTCGACCGCAAACTCATTAACTCAGTCCCCATCCATTCTGGACTCAGAAGTCTTCTATTGGGAATCATTCAACAATGGAGCTTGGATGCCCTCTATTGGACATTTCTTGTAATTGCCACTCTGAATGGAACACACTTGGTTAGACTTAGCCTGGGTTTTCTAGTATTTTTACATTTCAGTTGATATGTTTATTATATTTTATTTATATAAAAATTAACAAATATGTTTATTAACAATAAACTTTACAATTCAAACATGCAAAATACATTTGAATATACAAAAAAAGGAATGATGAGATTTAATGCATTGCCGTGGCAACAGTATTTAAGACATTTAATGTCTTGACATTATTCAATTTGTTTTTGAAGCAATTCAGGTTAACATAAAAGGGATATTTCAAAGTCTGTTAAAAGTGACACACTTCCTTCCGCCAGTTGGTGGTGCTACGACCGTGACCCACAATAGACACATCAATATGATCAGCCTGCAAGGACAAACATTTGTCTAAATGTTTATGTAAAATTCAAAAATCAATGTCTTGGCATGATGTCGCCCACATTTGGTACCTGTAACATAAAATTGTCAGCACAAAAGTTGTCTGGCTTCATGAGATCTATATGTGTACAAAGTTTGGTGACCGTAGCTCAAAAGGGATGTGCTACATAGCCCCCCGAACATGCCCATGTTCTAGGTGGCACCGCAGAGCCCCTCCCGCACTCCCCCCCCCACCTGTAACTCTGTCATACCCTAATGGCCAGCGATGTGTGTGCAAACTTTCAAGAGTTTTCACGCATTTTATGTACCCCAAAAGTACTGAAAACCTTGAAAAGAATAATAATAATAATAATAATAATAAAAATAAAAATAATAATCCTTAGAAGAACATTAGGGCCTCCGCACTTTCAGTGCTTGAGCCCTAGTTCATTTAAACTTGGACCCTAATCATGCAATGTTCGCCCATAGAATAATTATTCAAAGCATAAATTACCAACTGGTTACCAACAAACAACTATTTGTCACGGTTCCAGCATTTGTGCCGGCTCATACTGTTGTTTGTTTTTCTCTCTCCCTCGTGTCTCACAGGTGGAGAAGGCACGGGGAGATGCTGATCACAGCAATGATTTACTCGCCTGTTACCATCTGCTTCACTTTTATTGCACTCCCTACTTATTCCTTGTGTGTCACCTCATTATTTGCCTGTTTATGGTTAACTGTTATGTTAACTGTGCTCTCTCGTGTAGTTGGAGCATGCTTGTGTGTCTGTTGTTTGAGCCTCTGTAGAGGTGTGGTTACCATCCTGCTTGCCATCACCCTCGCCAGTTCTGTGCGCAATTCATGTGGAGGAGGATTCCTCGGTCTCTGCCTGCGTCTCGGGGACTATATCATCTGGTCTTTGCTTTGCATCACACCAACTTCAACGGATTCTCTTCGGATTGTTGCTGACTTCCACAAAGCACACTTATCATACGAACACACCCTTCACTAGCCCATTGCGGCTTGCTGGATTTCAGCCTTCTGCAGCAGGCTCCAGGTGCACCTTATCTTGACATTGAGAACTTGCCACAACGTCGTCATGATGGATTGGCACCGCTCCAAAGTTACGTTGTGGCAACGAATACAGAAATTTCACTTTTCCGGTTGTCACAACGTAATCAGTTACATTGCCACAACTAAAGTTTGGACATCAAATTACGGTATAGTTAGGAAACGGCCATGTAATTTGGCTAGCTAGAATTACAAAATGGCTGAATTTGCTGCTGCTTTTCTCAAATTTTGCAATGCAATTTGCTGAATTTTTTGGGGTTCTTTTGCAGTGAAAACTCACAAATCATCATTATATACCTATGTAATTGTGTTAATTACATTTTAAATGCAATTACATGTAAATATTTTAATGCATAATGACTGAATATGCAGTTAGCAACCAAAATAAATAAATAAATAAACAAAAAAAATAACATACATTTAAGTGAAAGCTGTGGGTATTGAAATACCCTTAATTATTTTTGTATTACAATTTTCTTCTCAGAGAATGCAATAAAACTTGTCTAGGCCTTCAGTGCGATTCATGCCACTAAGAAAACACAGTTTCACAATGAATAAGATGCCGTATGCCCATCATATATTACGTGGCAGTCAACTAATAATACCAATTGACATTTATTTATTTTTTTCAGGTGTCAGAGGTTAGAGTTTATTGAACAAACCAACAAACCCGAGATGTCAGCTGAGATCTGACTCTCTTGGTCAAAACCCTCCTTTTTTATACAGTTTGTTATCTAGCATTACCTCATGTCTACGTCCTCTTAATATTTTTTGTATCCAATGGATTCTGTTTGCCACTCCCAAAAACAGTGCAGAGTAGGTGGCGCAGCTGTAAATACTTATAAAACTGAGATCTGGGAATGCCAAAATGTTGAACCAAATTTTCAAAAGGTCTCAATACTCCATTCTCATATAGGTCACCAAGTGTATTAACCCCCCTCACAATCCAATCAGACCAACAGAAAGGGGACTTATTAATACATAGTTTAGGGTTCAGCCATATGCTCGAGGCTACGTTTAAATAAACATCAGAATTAAACACTCTGGACACTTTTGTCCATATCGAGTGCAAATGCAAAATAACGGGGTGCGACTTAACCTCTCCGTCTAGTTTAATCGAAAGGCTTTGCAGTGGCGAGATAGGGGCAAGAATTTCCTTTTCAATACAAAACCAGGGAGGGGCTCTCTCAGGTGGAAGCGACCAATGAGCCAAATATTTAAGACCGAATGCATAATAATAAAACAAAATCTTGGGTAGGCCTAACCCACCTTTGTCAATCGGCCTATGTAACTTATTGAAATTTAACCTGGGACACTTACCATTCCAAATGAGGGACTTCGCTGTGCTATCAAATTTCTTGAAATAAGAGAGGGGGACATCTACAGGGAGAGATTGTAGCAGGTAGTTGAAATTTTGGAAAACAATTCATTTAATAACATTAACCTTCCCAATCATCGATAAATGTAATGAAGCCCACCTGTCCACATCATTCAAAAATATTTTATTAAGGGATCAAAATGAACTCTTGACTAAATCAAACAAATTTGCTGGGAATAAAATTCCCAAATACTTAATTCCCTATTTGGGCCACTGGAAGGCACCCGGTTGGAAGGCCGTTACTGGACAGTATGCTGTCAAAGCCAAAGCTTCGGATTTAGACCAACTGACTTTGTATACTGAGAACTTGGAAAAGGAGTTAATAATTCTGTGGAGGCAAGGCATAGATCTAGTAGGATCGGAGACGAATAATAAAATATAATCTACATAAGCAGAAGCTTGTGCGCCACACCTCCTGCAATCACCCCTGGAAAATCATCCTCCTTTCTTATCTTGGATGCTAATGGTTCCAGGGCAAGACAGAACAATAATGGGGAAAGAGGGCAACCCTGCCGGGTGCCCCTATCCAGAGTAAAATAATCTGAATTAATCCGTTTATTTGTACCGCTGCTACAGGTTGTCTATAAAGTAACTTAATCCATCCAATAAATGTACTCCCGAACCCATACATTTCCAAAATCTTAAAAAGATAATCCCATTCTACCATATCAAACGCCTTTGCGGCGTCAAGTGAGATGGCAGCGACCAGAGATTGATCATTCGCTACTGACCACATGATACTGATGAGACGCCTAATATTATCAGAAGAGCTACGGCCTCGAATAAACCCCACCTGATCTATATGTATAAGCGATGTCACAACTTTACTTAGTCGATTAGCCAGAATTTTTGACAAACTTTTACATCTAACTGGATCAGGGAAATTGGGCGGTAACTTTTACACTTGGGATCTTTGTCCTTTTTAAGAATCAGACTGATCCGGGCTTGTGTCATGGTTGGTGGAAGCTTTCCATTCTTTAATGATTCCGTATAAACTTCTAACAAAAGTGGAGCCAGTTCTGTAGCATAAGATTTGAAAAACTCAGAGGAAAAGCCGTCAGGCCCCGGACCCTTGCCTGTTAGCAAGGCCTTAATTACCTCATCAAGCTCCTCCAAGTTTATCTCAGAATCAAGAGAAATTTTTTGCTCAGTCATCAGTTTAGGAAGATCTAATGGTTCCACAAAGTTCCTAATATCTTCATCAGTAGACGAAGATGTGGAACTATGGAGATCAAAGTAGAAGTCTTTAAAAGCATTATTAATATCAATGGCCGAGGTAAATATTTCACCACCCGCAGATTTTACCGAGGGAATCGTAGAAAAAGACTCTCTCTGCTTTATATATCTAGCCAAAAGTTGTCCTGCTTTGTCCCCCAACTCAAAGTATGACTGTCTTGCCCTGAATAACCAAAACTCCACTTTCCGTGACAAAATAGTATTATATCTATATTTCAATTGGGTCAATTCTCTGAGGCCATCAGATGACATATGGCGCTTCAGCTCTGCCTCGGCACTTTGAATATTTCCTTCCAACGCCACAAGTTCTCGTGCTTTGGATTTTTTGGTGAATGAGGCATACTGTATGATCTGACCCCTAAGAACTGCCTTAAGTGCCTCCCAAACCACGCCCACAGAGGATACTGAGGACCAGCTGGTCTCCATATAAACATTGATTTCAATCTTTAACATTTGTTGGAAATCAGGATTTTGCAAAAGGGACACATTAAGGCGCCAACTATATGATTTATTTTTCTCTGTATATGGCAACACCTCTAAACTCACCAGGGCGTGATCTGAGACTAAGATATTTTCCAATTGAGCAATCAACAACAGATGAAATGAGGGATTTGGATATAAAAAAAAAATCTATTCTAGAATAAATCTTATGGACTGCTGAAAAAAAAATGTATAGTCTCTACCAGATGGGTTCAAAAGTCTCCAAATATCTGTAAGACCAAGATTTTTACACATCCTGTGAAGCGTCAATGTTGCTCTAGGGGGCTTACACACTTTTGCTTCACTATGATCAAGGACTGAGTCCATCAAAAGATTAAAGTCTCCTCCCAATATTATATCATGAGGGGTGCCAGCGGTTTGCAGCATCCCTTCAAGATCTATAAAAAAAGCCCTGATCATCAGCATTAGGTGCGTAAATATTAGCCAAAAATCAACCTTTGCCCTTGAATTTCAGCTAAAACAATAATGACTCTCCCTAATTTATCTTTAGTCTGTTTGAGACATTTGAATTGTAGATGTTTATTAATCAATATAATGACTCCCTTGCTCTTACTTGAGCCAGTACTAAAGAAAACATGTCCACACCATATCTTCCCAAATTTTTCAGCTTCCTGCGGGGAGTTTCCTGCGGGGAGAGATGTGTTTCTTGAAGAAACACTATATCATATTTCTTACGTTTAAGAAAAGTAATAATCCTTCTTTTTATGGGGTGCCCCAACCCATTTACATTCCATGTGGAGAGAGACAATCCACTCATATTAACATTTGACATTTTGATATAGTAGAAAAAAATAAAGTGTGTGTCAAAAACAAAATTATACAGACCACATTCCCCATTAGTGAAACAATCAAACCCCGAACGTCACCCCGAACAAAACAAACAGAAAAAAGAAAAACGTGCGCATTAACCCCGCGCACGAAAGCGCCAACCGGCGACAATCCCTCTAAACTCAAAAGGTCCATGAACGCCCACGAGCCCCCACGACAACTTTGCCATCGGATTGCTCAGTTTTGCCTCACAAATTTGTGAAGCAAAATTACATAACAGAAATTACTTAAATAAAATAAACCCCAGCCAATAGGAAGAATGAACACAAAGAACGTGTAGATTCGTTCACAGAACTGTCTCAAAGGTGTGATCTTCCACAAAACAAATTCCAGCTGATATAAAACCATTCAAATTCCTCAGACAGACAAATGAATATTCAGTGAGCCAGCTGTTATGAGTTCAGCGGATGACGTAATCATTCCAATGTCCCGTAAAAATACTCAACAAAACAAACTCCAGCAAGCAGGAGGAATAAGCACGAAGAACGAACAGATTAATCCACAGTTGTTCCAAAGGAGTGTTATTCAATAGAACAAGCTCCAGCCGCTAGGCGGAACCAATACAAAAAGAAACAAAACCGGCATCCCGGTTCCCCGGATGGTCGAGTCAATTCACTTGGAGGCCACATAAAAGTATATACCATGACTTACACAATCCATCAACTTTATAAAAGACATCCTTTGTGTGAGCATGTAGATATTTTGTGGTCATCCGTAGTGTCCAATCTCAAACTGGCCGGGAACTTCAATGCAAAAGTAATCTTTCGTCAATGCAAAAGTTTCTTTAAGGAAAAGTGTTATTCACAAAACAAACTCCAGCCACTCGGCGGAGCCCACGCAAAAAGCTAAAAGAAACCAAAATGACACCCAGCTTCCTCAAAAGCCAGAGTAAGTACAGCGAGTCGACCCACTCACATGAGAAACACCCAATGATTTACTCACCCATTGATTCTATAAAAGACATTGCCTGATTGGGACATGTAAATACTTCACGACCGTCCTTCGTTTCTATTCTCAGTTTGGCCGGAAACATCAGAGCAAAAGTGAACTTTCGCTGATGTAAGAGTTTATTACATTCCTTGAACCGATCGCATTTCTCTCTTGTCGAACTCGCAAAGTCCGGGAACAAGAAAATATTATGGTTCTTCCAAGAAAGCTTCCCTTTGCTCCTCGCCTGGCGTAACACAAGATCTTTATCGGATGATCTCAGAAATTTGGCCAGGATTGATCGGGGCCTTTTTCCCTCAGCAAATCTGTGAGCTGGGACTCTGTAAGCTCGCTCGATTTCCAGTTTATGGCCTGTTATGTCGAGCAGACTCAGGAATAGCTCGTCTAGGAATTTCACCATATCTCTGCCCTCCTCATGCTCAGGAATTCCAACAATTCGAACGTTATTCCTGCGGCTTCTATTCTCAAGATCTTCAAGCTTTTCAAGGAGATGTTCCAAATCAACTTTGGTCGTGGGCGGATTAGCGGTTAATTCCCTCTCCGAAGAATCTAGACAATCGATTCATCTCTCAACATCAGTCACTCTTGTAACTAACTCAGAGAATTTTATTTATATCGCCGTAATTGATCGACAGATTACAGCAAGATCCTCCAAGTCAGCAAGAATCTTCGTCAGCATCACCAACATGTTGCACAACTGACGCTGGATTACCGCTCCCGCCACGCCATCCAGATAGAGTCCCCGGTCTGTAGGCCTGTCGGGGCTTTCAACCTGAACACGTAAGTGTCTTTTAATGTCTCCAGAGCCTGAGGATTTTGACTTCTTTGCTATGTTTTGCCTCAAAGAGCAAATGTGTAGCTGGGTATATCAAATTTCACCAGATTATAACATGAATATAATTACAAATTTAGCAAAGTGCGCAGAGCTCGTCGCTCACACGTCTGCTTATTGCATGGTGTCACGTGACCTCCATACCAATTGACATTTTAAAAACACGTCCACACACGAAAGCCAGAACCAAGGAGGTCTAATACAAAGAAAAATCTCTCTAATAATATTTGCGATTTCAGTTTTGTTTGCAATAAATTTTGTTCCATCAGGGTACATGGTTACTTTTCAAAACTTGATCCGAAACTGAGTGCTCAAGCAGCCTAATTTACACTTAGAAAACTCCTGATGTTGCTATAACAATGCAAAAAGCACTTACCAATTTACTTGAAGTGAAAATGTGCAGTAAGAAATAATAAAGAATAGGCAAGTGTGATCAAACTTTTCTACAGAGTTCTAGTCTTACACTGAGGGGCTGTTCACCTTGAGCGCGTTTGTGTCCGTCTGCGCTGTTTTAAAAATTATTTCAATGTAAACGTGCGCTAGATAGACATCTTTGACGGCTTGTTTGTGTTTTTAGACACCATGTCAAGTTAAAAAGAACTTAAACTGTGAAACGTCTCGAGTCAAGACACATACGTTTTGCTCTTTTGTGGCACTGCGTGTAATTTTAGTGCAAAAACAAATGCATTCAAGCATGTGAATGGCACGTTGCATAAGATGTTAAAGGTTCTAATCCATCCAATATACAAAGATTGCATCCACACCTCAGCTGATGTATATAATGAGTGGGAACACATTTGTTTGCATTTTTCTATGGGATTCGACTGGAAAAGAGCTCAAACTCAAACGCGGGGTTAGTTGTCACACACGCTGGTAAGACGAAACTTCATTTGTTTACTTGTTGCCATATCAACACTGCGTAGATAAAAAAAAATAAATAAATAAAAGAATAAAAAATTCCGGCAAAGTCCGCTCTGGGAATTTGCGCGAGAGCTCCGGTGACCAAGATGGCACAGCTCACGAACCCTCATGCCACAACAGAGCCATGAAACACTCGATTTATATAGGAAGAAAACAAACTGCATGCCGGCGCTGCACATTAACAATCAGATCACCTGGTTACCCCACACCTGAGAGCGATTAAGGGAGAGAGAGAGATAAAGACAAAACACACGCTCTACACACACAATCTATATGGCCGAGAAGGCAATCAATCACAATGGGGGGACATATTTCGCTTTTCTATTTCCTGGAAAAGAGCGCGAGCTGCAGAAAAAAAACTGCTGACACTAAACGACATTGGTAACAGCCAGAACAAACATTTATCATAAATTCAAAATAACACATTCCAGTGCCAGATCGGCAATCAAAACATACACAGATCAAATGAATCAAACTCCATCTCAAGAACTGGAGATGTTTAACACATGAAATCAGAAATATAATTAACTGAAGAACGTAGTTACACATACTTTATATACATAACGTACGAAACAGGGATCCCTTCTAAACAGGACACCAAATATTTTCTGTTATTTTGGGAATCATTTATTGAGCTTGGATGCCCTCTATTGGACATTTATTGTAATTGCCACTCATTACATATACACATTATGACAGTTTTCTATTATTTTTACATTTCAGTTGATATTTTTATTATATTTTATTTATATATAAATTAAGACATATGTTTATTAACAATAAACCTTAAAAACCAAGCTTACCAAATACCTCAAAACATGTGAATATGCACAAAAAGGAATGATGAGATTTAATGCATTGCCATGGCAACAGTATTTAAGATATCAAGAATCCCTTCAGAATTTTAAATCTGCACTGTCTTGACATTATTCTAAAATCTTTTGAAGCAATTCAGGTTAATATAATAGGGATATTTCAAAGTCTGTTAAAAGTGTCACACTTCCTTCCGCCAATTGGTGGCGCTATGGCCGTGACCCACAATAGCCACATCAATGTGATCAGCCTGCAAGGACAAACATTTGGCTCAATTTTTATGTAAAATCATGCCATGCATGCAGAATATATGAGACATTTCCTTATTTAATATTTTTGACGTTAATTTATCACTTCGCCATGGCAACACTGTTCGATATATCAAAAATCCCTTCGCAATTTAGCATCATCAATGTCTTGGCATGATGTCACCCACATTTGGTACCTATAACATAAAATACCTGGAGGAGTATATCAAATTCCTGAGCATGCATTTTTCAAACAATCCATAATGGCCAACTTCCTTTTGGGCAGAGCTTATGACTGTCAGCGTGAAAGTTGTCCGGCTTCATGAGATCTATACATGTACAAAGTTTGGTGACTGTAGCTCAAAAGGGATGTGCTATATAGACCCCCGAACATGCCCATGTTCTAGGTGGTGCCGCAGAGCCCCACCCCCCACCTGTAACTTTGCCATGCCCTAATGGCCAGCGACTCTGATGTGTGTGCAAACTTTTACGAGTTTTCACGCATGTTATGTACCCCAGAAGTACCGAAAACCTTGAAGAGAAGAAGAAGAAGAAAAAAATAATAATCCTTTGAAGAACAATAGGGCTCCTCACTTACAGTGCTTGGACCCTAATAATAATCCTTAGAAGAACAATAGGGTCTCCGCACTGAAAGTGCTTGGGCCCTAATAAATGCCTAGAAGAACAACAGGGTCCTCGCACCATCGGTGCTTGGGCCCTTATAAACGGAGCAGATACAATAGGGTCCTCGCACCTCGGTGCTCGGGCCCTAAATATACATACATCTGAAATACAGTGTGAAGCTTCAATTATTGGTAAGTTAACTGGCATATGATTCTTTGTCACTTGCCATCACACAAAATTTATTATTTCCCAGTATAGTGTTGTTCTGCATCAAGTCTCTTCTGTAGCACCTGGAACAGAGCTTCTCAAAGCTGCTGGTTTTACAACCTACACTGGCCTCGCATTGACAATACCATCTTCTTCATCAGACATCATGTCCACACAACACACAATACTCCACACAATCCTCCTGTGTCTCTCTCTGTTGACCTGGTCTTCAGCAACTGCAAAACATAACAGTCATTTAACCTTCAGTGGTTACCACTTAAAGAACTCTTAATAACATTTGGCTAATACATCAATTGTATTTTTTATTTGAAACTTACTATTCTCTCTTTTTACCACAGTCTTGATTGAGTCTCTCAGCTCTATCTTTCCATGATGCAAATAATCACTTCTTCCTCGTAGCCTCATAAGTCTTGCAGGACGCTAAAAAGACATAAAATATTGTTAGTAAGAGAAAGACTTGATAGTTAAACCAACATAAAAATGGATATTAAATGGGGGGGGGGTGAGATTTGAGGTGGAGGTGCGTGTGGGGATTAGGGGGTTGGTCAATCATGAACAGTCAACAATGGGGGAGATAGCTGTTACGCTTTTTACTCCAGTAAATATTTCTAGTAGGCTTATTTTTACAAGTCTTTTCTGTATAGATGCATGCACCTTAAAGCCTTGGCTGAAAAAAGCTGTTGAATACCTCCAGTTTGACAGACTGAAAATTTTTTGGGAGCCCTGTGGAGGTTTGGAGTTTACAGGGCACACAGACTGACTCTGAAGTAATTTCCTACCTGTGGAACGTATTGCAGGCAGATGTGTATTTAGTACTGAATCTGTGCAGTTAAGCCAGGCAAAAGAGAATGTATTAGTAATACCACTCTGCACAATGGTTGTGATTTAGGCCTTTATGATTCCTAAAGTTTTCATATTGTGGGTTATGCACATGTCAGATTATTTTTTAACAACAGAAATTTTATAATTTTGGATTTTTTTAATGAAACTTTATTTTTCTGCTTTTAGTTGTTTACTACTGAACTGTATTTAATTTCTTTAATACCCATACTTTGAAAAAAAAAAAAAAAGGATGATAATAAACTCTTATTTGATTTTCTGTAATGTTGTTTGGTGGACATTTCTTGACCAAGTGATCATGGCTATTGACCAAATGCTTTAGGCAGTTATTATGAATGATCCATTAGCCATTTAAATTAACTATTATGTCAGCACATGGTAACAGTGTAGGTATTGAAAATGTACATAATAAAACTAAATAAATACAGATAAATCTCTGTATTTTAAAATCATTTTTATTACAGTTATTATTGAGTTATATTATCACCACTGTTTGGTTAACAATTTTTACATTCAGGGTGTTTATTTTAGCATGTTTGTCTGTACAGTAATGTAGTTCGCTGTAGCCTACAATCAGCCAAACTTTCAGTTATTTGCCTTCCCCATGTGCTCTGAAAACACAGCAATCACCTAACACCTTTCACTCACAATTACCAGTCATTAATATATAAAAGGCCTTCTTAGCAGGACTGCCATCAGTCATCACAACCAGCCAAATTTCAACTGTAAATTTCTGTCACACTTCACAGCTCTTTGTACATGTCTGCTGAATTGAGATGTGGCTTTTTGTGGACGTTAACGGTTTTATGTTACTTGGGTCCATTTTGGGTCCTAATACATTTGGCAAACTTGAAGTGGGAGTTTCCAGATTTGACTCTTTTCATGCAGTGTGTAGCGCTGCACCTAGCATGGTCACAAAAATAGAGCCTGTAATGTTTGCAGCAGTGTGCAGCAGGTTTGCCTTGATTTTGATCTGACTCAGGCATTGTTGTAGCAACTGTAGACTCTCCAGATAAATGTTGGGTTTGTAATTAGCTGTGACGAATAATAAAATATCATCTACGTAAAGCAAAAGCTTATGCGCCACACCTCCCGCCACCACCCCTGGGAAATCATTTTCCCTTCTTATCGCAGCTGCTCATGGTTCTAGGGCAAGACAGAACAATAATGGGGAAAGAGGGCAACACTGCCAGGTGCCCCTGTCCAGTAAAATAATCCGAAATTAATCCATTTGTTTGTACTGCCGCTACTGGGTGTCTATAAAGTAACTTAATCCATCCAATAAAAGTATTCCCGAACCTGTATATTTCCAAAATCGTAAAATGATAATCTAATTCTACCATATGAAACGCCTTTTCGGCGTCAAGTGAGATGGCCACGACCGAAGTCCGATCATTCGCCACTGACCACATAATATTGATGAGATGCCTAATGTTATCAGAAGAGCTGTGGCCCCGAATAAACCCCACCTGATCTATATGTATAAGAGATGTCATAACTTTAATTAATCAGTTAGCCAAAATTTTTGACAATATTTTAATGTCTAGCTGGATCAGGGAAATTGGACGATAATTCTTACACTCGCTTTGATCTTTGTCTTTTTCAGAATCAGACTGATCCGGGCTTGTGTCATAGTTGGCAGAAATTTTCCATTCTTTAATTATTCCGTATTCACTTCTAACAAAAGCAGGGCCAGTTCTGTAGCATAAGATCTAAAAAACTCAGCGGCAAAGCCATTTGGCTCATCTTACCTCGCTAAGCTCCTCCAAGGTTATCTCAGAATAAAGATAATTTTTTTGCTTAGTCATCAGTTTAGGGAGTTCTAATGGTTCCACAAAATGTCTAATATCTTCCTCAGTAGACAAAGACGTGGAACTATAAAGATCAAGATAGAATTCTTTAAAAGCATTATTAATATCAATGGCCGAGGTAATGGTAGAAAAAGACTCTCTCTGCTTTATATATCTAGCCAAAAGCTTCCCAGCTTTGTCCCCGACTCAATAGCCCTAAATAGCCAAAACTCCACCTTCCGCGACAAAATAGTATTATATCTGTATTTCAACCGCGTCAATTCTCTGAGGCCATCAGATGACAAATGGTGCTTCAGCTCTGCCTCGGCACTAATATTCCCTTCCAACTCCACAAGTTCTCGTGCTTTGGATTTTTTGATGAATGAGGCATACTGTATGATCCAGCCCCTAAGAACCACCTTAAGTGCCTCCCAAGCCACGCCCACAGACGATACTGAGAACCAGTTGGTCTCCATATAAACATTGATTTCAGCCTTTAACATTTGTTGGAAATCAGGATTTTGCAAAAGAAATACTTTAAAGCACCAGCTATATGATTTCTCTTTCTCCATATGTGGCAACACCTCTAAACTCACCAGGGCGTGATCTGAGACTAAGATGTTTCCAATTGAGCAATCAACAACGGATGAAATGAGGGACTTAGATGTAAAAAAAAAAAATCTATTGTAGAATATACAGGTGCATCTCAATAAATTAGAATGTTGTGGAAAAGTTCATTTATTTCAGTAATTCAACTCAAATTGTGAAACTCGTGTATTAAATAAATTCAATGCACACAGACTGAAGTAGTTTAAGTCTTTGGTTCTTTTAATTGTGATGATTTTGGCTCACATTTAACAAAAACCCACCAATTCACTATCTCAACAAATTAGAATATGGTGACATGCCAATCAGCTAATCAACTCAAAACACCTGCAAAGGTTTCCTGAGCCTTCAAAATGGTCTCTCAGTTTGGTTCACTAGGCTACACAATCATGGGGAAGACTGCTGATCTGACAGTTGTCCAGAAGACAATCATTGACACCCTTCACAAGGAGGGTAAGCCACAAACATTCATTGCCAAAGAAGCTGGCTGTTCACAGAGTGCTGTATCCAAGCATGTTAACAGAAAGTTGAGTGGAAGGAAAAAGTGTGGAAGAAAAAGATGCACAACCAACCGAGAGAACCGCAGCCTTATGAGGATTGACAAGCAAAATCGATTCAAGAATTTGGGTGAACTTCACAAGGAATGGACTGAGGCTGGGGTCAAGGCATCAAGAGCCACCACACACAGACGTGTCAAGAAATTTGGCTACAGTTGTTGTATTCCTCTTGTTAAGCCACTCCTGAACCACAGACAATGTCAGAGGCGTCTTACCTGGGCTAAGGAGAAGAAGAACTGGACTGTTGCCCAGTGGTCCAAAGTCCTCTTTTCAGATGAGAGCAAGTTTTGTATTTCATTTGGAAACCAAGGTCCTAGAGTCTGGAGGAAGGGTGGAGAAGCTCATAGCCCAAGTTGCTTGAAGTCCAGTGTTAAGTTTCCACAGTCTGTGATGATTTGGGGTGCAATGTCATCTGCTGGTGTTGGTCCATTGTGTTTTTTGAAAACCAAAGTCACTGCACTCGTTTACCAAAAAAGTTTGGAGTACTTCATGCTTCCTTCTGCTGACCAGCTTTTTAAAGATGCTGATTTCATTTTCCAGCAGGATTTGGCACCTGCCCACACTGCCAAAAGCACCAAAAGTTGGTTAAATGACCATGGTGTTGGTGTGCTTGACTGGCCAGCAAACTCACCAGACCTGAACCCCATAGAGAATCTGTGGGGTATTGTCAAGAGGAAAATGAGAAACAAGAGACCAAAAAATGCAGATGAGCTGAAGGCCACTGTCAAAGAAACGTGGGCTTCCATACCACCTCAGCAGTGCCACAAACTGATCACCTCCATGCCACGCCGAATTGAGGCAGTAATTAAAGCAAAAGGAGCCCCTACCAAGTATTGAGTACATATACAGTAAATGAACATACTTTCCAGAAGGCCAACAATTCACTAAAAATGTTTTTTTTATTGGTCTTATGATGTATTCTAATTTGTTGAGATAGTGAATTGGTGGGTTTTTGTTAAATGTGAGCCAAAATCATCACAATTAAAAGAACCAAAGACTTAAACTACTTCAGTCTGTGTGCATTGAATTTATTTAATACACGAGTTTCACAATTTGAGTTGAATTACTGAAATAAATGAACTTTTCCACGACATTCTAATTTATTGAGATGCACCTGTACCTTATGGACTGATGAAAAGAATGTATAGTCCCTACCAGATGGGTTCAAAAGTGTCTAAATATCTGTAAGACCAAGATTTTTACACATCCTGTGAAGTGTCAGTGTTGCTCTAGGGGGCTTACACACTTTTGCTTCAATGTGATCAAGGACTGAGTCCATCAAAAGATTAAAGTCTCCTCCCAATATTATATCATGAGGGGTGCCAGCGGCTTGCAACATCCCTTCAAGATCTATTAAAAAGCCCTGATCATCAGCGTTAGGTGCGCAAATATTTGCCAAAATCAACCTTTGCCCCTGAATTTCTGCTAAAAAAATAATGACTCTTCCTAATTTAATTACTCTGTTTGAGACATTTGAATTGTAGATGTTTACTTTCAATGTAATGACTCCCCTGCCCTTACTTGAGCCAGCACTAAAGAACTGGCCCACCCCATATCCTTCCAAATTTTTCAGCTTCCTGCGGGGAAAGATGCATTTCTTGAAGAAACAGTATATCATATTTATGTCGTTTAAGAAAATAAATAACCTTCCTTCTTTTTATGGGGTGCCCCAACTCATTTACATTCCATGTGGAGAGAGACAATCCACTCATATTAACATTTGACATTTTGACATATGAGAAAAAATATATTGTGTCAAAAATAAAATTATAAAGACCACATTCCAACATTAGTGCAATAATCAAACCCTGAAATTCCCCCCGAACCAAACAAACAGAAAAAAGGAAAAACGTGCGCATTAACCCTGCACACGACAGCACCAACCGGCATCCATCCCTCTTAACTCAAACAGTCCATGTACTCCTACGAGAGCCCCCGCAATAACTTTGCCGTCGGATTGCTCAAGTCCGGTGATTCTATAAAAATTTTGAGAGACAGAATTACATAACAGAAGAAAATCTATAAAACAAACTCCAGCCAATAGGCAGAATAAACATGAAGAACATGTAGATTCATCTGCATAACAGTCCCGAAGGTGTGTTCCTCCCCAAAACAAACTCCAGCCTCTAGCGGAACCAGCACACACACACACACACACACACACATGCAAAAAAGCCGTTCAGTTTCCTCGGACAGTCAAACAGAATGTTCAGTGAGCCAGCTGTTTCATGAGTGCAGCAGATGACCTAATCATTCCAATGTCCTGCAGAAAATACTCCACAAAACAAACTCCAGCCAATAAGAGGCATAAACACAAAGAACGTGCAGATTCTTTCACAAACTGTCCCGAATGGTCAAGTGAATGTTCAGTGAGTCAGGTCCACTTGGCTGCAAAGCGAGCACCACACAATGACTTAATCATTCCATTGACTTTATAAAGGACAATGCTTGTTGGGGACAAGGAAATACTTTGTGGCCATCCTTAGCATCTGTTCTCAACCTGGCTGGGAACTTCAGTGCAAAAGCGACCCTCCGTCGATGCAAAAGTTTCTTGAAGGAGTGTTATTCCACAAAACAATCTCCAGCCGTTATGCAGAACAGCACAAAAAGAAACAAAAAAGGCGCCCAGCTTCCTCGGACGGTCAAGTGAATGTTCATTGATTCAGGCTCACTTGGCTGCAACGTGAGAATCACACCATGACTTACTCATTCCATTGACTTTATTAAGGACATCGCTTGCAGTGGGCATGTAAATATTTTGTGGCCATCCTTGGTATCTATTCTCAATTTGGCTGGGAACATTAGTGCAAATGCGACCTTCCATTGATGTAAGAGTTTCTTGCATTCCTTGAATCAATCACGTTTCTGTTTTGTCGAATTCGCAAAAAAATAAAATCTGGACACAAGAAATTGCTGTGGATCTTCCAAGAAATGTACTCCTCGTCTTGCATAACACAAGATCTTTATCGGGTGACAAGGTCTTCCAACTTTTCCCAGACGTGCTCCAAGTCTACCTTGGTCACTAGCGGGTTAGCAGCTAATTCCCTCTCCGATGACTCCAGATAATCGATCTGTTTCCAACATCCGCCACTCTTGTAACCAACTCAGTGAATTTCATCTCCATGGCAGTGATCGATCGACGTATTACAGCAAGATCCTCCAAGTCAGCAACGACCTTCGTCAGCATCGCCGACATGTTCAACAGTTGACGCTGAATCTCTTTCACCTCACTGGCCAAATTGAGTCCCAGGCTTTTGGCCTGTCGCTCAGGGGCTTCAGCTTGAGCACGTAAGTGTCTTTTAATGTCTCCAGAGCACGAGGATTTGGAATGATTTAACATATTTTCTTCCTAGAACAGTTATGGAACAGGGTGTATTGAATCTCACCAGCTACCAAAACTAGCAAAGTGCGCAGAGCTCGCCGTTCACATGTCCGAACCTCACATGGCGCCCACTGGTCCACAGAAGTCTTTCTTGAGGTTTGTTGGTGATCAAAGGTTTAGTGAACATGTCATCATGTCATGTTTCACTCATGGTCTTGTTCATTTGGAAATGTGCTTTAATTGAATCATTCCCCATTCTTGAAGCAGCATATGGCATTCTGCAATGTTACATGTCACTCTCAATTTCATCCATGTTTTCATAGAGCTGTAGATACAGAGAGCTATAGGGATCTGTTTTCGTGACCACACTTGGTGCAAGCGCTATGCACAATGATCATGCGCTGCGTCCAATACAGTTTTCGCGAGAATGCTAATTTGAATTTTCTTACCAGCGTAACGCACAGGTTGGTGGGAGTGCTTGCACTATCTGTGGGTGTATTGTATGTTAATGAAGTGGCACAATTAGCTATTTTCCTGAGAAATATTAATCATTAATCATCTCGGGGCAAAGTCTAAACTCCTGCTTTTGCAGTTTGGGGATTCTACCAGCTGATGATATCAAAGAGCTATTGGTCACTTTTAATACTAGCCATAATTTGTGTCAGTAGATCAATATGATTAATAACAATAATACGTTTATTTTGTATAGCGCCTTTCCAAAGCTCAAGGATGCTTTAGAGAAATTAAACATAAAACAATAAACAGAGAAACATATACAGTATACTGTATATATAAAAAATACATCACCAAACCTAAACAATGGGAGAGCAGTAAAGCAAAGAGCGGTGTCCCAGAACACTGTCAAGACTGCATTGCTTACAGCTCATTTACACTACTAAATCCTTATGAATAGGCTGTCTTCATTTATTTCGACAATGCTTGACAGGGAGAACATATTATAGGATGCAAACGGTGCAATAACCAGAGAAGAACCTCAGAATTAAATTGCACCTCACCCAGCCCATTAGCGGTTTGCGCACGTAATTACGGCAACCCACTTGTGCCTAGACTGAAGGTGTGCTTGCACAAAAATATCAAAACTTTATGGCCATGGGGGCCTGGGTAGCTCAGCGAGTAAAGACGCTGACTACCACCCCTGGAGTCACGAGTTCAAATCCAGGGCGTGCTGAGTGACTCCAGCCAGGTCTCCTAAGCAACCAAATTGGCCTGGTTGCTAGGGAGGGTAGAGTCACATGGGGTAACCTCCTCGTGGTCGCTATAATGTGGTTCGCTCACGGTGGGGCACGTGGTGAGTTTTGCGTGGATGCTGCGGAGAATGGCATGAAGCCTACATCTCCGCGGTAACACGCTCAACAAGCCACGTGATAAGATGCGTGGATTGACGGTCTCAGACGCAGAGGCAGAGATTCATCCTCCGCCACCCTGATTGAGGTGAGTCACTATGCCACCACGAGGACTTAGAGTGCATTGGGAATTGGGCATTCTAAACTGGGGAGAAAAAAACTTCATGGCCATGTCCACTAATTTTGTGTGATAACATTGCATAGTACTGCATTTAAGACATAGTGCTCTTAAAATAGGGCTCTTCGTATTAATTGATTTATATTATCATTATAATTTTATTTTAAAAAATGTCATTGCCGCAGATCCAGAAATGGTCACCTGTTACAGGACCTAAGATATACACATTGTCTTATGCATATACATTAAAACATAACAATTTTATGTTGATAAAAAAAAAAAAATTCCATGTACATGTTAAGCATCATCTACTCATTTATTATTAGTTAATGAATGTGTTTGTATTTGTTGTTATGTATACTGGCCAGTGGCCAATCTGCAGACATTTTCATATTTTTTGTCTCTCCAATGCTGGTTAGAAATGACAGTAAATTAAATTACTTTCCTTGTTTGCAGGCTTTTTATCCAACTTCCAATGCCATTGACATTAAAAATGGAGACATACTGGCTGCTCGTTGTGTGTTCACAGGAGAAGGAAGAACCATTAAGACTCGAATCGGGTAAGTTCACAGTCTTGCCGATAATTAATACATTTAGTTAGACTCCCACTGTTTCATAATGCAGCTTATTAACACATTGTTTCATAATGCAGCTTATTAACATTTGTTTTAGTTTCATTCATCCCCCTTGTTTGTTACTGTGGCAGTAAGTGTGTTGTACAAGTGATTCTGTTTTATGCATGCTGTTAATTTTTTCAGAATTTCTCTTTTGCTCTTTTTGCACACTGTTGTAGTCCTCTTCTGAAATTCACATCCACAAAGTGTGTGACAAATGGCTGTTGTACATCTCCTTGAGACTGTTTGTGTGGTGTTTGAAAAATGGTTAATTATACACAGCACTGGCCTGCTTGTCGCGTTCTCTGTGTTTCATCATATCCCATTTGAGCTTGACTGCGTGGGCATATATGTGCACCTGCCTTGTCATTTCTGTTACCATGGTGATAGGGAGAGCACACAATAGTGCATTGACACATCTCCCAGGAAGCGGCCAGTCCCACACAAACACTTGATAGAGATGTGATATTAGAACGGCTGCTTTGGAAATGAAGTCAGAGACATACAGACAAAAAAAAAAAAAAAAAAAAAAAAAAAAAAACAGGGGTCATGGCCCTTGGCCTTAAAAGAAAGATGAGAGAGAGAAAAAAACATCACAGAGCACATAGTGTGGTTTTAAATTAGTTGTTGCTACTTTGTATTTTGGAGTTAGATTGGTATAAAGTCTGGTCCATTTGCTGCTTATCCTCAGCAAGAACTGCACAGCAAGAGACCATCTGACTGACATGTAAATTGACCAACCTCAGTTTGTTTTTATACGTGATGTTGAGGAGCAAGTAATTATGTAAGTTGCAGTTCTAAGAACAAATTGTGTTTGTTTGATACTAAATGACTTAATCAAAACTAAAAAAATGTACTAGTCAGTTGAATCACTTTCACACACAGTATTGGAGTGTTTTTTTTAGGCTGCAGCCACAGACTTGTACGAGCTCACAGATACTGTGACATCATATATCAGTTTCATGTGAGGATATGTGCATTCCTACTAGGACATTTTTATCATTCAATTACGATAAACCATGGTTTACAGGAAAACTCAGACAGCTTTGTCATGTCAAAGAGGATGCTTACAGAAGTGGGGATAAAATATTGTACAACCAGGCCAAGAACACATTGACTAAGGAAATCAGAGTGACTAAAAGAAGCTAGTCTGAAAAGCTGAAAAAAACAGTTTTCAGCCAATGATCCTGCATCTGTGTGGAAAGGCCTAAAAAGCATTACCAAGTATATGATACCTCCCCCTCGCTCTGTAGAGAGTCAACTAATGGCTGATGAACTGAATGTGTTTTACTGCAGGTTTGAAAAGCCCAGTCTCACACCCTTCCCCTGCTCGGATCTTCACTTCACACACACACACCAACACCTCCTGGAACCCCCTATTCCCCCCTCCGGCTACTCAATCTGCACTTGTGATCTGTGACAAGGATGTGTGCTGGGTCTTTCAGAAACAAAAGACTAGGAAAGCTTCAAGCCCAGATGGTGTTTCACCTGCCTGTCTGAATGTCTGCTCTGACCAACTGTCCCCCATCTTCACACAGATCTTCAATAGATCACTGGAGCAGTGTGAAGTTCCCTGCTGCTTCAAATGCTCCACCATCATTCTGGTCCCCAAAAATGCCAAAATCACAGGACTATATGACTACAGACCTGACCTGTCACATCTGTGGTCATGAAGACATTTGAGAGACTGGTTTTAGCCTACCTGAAGGACATCACTGGACCCCTGCTGGACCCCCTTCAGTTTGCTTACTGAGCAAACAGGTCTGTGGATGATGCTGTCAACATGGGACTGCATTATATCCTGAAATACCTCGACAGACATTTACATTTATGCGTTTGGCAGATGCTTATTACAGGGACAATTCTCCTGGAGCAACCTGGAGTTAAGTGCCTTGCTCAAGGACACAATGGTGGGGATCGAACCAACAACCTTCTGATTACCAGTCATGTGCTTTAGCCCACTACGCCATCACCATTCCACACCTGGGACTCCAACCAAACTGACCCAGCTCTCCGTGCCCACCCCAATCTGTCGATGGATCAGCAGCTTTCTGACAGATAGGCAGCAGCTAGTGAGACTGGGGAAACTCACATCCAGGACCCTCACTATTAGCACTGGTGCTCCTCAGGGATGTGTTCTCTCTCCACTGCTTTTCTGTACACAATTGACTGCACTGCAAAAGACCCCATTGTCAAGCTCCTGAAGTTTGCAGATGACACCACGTTCATCAGCCTCATCCGTGATGGTGACATATGGGGCTTTTCCACTGCAGGGTACAGCTCGACTCGACTCTGCTCGCTTTTTGGGGGTTTTCCACTGTGGCTAGTACCTGGTACCTGATACTTTTTTTAGTACCACCTTGGTCGATGTTCCGAGCGAGTCGAGCCGATACTAAATGTGATGTCAGAACCCTGCAGATCACTGATTGGTCAGAGAGAATCGTCACTACCAGTGTCACTGGATTTGTGACATGGGACATCAGTTAGCAACATCATTTGTTCACGCGACTTTCGAATTGTAAAAAGAAATGGCTGTACGCAAAACCATGCCATGGTCAATAAACGAGGTGCAGACGTTCCTCTCTCTAGCGACGAACGAAACGACGTGAAACGAAGAAGTCTTTCAGGAAGTGTCTCAGCTGTTGGCCACACACGGCTACCACCGGACCTACCAACAGTGTAGGGGAAAATTTAAAAAACTTAAAAGTGATTACAGAACCATCAAGGACCACAACAGACAGAGTGGTTCAAACAGAAGAAAGTGGACGCTATCTATGGCAATAGACCGGTGAGCAATGGGAGGGAGAGTGCCCTGGACTTGGCCACGGTGTTATTGGAGTCCACGATGGAGGATGGTACTTTTTGTTACGCTAACCCTATATTCTGCTTGAAAGCTTCACTTTATTTACATTTTACATTAGATTTACATTTTATGCATTTGGCAGACACTTTTATCCAAAGCGACTTACAGTGCACTTATTACAGGGACAATCCCCCCGGAGCAACCTGGAGTTAAGTGTCTTGCTCAAGGACACAATGGTGGTGGCTGACACAATGGTGTGCTTTAGCCCACTACGCCACCACCGCTCGGCCACTTTTAGTTGACCAGCTACTGGAAAGCTTGCTTCTAAAACACCAGGCCAATTTAACTGTTACACTTGTGTAAAATCACCATGCAACAACTGCTTGCAGCACAATGAGCTAGTAGCTAACAGCTAGCGGTCGTGTTATTGTTTATGGTCAGTAATGTTTGTGTCGCGTTTAAGATGATGTCATGGCAGTAGAGGTGGCGCAACTATGACGATCAGCCTATAATCCCACCCATGTTGAGGTGGCACTAAACTGCAGTAGAAAAGCAAGCTCAGAAAAGTAAAGCGAGAAGAGTCGAGTCGAGTCGAACCGTAACGTGCAGTAGAAAAGTGCCAGTAGACTCCATTGTGAAGAAGACTCAGCAGAGGTTGTACTTCCTTCGGCAGCTGAGGAAGTTCAACCTGCCACAGGAGCTTCTGACACAGTTCTACTCGGCTGTCATTGAGTCTGTCCTGTGTACATCTATAACTGTCTGGTTTGGTTCAGCCACCAAATCAGACAGAGGGAAACTACAACGGACAGTCAGGACTGCTGAGAGGATTATTGGTGCCTCCCTGCCCACCCTCCAAGACCTGTACATCTCCAGAGTGAGGAAACGTGCAGGTAGAATCACTCTGGACTCCACACACCTTGCCCACTCCCTCTTTGAACTGTTGCCCTCTGACCGGCGCTACAGAGCACTGAGTGCCAGGATATCCAGACACAAGAACAGTTTCTACCCTCAGGACATTTTCCACATGAACAATTAAACTGCCTCAGAAGTCTCCCATAGTGCAAAAATTTAAATAATATTTCATGTACATGTGTAAATCCCCTCTGATTTAATTCAATAACTGTACATACACCTACCTTGCACATACATTACCATTTGCACATATACATACACCATTCTATGTTATATGTCCTATTATTTGTATGTCTATTTATACTCTTATCTTGTTTTATATTCTGTCTCACTGTAATGTTCTGTGTTCACTTGTTTCTCCTGTCACCAAAAAAATTCCTTATGTATGCGAGAACACTTGGCAATAAAGCTAATTCTGATTCTTCTGATTCTGATAAGACAGATTTTTTCAGATATCCGGCTTTTCTTCCTCTCGTTATTTATTAAATTAATTTTTTGAGAGGAGGTGGTGAGTTTTGTCATTGTTAGTGACATTCACTCTGATAAGTTGATCACCTGTAACCATGGTTACACCGGTACTCCTCAAACCATCAGATTCATCTGTGCAGGAGAGCAGAGCCAAAGCCCAACTGACGTAATTACCATAACAGTGTTCCTCCGCAAGTAACTTGGATTTCTATGCTTCAACTGCTAGAGGGTCAAAAGTTACATAGTGTAGCTTTAAATGAATTTTCATTGTAATTTTTATGGCCATTTATGTTTTTTATTCATGCAAATAAGCCCACTTTCATTATTTTAAAGAGCCAGTTTAGGTGACTAGATTGTGGTGGTGGAGAGAGGCTATCAGAGGGATCAGTTTATTCTCAGTGAATTCCCCCTCTGAATATCTTTCAAAGATTCAGTGGCACAAACTTTACAAAATGTGCAATTTTTAATTAACAACATTTTCAAATTCAGCAAGTAGTTGTTCCTCTTTAAAGCATCCTGGGAACTTAAACTTTGTAAATAAACTTAAAATCAACTGTTACCCAGCTGGCTGATATGAACTAACTCTCTGAAATTGTGTAAAGCCAGCCAAGTTTGCCATTTGAAAATCTCTTGCCATTTTTGTGTGCATTGTGGTGGTCTGTGGGTGTGCCATCTGAGGCTGAGACTAGTTCTGCTCTTAGTTGGTTGTTCTAGCAGTCACAGCTTTATTTTGTGGAAATAATTTGTTCATTATTTGTTTCCTCCCTCACAGAGGCACCTCAGATGACGAGATGTGTAATTTCTACATCATGTACTACATGGACAGCACACATGCTGTGCCTTACATGGACTGCATGGATCACAGCAGTAGTGAGCTGTTCCAAAACATCCCTCCTGAGGCCAGCATTCCCATCCCGGTCAGTCCAGACCACATGTCTATGATGCACAGGCCTGCTCCTCATGAAGGTACTATCAAAAAAGGGGTGGGCAGATTAAAATCTTGTATCCTAGTGTAAGTAATTTAGTATCACAATAGTGCTATCACAATATAGTTATTTTGCTGAAAGTTCAGTAAAAAAAAAAAAAAAAAACATAATAAAAAATAAAAAAAAAGGTTTATATATGAACCATTAAGTGATGCCTATTTTTGGATAGTCCAGTAAATGAAATATATTACAAATAGAAAGTATAACCCATCTTATTTCAGTATTTTCTCTTTTTATCTGAAGTTTAACGAGTTTAAAATAAGAGACTCAAAACAGTAAAAGTAATATTATTAAATGTATAGATCTGACTGTAAATTCTGATTAGCTGCGTTCAAAGTCATTAAAGTAGTCATGTCATGAGGAATCACATTTTCAGGTGGGGTGTGCTTGTAGGGGGAAAAATTTATTATACCTTAAATGTCTTAAATGTACATGTATAAAACAACATTTGCTGCTTTAATATTTACTGACATATTGCCATTTTTTAAAAACAGCCGAAGATTTACCAAATTTGAGTAACAATTTTGAAAATATATGAACAAAAAGGCTTGTAAAATGAGTCGGTACACCCTAACATTCTTGTTTTACCCACAGACTTTAAGCCATGTTGCCAGGCTGTTCTTTAGAATGACTAATGAGGTCAAATGATTAAGTAAAATGATGACAAATCAAGATTTTAGGTTAGAATTTAAGCAGTAAAGTCAGCGTGTACAGGTATTGTAAATGGTCACCAAAAAAAAAGCTGCATGCATAGCAATTATACAAAATCAGAAAATGCAGTTTTAAAAAGATTTAAATGGAGAATGGCATGTCATACCACAGGACATGCCAACTTCCCAAAAGTATTTTGTGTCAGCTATCCCATAAACAGATCAAGTCAGCTGGAAAATAAATAAATAAATCATATTATTATAGCATTAGTCTGTATACTGTATTGTTGTATCAGAAATGAAATCCCAACAAATGTACACATACAAAAATATTTATTGTACTTTAAAACAATGAATGCTTGCCAAATAAGATCAATCTTTAACAAGTTGGGCTCAGGTGCATTGAATAGGCCAGAAAATCAGAAGATACAGACCGGGTTTCATGATGATAACATGGGAAATTGCGGCATTAAAGTAAACTTAATATACACTGTTTTTCTTATTTTGAAGAAAACAAAGACCAGCACATACAGCACACATTAAGCAGAACTAAAGCAGGAGCTGTCAGGTCCAAATTAGTGAAACTAATGCTGCATATAACCATTTGACTAAAACAAGACAATGCTTGCTGTAGCTGGAGAATTATGCCTTGAAAATACTCTGATGGTCTTTCATAGACACACCCAAAATTCCACCCACAACACTTAAACATTGACGGTTTCCAAGCTTTCATTTATTACATATACATAAAACTACAACCTTAAAAAAAAATTTTTTTTAATTGAACGTTTGGAAGCCAGCGACATGTGTGGACTTTTCAGACAGTCTCTTACGCACTGTAAGCAAATATTCAATGAATATTGAATGTAAATTTAACTTTACATTACTAAAATTATTATGCATTCATTATGTATTTATGTTTTGTTTAAATATTATTATTTTCTCACTGTCGATTGCATGAGAGTGTGCACTCTCCCTCTCTCTCTCTCTGTGTGTGTGTGTGTGTGTGTGTGTGTGTGTGTGAGAGAGAGAAAGAGAGCGAGAGTGCAACTCATGCAACTGACTGTCGGAGAGAAAATTTGCACTTTTAATGCAAAAGTAAATTTAGGGCTACTCTACATTAAATGGTATAATATAACATAATTACTCTCATGAACAGCAACGCAATCCTGTATTAAAAGTAACCTTCATTAACCTGACATTGTTTGCCCTGTAGTCCTGAAAAGCAATAGGTGTTAGCTGTACCTCCTTGGCCTGTACTGTTAACTGCTTGTGTGTTGGTTCTGTTCACTGCCGAACCAGCTGGTTGATGGAGGCTTCTGATGGGTCTTAAAGGTGTAATTTAGGTGGCTGCCTACTATTTCCTTGCACGGCTGCCGAAACTTAAAATAGGCTAATTTCCTTATATATATATATATATATATATATTCTAAAAATATTTTTAGAAGTAAAGGGGTCATGACCTCCACCTCAGGTTACAATGTTGCTACAGCTCTGGCTTGCTTTGTTACTTAAATGAAAATACATTTTTAATGATAGAAAATATAAATATTGGCTATATCATAGATATCAAATGTACTTACACAAGTGGAATAACATACGTTTATGAAATTTTCAGGGAAATGAAAACAGAAGTGACAAATATAAATAGACTATTTGATTTGAAGTTTTTTTGCACCATGTAGAGTTTTGTGCCTGAACTTAGTCATTTTAGTCATGATAGCTCTCTGAATGATTTAGCATGTTTGTTTGTTTATTGATTGGATTTGGTCCTGGCGAACTAGAACTGCTACGCTGCTGCTGTTGCAGAGCAAGTAGGAAGACTTGCTACTGTTAGAACAAAAACAGACATATTGTGTTAGCATATGGACATGCTGCTGTGCAATTAGACAAACACAAGACATGCTGCATCATGCATGTAGAACATGCTGCTGCACAATTAGACATACATACAGTACATTTTCCTAACAAAGCAGGGAAGCTGCACAAACACATAAAAAAACAAACAAAAAAAAAACACAAACCCCCCAACAATGCAGAACTTCCGCCGAGACTTGGGTACTGCTGCTGCTCCAAAAAGCCATGTGCACAAAGTGTATGCTAGCACAGTGTGCCTGGCCAGCTTGGCCGAATGGCATAACACTAATGTACTAAATCTCAATTTATCTCTTGGCCGGCTTGGCCAAATGGTATAAACAACTCATGTGTATCTAGACCAGGAAAGCCCAGAGTTTATTTGTGACTTAGACTAGCTCTGTGTAGATTTATTAATCTAATGATCAAAGATAGCTATGTGTGCCAAAGCCAGATTTAGCTAAAGCTTACCTTATTAAAAACACACTTCTGTGTGTCATGGCCAAAAGCAGCAAACTGTTAGAAGATAACCCCAGCAAACACCTGAGCAAATAGCATTTTCAGAGAAAATGAAATCGGTTTATCTGCAAAACTGAGCAATTTAAATGTTAGACAATGAGAGAGAACTTAAGCTGATTGGCTTTTTTTCCCCTTTGATCTCATAGTTTACAAGTCTAAGGGACCTATCAGCTTACTCCCTGTGAGCTGATTGACTTATAACATCAAATGTGAGTGAGCCGATTGGCTAACAGATAACAAGTTCAAAGAAGAGTTGCATGCCTAAACTTAGTCATTAGGGAGTCATTGGTCCCTATTCCTAAAGGCCACACCAACACCAGTGTGCGCTGCATTTTAAGAGTGGAAAAAGTTCAACTTCTAAAAATGCATCTCGTTTTGCATCATTTCACTGCTGCTGGCTGCGAGAGAAAAGTGTCCTGTGTGTATTATGACACGCAAGATGTGAGATGTTGCGGTTGTGAGAACCGCATCCCATCACATGGAAGATGTGAGCTGTCACGGCTGTAAAGACCAGCATCTCTCCTTTACCCTCTGTTGAAGCACCCCAACATTGGGAAAGAGTGGCTGAACAGTTCCTGATTGCATCAGTGCAGGATTATGTGTGTGTGACTTCGTGGATTTTTTTATTGTGTGTTAAGCTCATTTAAGAATGGATTTTATGTCTTCGGCTCATTTCAGCATGTATGTGTTTTTGGCTCATATCAGCGTGGATTGTTTGTGAAATCACAATATGATTTAAGCTTTGCAAAGGAACAGATATTAAAAGACAGGGCTGTTAAAAACACTATTGACCACTGACCACAAAAGCCGTAAGTAACTAGTTTAATTAATTAAAAGAATAGTTCACACAAAAATGAAAATTCTCTCATCATTTACTCACACTCATGCCAATCCAGAATTGTATAACTTACTTTCTTCTGCAGAACACAAACAAAGGTTTTTTGAAGAATATCAGCTTTGTAGGTCCATATAATGCAAATTAATGGTGACCAAAATTTTGAAGCTCCAGAAAGCACAAAAAGCTAGCATAAAAGTAATCCATACGACTCAAGTGGTTAAATCCATGTCTTCTATAGTGATACAATCGCTTTGGGTGAGAAATAGAACTTTTTCAGTGTAAATCTTCACTTCGGGCCAGCTCTCCTATGCGCATTCATGAGAGGACCGAGAGCACAGCTCTGTTTGTTTACAACAGAACGGTGTACATAAGCTTCATTGGTTTTGCTTTAGATCTTTATTTATTTATTTATTTATTTTAAATGGTGCATATGTGTGTTTATCCTGGATGCTTAACCGATAGAAAGAAGTGAAATTATGTCCACGGGCATCATCACAGGAGGAACGTCTGATATTTCACAGATTCACACGAAACGATCTTGAGTGACTGAAGAAGCTATGGCTGTTGTTTTCACCAGTCGATTTCAGAGTAACCGGGGAAACACACAATATCATCAGCTATGCCTATGCTGTTTCTACAAGGAACTAATGTATATGAGGAGATATAAACTTAGAAATTCATCTGATATTATATGGTTGTCAAGCTAAGATAATATTCAAATAAGAAAATGTTATTTACCTCAGTTGTAGAACTACCTCATTCTCGTTAAATTATTTGTCGTAGAATGCATTCCATGTCAGAGTACACTAAATTGGGCATGCATATTTGAAGTGCTGTGAGCTTTTCTCTTATTAAAATATACATAGATTCATAGTAAAGTCTTGGAGTAGCTGTGAAATTCTTCTACATAACAGTCTATGCTACACATTTCAGCATGTTACTGTAGAGGCAGTTTGTTTAACCTTTATTTTACTTGCTATTGAGTCTGTGCCAGGACAAACTAATCAGAAAAGTTAAGTATGTTTGAACATTATTTGTCATACAGAATTTGTACTGTGTGTGTTTGTGTGTGTGTAATATATATATATATATATATATATATATATATATATACAGGTGCATCTCAATAAATTAGAATGTCGTGGAAAAGTTCATTTATTTCAGTAATTCAACTCAAATTGTGAAACTCGTGTATTAAATAAATTCAATGCACACAGACTGAAGTAGTTTAAGTCTTTGGTTCTTTTAATTGTGATGATTTTGGCTCACATTTAACAAAAACCCACCAATTCACTATCTCAAAAAATTAGAATATGGTGACATGCCAATCAGCTAATCAACTCAAAACACCTGCAAAGGTTTCCTGAGCCTTCAAAATGGTCTCTCAGTTTGGTTCACTAGGCTACACAATCATGGGGAAGACTGCTGATCTGACAGTTGTCCAGAAGACAATCATTGACACCCTTCACAAGGAGGGTAAGCCACAAACATTCATTGCCAAAGAATCTGGCTGTGCACAGAGTGCTGTATCCAAGCATGTTAACAGAAAGTTGAGTGGAAGGAAAAAGTGTGGAAGAAAAAGATGCACAACCAACCGAGAGAACCGCAGCCTTATGAGGATTGTCAAGCAAAATCGATTCAAGAATTTGGGTGAACTTCACAAGGAATGGACTGAGGCTGGGGTCAAGGCATCAACCACACACAGACATGTCAAGAAATTTGGCTACAGTTGTCGTATTCCTCTTGTTAAGCCACTCCTGAACCACAGACAACATCAGAGGCGTCTTACCTGGGCTAAGGAGAAGAAAAACTGGACTGTTGCCCAGTGGTCCAAAGTCCTCTTTTCAGATGAGAGCAAGTTTTGTATTTCATTTGGAAACCAAGGTCCTTGAGTCTGGAGGAAGGGTGGAGAAGCTCATAGCCCAAGTTGCTTGAAGTCCAGTGTTAAATTTCCACAGTCTGTGATGATTTGGGGTGCAATGTCATCTGCTGGTGTTGGTCCATTGTGTTTTTTGAAAACCAAAGTCACTGCACCCGTTTACCAAGAAATTTTGGAGCACTTCATGCTTCCTTCTGCTGACCAGCTTTTTAAAGATGCTGATTTCATTTTCCAGCAGGATTTGGCACCTGCCCACACTGCCAAAAGCACCAAAAGTTGGTTAAATGACCATGGTGTTGGTGTGCTTGAATGGCCAGCAAACTCACCAGACCTGAACCCCATAGAGAATCTATGGGATATTGTCAAGAGGAAAATGAGAAACAAGAGACCAAAAAATGCAGATGAGCTGAAGGCCACTGTCAAAGAAACCTGGGCTTCCATACAACCTCAGCAGTGCCACAAACTGATCACCTCCATGCCACGCCGAATTGAGGCAGTAATTAAAGCAAAAGGAGCCCCTACCAAGTATTGAGTACATATACAGTAAATGAACATACTTTCCAGAAGGCCAACAATTCACTAAAAATGTTTTTTTTATTAGTCTTATGATGTATTCTAATTTTTTGAGATAGTGAATTGGTGGGTTTTTGTTAAATGTGAGCAAAATCATCACAATTAAAAGAACCATAGACTTAAACTACTTCAGTCTGTGTGCACTGAATTTATTTAATACACGAGTTTCACAATTTGTGTTGAATTACTGAAATAAATGAACTTTTCCACGACATTCTAATTTATTGAGATGCACCTGTGTATATATATATATATATATATATATATATATATATATATATATGTGGGGGGCGGGCGTTGCAGACAGTTATTCCATCTACGTGCGCTACCCCGGCGGATTTTGCTGTTACGCTGACCACGTTTGGATGCACTCTACAATATGGAACAGCCTTTCTGTGGGCCCCCACTCCAGTCCGGCCGGGCAACGTTTTGGGTAGCCTTCCACAAGCTTCTTACAATAAGTTGCTGGAATTTTGGACCATTCCTCCAGACAGAACTGGTGTAAATGAGTCAGGTTTGTAGATCTCCTTGCTCGCACTCACTTTTTCAGTTCTGCCCACGCTTTTTTATCGGATTGAGGTCAGGGCTTTGTGATGGCCACTCCAATACCTTGACTTTGTTGTCCTTAAGCCATTTTGCTTCAACTTTGGAGGTATGCTTGGGGTCATTGTCCATTTGGAAGACCCTTTTGTGACCGAGCTTTAACTTCATGGCTGATGTCTTGAGATGTTGCTTCAATATATCCACATAATTTTCCTTCCTCATGATGCCATCTATTTTGTGAAGTGCACCGGTCCCTCCTGCAACATAGCATTCCACAACATGATGCTGCCACCCCCATGCTTCACGACTGGGATGGAGTTCTTCAGCTTGCAAGCCTCCCCCTTTTTCCTCCAAACATAATGATGGTCATTATGGCCAAACAGTTCAATTTTTGTTTCATCAGACCTTACTCCAAAAAGTAAGATCTTTGCCCCCATGTGCACTTGCAAACTGTAGTCTGGCTTTTTTGAGGTGGTTTTGGAGCATTGGCTTCTTCCTTGCTGAGCAGCTTTAGGTTATGTCGTTTTACTGTGGTTATAGATACTTGTCTACCTGTTTCCTCCAGCATCTTCACAAGGTCCTTTGCTGTTGTTCTGGGATTGATTTGCACTTTTCTCACCAAACTACGTTCATCTCTAGGAGACAGAATCCATCTCCTTCCTGAGCAGTATGATGGCTGCGTGGTCCCATGGTGTTTATACTTGCGTACTATTGTTTGTACAGATGAACGTGGTACCTTCAGACATTTGGAAATTGCTCCCAAGGATGAACCAGACTTGTGGAGGTCCACAATTTTTTTTTCTGAGGTCTTGGCTGATTTCTTTTGATTTTCCCATGATGTCAAGCAAAGAGGCACTGAGTTTGAAGGCAGGCCTTAAAATACATCCTCAGATAAACCTCCAATTGACTTCAATTAGCCAGTTAGCCTATCAGGAGCTAACTGGCTAATTGCCTAAAGTCTTGACATCGTTTTCTGGAATTTTACAAGCTGCTTAAAGGCACAGTTAACTTAGTGAATGTGAACTTCTGACCCCCTGGATTTGTGATACAGTCAATTAAAAGTTAAACAATCTGTCTGTTACCAAATGTTGGAAATAATACTCATGTCATGCACAAAGTAGATGTCCTAAATGACTTGCCAAAACTATAGTTTGCTAATATGAAATCTGTGGAGTGGTTAAAAAAAAAAAAAAAAAAAAAAAAAAATATATATATATATATATATATATATATATATACACACAGTGCCTTGCAAAAGTATTCAGACCACTGACCAATTATCTCATATTACTGAATTACAAATGGTGCAATGAAATTTAATTCTTTTTGATATTTTATTTTAAAACACTGGAACTCAAAATCAATTATTGTTAGGTAACATTGGTTTTATGTTGGGAAATATAAAATAATAATAATAAAAAACTGAAATATCTTGCTTGAATAAGTATTCAACCACTGTGCTGTGGAAGCTGCCGGGTTACACCGATGAAAGAAATTGCCCTAATGAGGACACAATAACTTTACCATTGGCATCCACCTGTGAATCATTAAAGTTGCAATCACATTTTCCGGATAAAAAACCCATTGTTGATGGATCATTTGTCAGGCTGTTATCTGAAGGAAAATGAAGACCAAAGAGCATTCCACAGAAATTAGAGATAAAGTAATAAAAATGCATAGATTAGGAAAAGGGTAAAAAAATATTATCAAAATGTTTGGATATCCCAGTGAGCACGGCTGGATCAGTAATCAGCAATTGGAAGCTGCACCACACTACCCAGGCACTGCCAAGAAAAGGCAGTCTCTCAAAACTCAGCACTCTAACAAAAAGGAGACTTGTGAGAAAAGCCACAGAGAGGCCAACAATCACTTTGAAGGAGCTCCAGAGTTCAGTGGCTGGGAGTGGAATACTGGTGCACCAGTCAACCATATCAAGAGCACTGCATAACGCTGGCCTGTATGGGAGGATGGCAGGAAAGAAGCCATTACTCAAAAAGTGCCATCTGGAAGCACATCTGGAGTTTGCCAGAAAGCATGTGTGTGACCCAGCTGCGATGTGGGAGAAGGTTTTGTGGTCAAATGAGACCAAGATAGAGCTTTTTGGCCAAAACTCATAGCGCTATGTGTGGCGCAAACCTAACAATTCCTATGCCTCAAGACACACCATCCCTACACTGAAGTATGGTGGTGGCAGCATCATGCTGTGGGGATGCTTCTCATCAGCAGGGACTGGGCATCTTGTTAGAATTGAAGGAAGAATGGATGGAGCAGAATATAGGGAAATACTGCAAGAGAATGTAAGATAAATGTCCTACAGTGGCCCAGTCAAAGTCCTGATCTCAATCCTATTGAGAATCTGTGGCACTATTTGAAAATTGCACTCCACAAGCATCACCCAACCAACCTGAACAACCTAGAGCAACTTCCTGAGAAGAATGGGCCAAAATTACTTCATCACTGTGTGCAAAGCTGGTACATATGTACACCAAAAGACTTAAAGCAGTTACAGCAGCAAAAGGTGGCTCGATCAAATATTAATGTGTGGGGGTTGAATACTTATGCAAGCAAGATATTTCAGTTTTTTATTTTTCATAAAAATATTTCCCAACAAAAAAACAATGTCACCTTACAATAATTGATTTTGAGTTTCAGTGTTTTAAAATAAAATATCAATCAGAATGAAATTTCAGTGTACCATTTGTAATTCGGTAATATGAGAGAATTGGTCAGGGGTCTGAATACTTTTGCAAGGCACTGTATATATATATATATATATATATATATATATATATATATATAATTGCAATCAAAATTATTCAACCTATCAGAAATTATTCTGATGACCCAGAATTTTTAAAGATTACATCTTTATCAATTGAGTGGCATATTCAAAGTCGTAGTGTGAATATATAATCCAATATTTCTAAATAGCTGGATTATTATTTTTTTAAATACAGCTATGTCATAATTATTCAACCTCTATTGCTTGTAGCTGTTTCTTAAATATGTAAGGCTACACAAGTAATTGTTTTAAAACAAAATTAAGCCATCACTCTTCAATGGCACTTGTTTAAGTTTTAAAATGTAAGTTTAGTGTCTATGCAAAAAATTTAATTAAAAATAAGATGTCACAAAAGCTAATAGAGGAGATTATTTCATTACACAAGAAAGGCCATGGCTAAAAGTACCTTTCCAAGGCACTTCAATTTCCAGTAGACAAAGTTGGCAGCACCATTCATACATTTTTAAAATATGGTACAACGGCAACGTTCTTGGATGTGGAAGAAAGCAAAACTTCACCAAGGGAAATGTTGACTTGAATATTCAAGAAGGAAAGACCTGTGGAGTCCTGCAAGAAGGTTTTATGGATGTATGGCATTAAACTTGAAATTAGTTTTAGACCCATGGGACGTCTGGAGTAAAAAAGGCAAGGTGATCACGGTCAAGAATGGAGGCGGGTCAGTCCTTTATGGGGGTGTTTTGTGGCTGCAGGAAATGACTATCCTGACTATGTGATGCCATGGATTCTTTCAGGTATCAGGCAATTTTGGCAAAAATGTGACGCCTTTAATGTTTAAATTGAAGCTTGGTGATCACTGGACTTTCCAGCAATACAATAACACCAAAGATACATCCAAGTTGTCCAATATCTGGTTCAGGGATGGGTCATGGAATGTCCTTGAATGGACCTTTCAGTCCATCATTAAAATTCCATTGAAAATCTTTGCTGCAATTTCAAGGAAGCAGTGGCAGCACAGAAACCAAAGACTGTCAATGAGCTGAAAGCTTTTGCCCATGAGAAATGTGTAAAGATTCCCATAGAGTGGTATCCGAAGCCTGAAAACACTTACCTAAAACATTTATTTGATGTTAGTAAGGGTAAAGGATGCTCCACAGATGATTGACTTTGAGGGTTGAATATTTTTTTACATGACATTTGTGGAGATGATTAGTTATTTTTTTTATTTTAAAATTTGGGTAAACTGAACTCTTTGTTCTCAAATTCACTCAAATATGTATTAAATACTTACTTTGACTGTTTACTGAGGTTTTAGTTGATGTGTTTTAATTCACATCAACAGAACGTATTGCTGGTCAGGGGGGTTGAATAATTTTTATTGCAACAGTATATATATATATATATATATATATATACAGTATATATAGCTATGAAGATGTGAAGGTGAATCCCTTCTCAAGCGTTCTGATGTGCGCGCCGTCTACAGAGCCTTGCGCCAAAATCCCGCAACAATATAAATTAGGTATAAACGTATTAATTTAATTAAAATGTTCTTTAATATAATGACCATGTCATGGCAAATGTCTGTGGTCATTGCGGGTTCATTCACGCAGTGTTAATGACACGCAGTGACAGAGAGGATGAGATGCGCACCTACTCTATTTCTGTGGAGTTGATAAAATGCAAGAAACAGAATCTCAAAGTTTTCTTTCATGTGAAATAAGGGCTCCGATTTAATCGGAGAGCCTTAAAATAATGTGTGAAAGTAACTAATTTAAGGCAGAAATATTTTACTACTGCATAATATAATATAATAGCGATACAGGTTGGCTGGGTTAAAAAAAAACAAAAAAAAATCTTAAAATGGACCAAGACTAAATCTGAAAAATACGACATTATTTTAGTTATTTAGAAACATTTTGATAATTAAAATATTATTTTAATGATTTTAAAATGTATACTTTTATATATTATATTATATTTGATTGTCATTCATATGTTTTTGAAGCCTGAAAAGGAAATTATATACCCTTATTTTATTATCACCCAAGCTAAATTTCTATATGTGACTTTGTTGTGTGGATGAAGCACGTCACGCCTCCCTCGGGCTCTCCAACTCCCTCAGTGTTCCACTCCGCTTCCCCTGACTTCTAATTCACCACACCTGCACACAATCAGCTCACTCATCAAGGACTGCTTAAATATGTCACTTTCACTTCAGTTCACTGTCAAGTCTCACTATTGTTTGACTGCACTGCTCCCATGCAGTGTTTTTGTTCCTTCTTCCAAATTAATCAAAACCTTATTGTATGTTATATTGTTACCAGTTTCTCTGCCTGATACTTCCTCCGAAGTATTGTGGACTATATTTACCTGGATACTCACCTTTGTTGTCCCCTCGTTACCCAGAGAAGTCTACTTATCGTAACTTACCTGCTTACCTACCTGTGTATATCCTCCAGTGTACCGATTGCCTGTGTCATTCCATCTGTGTCTTCATCTCACCGTGTACACCCCGTATAATCTGTGCCTTTTCATTAAACACTCTCGCACCTGGTTTCACAACAAAGCTTATGTGGATTGAGTCCGTAACCACACACATAGTGTTTGTATGACAATCATCATTTTCGTGAAAGAACAGACAATTAATCGTCATAATCGCAATTACTTGTTTGACAATTAATCGGCAGCCAAATTTCATTATCGTGACAGCCCTAATTTTCATTATAGTTCCAACCTTGTGTTTTTTTTTTTTTAATGTGTATTATCAAGACAAAAATTATCGTTAAAAATGTATGACATTTCAAACAGTGACAACAGCTTGCATCATTATTTAAAATGCAATTTCATGACATATAAATTGATAGAATGTCAAATTTTTACATTTTTAAAAAGCTAAAATTGGATTAAAATGATAAGGCAAAATATAACAATAAAATGTACATTATACTGTATTGTGTGAAGTCATATATATGAAGATGCCTCCTTTCTCGGTTTGCTTAATATCTTTATTGGTTGCATTACACTTACATGTCATCAAAAGTCTGGCGTAGTTGAAACAAAAATGTTTTAGCCAATGGCGATTCTTCAATATGACCGTAGAGGGTTGAGGAAACATACATAACCTTACTATACCAAAGACAGTAGCCTCTTTCACACATACAGCCTTTTCCAGAAAATTTACTGAATTGTTCAGGTTAGAGGTCATGTGTGAACATGACCTTTTTTTTTTTTTTTTTTTTTTGTGTAATTAACATTTTTATTGATTCATATGCATATGACAGTGGAAAAAACTCAACACATATATAAAGAATCAACATTTTACATTTAAACCCTACTAATACAATCCCACCCTGAACCCTAACGAACACCCCTGTGGTCCCATATAACACACACACAATCCAATTTTTTTTTTATAAATAAATATATATATATATATATATATATATATATATATATATATATACACACACACACACACACATAAATAAATAAAATAATAATAAACATACATGATTAAACTAAACTTCACTCTCCACATCCCCTCCTCGAGAGTCCCCCCAAAAAAACTAAATATTTGCCCCATTTTTTGGCAAATAAGTCCCTAAACCCCAACCTTCTACTTACCGCCTCTTCAAATGCAGCTACCCTCCCCATTTCCACACACCACTCCAAAAAAGAGGGTGCTCCACTTGACTTCCAACCCTTTAAAATTACTTGCCTGCCGATCATGAGAGTGGTCATAACCCAATTTTTTATATGATTATCCCCTAAATGCATGACTGCCCCATCACCTAAAATACAGAGTCTGGGACAAAGCAAAACCTGAGTGTTCAAAACGTCACACAAATACCTCTGAACCCTCAACCAAAACTCCTGGATCTTAACACACCCCCAAAAGACATGGGTAGTGTCTCCAACTTCTGACTGGCATCGCCAGCAAGTGGGTGTGTCTTTAAGACCAAGCCTATATAATCTAGAGGGGGTCCAATAAAATCTATGTAAAATCTTAAATTGCATAAGGCAAACCCTTGCATCTCTAGATACAGACTTGACATTTTTAAGAATCTTAGTCCACACTCCATCCTCCAATACCAAATTCAAATCTTTTTCCCATACTCTCTTGAGAGAAGTCAAGGCTCCATCCTCCAGACTCTGAATTAGTAGGGAGTAATACACTGATGCTTCATGGCCTTTTCCAAAAGCAGCAATCACCTCTCCCAAAGCACCTGCCGCTTTAGGGGGGTGTGTGCCACTCCCAAAAATAGTGCAGAGTAGGTGGCGAAGCTGTAAATACTTATAAAACTGAGATCTGGGAATCCAAAATTGTGTTGAACCAAATTTTTAAAAGGTCTCAATACTCCACCCTCATATAGGTCACCAAGTGCATTAACCCCCCTCACAATCCAATCTGACCAACAAAAAGGGGACTAATTAATACATAGTTTAGGGTCCAGCCATATGCTCGAGGCTGCGTTTAAATAAATATCCGAATTAAACACTCTGGACACTTGTCCATATCGAGTGCAAATGCAAAATAACGGGGTGTGACTTAACCTCTCCAGCTAGTTTGATCGAAAGGCTTTGCAGTGGCAAGATAGGGGCAAGAACTTCCTTTTCAATACAAAACCAGGGAGGGGCTTTCTCAGGTGGAAGCAACCAATGAGCCAAATGTTTAAGACTGAACGCATAATAATAAAACAAAATCTTGGGTAGGCCTAGCCCACCTTTGTCAATTGGCCTATGTAACTTATTGAAATTTAACGTGGGGCGCTTACCATTCCAAATAAAGGACTTCGCTATGCTATCAAATTGCTTGAAATAAGAGAGGGGGACATCTACAGGGAGAGACTGAAGCAGGTAGTTGAATTTTGGAATACAATTTATTTTAATAACATTAACCTTCCCAATCATAGATAAATGTAATGAAGCCCACCTGCCCACATCGCTCGAAAACCTTTTTATTAAAGGGTCAAAATTAACTCTAACTAAATCAGACAAATTTGCTGGGAATAAAATCCCCAAATACTTAATGCCCTGTTTGGGCCACTGGAAGGCGCCCGGCTGGAAAGCCGTTTCTGGGCAGTATGCTGTCAGCGCATAAAAAGGAATTAATAATTCTGTGGAGGCAAGGCATAGCTCTAGTAGGTTCAGAGACAAATAATAAAATATCATCTGCATAAAGCAGAAGCTTATGCGCCACACCTCCCGCTGTCACCCCTGGAAAATCATCCTCCTTTCTTATCGCGGCTGCTAATGGTTCCAGGGCAAGACAGAACAATAATGTGGAAAGTGGGCAACCCTGTTGAGTGCCCCTATTCAGAGTAAAATAATCTGAAATTAATCCATTTGTTTGTACCACTGCTACAGGGTGTTTATAAAGTAACTTAATCCAACCCATACATTTCCAAAATCTTAAAAAGATAATCCCATTCTACCATATCAAATGCCTTTTCGGCATCAAGTGAGATGGCAGCGACTGGAGATTGTTCATTCGCCACTGACCACATGATATTGATGAGATGCCTGATGTTATCAGAAGAGCTGCGGCCCCGAATAAACCCCACCTGATCTATATGTATAAGAGATGTCATAACTTTACTTAATCGGTTAGCCAAAATTTTTGACAATATTTTTACATCTAGTTGGATCAGAGAGATTGGACGGTAACTTTTACACTCCCTTGGATCTTTGTCCTTTTTAAGAATCAGACTGATCCGGGCTTGTGTCATGGTTTGAGGAAGTTTTCCCTTCTTTAATGATTCAGTATAAACTTCTAACAAAAGTGGAGCCAATTCTGTAGCATAGGATCTAAAAAATTCTGCGGCAAAACCATCTGGCCCCGGAGCCTTGCCAGTAGGGAGGGACTTAATTACCTCATCAAGCTCCTCCAAGGTTATCTCAGAATCAAGAGAGTTTTTTTGCTCAGTCGTCAGTTTAGGAAGATCTAATGGTTCCACAGAGTTTCTAATATCTTCATCAGTAGACGAAGGCGTGGAACTATAAAGATCAATATAGAATTCTTTAAAGGCATTATTAATATCAATGGCTGAGGTAAAAATTTCACCACCAGCAGATTTCACTGAGGGAATAGTAGAAAAAGACTCTCTCTGCTTTATATATCTAGCCAAAAGCTTCCCTGCTTTGTCACCCGACTCAAAGTATGACTGTCTTGCCCTGAATAACCAAAACTCCACTTTCCGCGACAAAATAGTATTATATCTATATTTCAATCGGGTCAATTCTCTGAGGCCATCAGCTGACATACGGCACTTCAGCTCTTCCTCTGCACTTTTAATATTTCCTTCCAACTCCACAAGTTCTCGTGCTTTGGATTTTTTGATGAATGAGGCATACTGTATGATCCGGCCCCTAAGAACCGCTTTAAGTGCCTCCCAAGCCACGCCCACAGAGGATACTGAGGACCAGATGGTCTCCATATAAACATCGATTTCAGTCTTTAACATTTGTTGGAAATCAGGATTTTGCAGAAGGGACACATTAAAGTGCCAACTATATGATTTCTTTTTCTCTATATGTGGCATCACCTCTAAACTCACCAGGGCGTGATCTGAGACTAAAATGTTTCCAATTGAGCAATCAACAACAGATGAAATTAGGGATTTGGATATAAAAAAAAAAAATCTATTCTAGAATAAATCTTATGGACTGATGAAAAAAATGTATAGTCCCTACCAGATGGGTTCAAAAGTCTCCAAATATCCGAAAGACCAAGATTTTTACACATCCTGTGAAGCATCAGTGTTGCTCTAGGGGGTTTACACACTTTTGCTTCACTATGATCAAGGACTGAATCCATCAAAAGATTAAAGTCTCCTCCCAATATTATATCATGAGGGGTGCCAGCGGCTTGCAACATCCCTTCAAGATCTATAAAAAAGCCCTGATCATCATCGTTAGGTGTGTAAATAATAACCAAAATCAGACTTTGCCCTTGAATTTCAGCAAAAACAATAATTACTCTTCCTAATTTATCTTTAGTCTGTTTGAGACATTTAAATTATAGATGTTTATTTACCAATATATTGACTGCCTTGCTCTTACTTGAGCCAGCACTAAAGAAAACATGTTCACCCCATATCTTCCCAAATTTTTCAGCTTCCTGTGGGGAGAGATGTGGTTCTTGAAGAAACACTATATCATATTTCTTACGTTTAAGAAAAGAAATAACCTTCCTTCTTTTAATGGGGTGCCCCAACCCATTCAAATTCCTTGTGGAGAGAGATAGTACACTCATATTAACAACTGATATATTGATATAATAAAAAAAAAAACAATTGTGTGTGAAAAACAAAATTATACAGACCACATTCTCCATTAGTGAAACAATCAACCCCCGAACATCCCCCGGAACAAAACAAACAGAAAAAAGAAAAACGTGCGTGAATGTTAACCCCACGCACGAAAGCGCCAACCGGTGTCAATCCTTCTAAACTCAAAAGGTCCATGAACGCCCACGAGCCCCCACGACAACTTTGCCATCGGAATGCTCAATTTTGCCTCACAAATTTGTGAGGCAAATTTACATAACAGAAAATACTTTGTGAAATAAATCCAGTCAATAGGAAGAATGAACACAAAGAATGTGTAGATTCATTCACAGAACCGTCTCAAGGATGTGATCTTCCACAAAACAAATTCCAGCCAATATAAAACAGTTCAGATTCCTCAGACAGACAAACGAATGTTCAGTGAGGCGGCTGTTATGAGTTCAGCAGATGACATAATCATTCCAGTGTCCCGTAAAAAAAAACTCAACAAAACAAGCTACAGCCAGCAGGAGGAATAAGCACAAAGAATGAACAGATTAATCCACAGCTGTTCCAAAGGAGTGTTATTCAACAGAACAAGCTCCAGCCGCTCGGTGGAACCAATACAAAAAGAAACAAAACCGGCATCCCGGTTCCCCGGATGATCGAGTCAATTCACTCTGAGGCAGCATAAAAGTATATACCATGACTTACACAATCCGTCAGCTTTATAAAAGACATCCTTTGTGTGAGCATGTAGATATTTTGCGGTCATCCGTAGTGTCCACTCTCAATCTGTCCGGGAACTTCAATGCAAAAGTTTCTTTAAGGAAAAGTGTTATTCACAAAACAAGCTCCAGCCGCTCGGCGGAGCCAACGCAAAAAACCTAAAATGTCCCCCAGCTTCCTCAAGAGTAAGTACAGCGAGTCAGACCCACTCACATGAGAAACATCCAATGGTTTACTCAGACATTGATTCTATAAAAGATATTGCCTAATTTGGACATGTGAATACTTTGAGACCAACCTTCATTTCTATTCTCAGTTTGGCCGGAAACGTCAGAACGAACGAGATCTTTTTCTGATGTAAGAGTTTCTTACATTCCTTGAACCGATCGCGTTTCTCTCTTGTCGAACTCGCAAAGTCCGGGAACAAGAAAACATTATGGTTCTTCCAAGAAAGCTTCCCTTTGCTCCTCGCCTGGCGCAACACAAGATCTTATTGGATGATCTCAGAAATCTGGCCAGAATCGATCGTGGCCTGTCTCTCTCAGCAAATCTGTGAGCTGGGACTCTGTGAGCTCGCTCGATTTCCATCTTGTGGCCTGTTATGTCGAGCAGACTCGGGAAAAACTCGTCTAGGAATTTCACCATATCTCTGCCCTCCTCATGCGCAGAAATTCCAACAATTTGAATGTTATTCCTGTGGCTTCTATTCTCAAGATCTTCAAGCTTTTCAAGGAGATGTTCCAAATCAACTTGGTCACGGGTGGATTAGCGGTTAATTCCCTCCCCGAAGATTCCAGAAAATCGATTCGTTTTTCAACATCAGTCACTCTTGTACCTAACTCAGAGAATTTTATTTCCATCGCTGTAATTGATCGACGTATTACAGTGAGATCCTCCAAGTCAGCAAGAATCTTCGTCAGCATCACCGTCATGTTGGACGCTGGATTCCTTCTCCCGCCGCGCCATCCAAATCGAGTCCCTGGTCTGTAGGCCTGTCAGGGCTTTCATCCTGAACACGTAAGTGTCTTTTAATATCTCCAGAGCCCGAGGATTTTGACTTCTTTGCCATGTTTTGCAACAAAGGGCAAATGTGTAACTGGGTGTATCAAATTTCACCAGATTATAACATGAGAATAATCGAAAATTCAGCAAAGTGCGCAGAGCTCGTCGCTCACACGTCTGCTCCTTGCATGGCGTCACCGACTTCTCGAGCATGACCTTTTTGAAAATATTGGTACATTTTGTTCTGGCAATTTCCCTTAGTGAGAAGTTGTATCTATACCTATATATTTCCATGTTGATGGTATGTGTGAACAGCACATGTGGTACATTTACTAGTAAAGGCAACCCAAATATTTTCCTGTAATTTACCTGGTTGCATGTGTGAACGGGACTAATATTACAAGCAATCAAAAGGATATGACTTAAGGCCAAAGTATACTTGGGCTGTCCGCGTTGCAGATTGCTACCCACACAGTGTGCGTGACACAAATTTAGTCACGATGTGGGTAATAATGAATGAATTTACATTTTTGGGTGAACTAACCGTTTAAAGGAATATTCCAGGTTCAATACAAGTTAAGCTCAATCGACAGCATTTGTGGCAGAATATTGATTACCACAAGAATGAATTTTGACTTGTCCCTCCTTTTCTTTAAAAAAGCAAAAATCTGAGTAACAGTGAGGCACTTACAACAAAAGTGAATGGGGGCCAATTTGTGAATGTTAAAATACTCTCTTTTTCAAAAATATAGCCACAAGACATAATATGTGTGCAAACATGATTTTAGTGTGATAACATTACATACTAACATATTCTGTTTAAAGTTATTGCCAATTTTACAACTTCATTGCCATAACGTTGAATATGACAATATAAACAACTTTACAGCACAAATAATTCATAAGATTTAACAGAAGAATTAATGTAAGCACTTTTATAAAATTATAAGCTTAACATTTCTGCCTTTAAATCTTCCAAAAATTGGCCACATTCACTTCCATTGTAAGTGCTTCACTGCAACCTCAAATATTGTGTATTTATTTAAGAAAAGGAGGGACAAGTCAAAATTAATTTTTGTGGTAATCAACATTATGCCACACAAATGCTTAACTTGCATTGAGCCTGGAATATTTAAGTCTCCAGTGAAGTCTCCAGTGCTCTCTGTCTCCCTGAGTCAACTGGCTGTGCTGAGTTCCTGGTCTGGATACTCCAGTTCAGACAAAACTGTTTCTCCTATTCTACTTGGAAATCTTCCGACATCTTTCTATAAAATGTTTCTTCCTCTTCTTTTTTGGGTTGTTGGTGGATATCGCTCTTTGAAATTTTAATACCTGCTTCGGTTTGTGTACAGCATTCCCTTCCTCTGTTGTAAACAGAGTGGCACTTCCGGTTGCATCGTGCACGTGTTCTCGCATAAACATGCCAACATGCTTACGTCAAATGAGAGGCCATGGAAACTCGGACCTCTCATGAACACGCATAGGAGAGCTGGCTAGAAGTGAACATTTATAGTGAAAGATATTGTATTTGTAAATATTGATTTGTTTCTCACCCAAAGGGATGGAAATCACTGTAGTCATTAAAAATAACCATTACTTTTATGCTGACTTTGTGCTTTTTGGAGCTTCAAAGTTTTGGTCACAATTCACCTGCGTTGCATTGGACCTACTGAGCTGAGATATTCTTCAAAAAATCTTCATTTGTGTTCTGCAGAAGAAAGTAAGTCATACACATCTGGGATGTCATGAGGATGAGTAAATGATGAGAGAATTTCCATTTTCATGTGAACTATTCCATCTGCTTAACTGTTTGATATTTATAGTTCATGGTGCTGCTGGGCTTGAGTAAACAGAATTATATACTGTATACAGATGCAATGTGTTGGATGTATGCTATGTGTAAACACTGAAGTACAGTTTTTGTTGTTGTGCAGCTGGTTCATTCTATTCCGATTGATTTTTAAATATACAGCTCTGGAAAAAAATTAAGAGACCACTGCAGATCACCTGGTGATTATTGATGCTTAACACCTGTGACGGAGACGGGCTTGAAAAGGCCGCGAGAACACCAGAGAGACAGACCAGTGACGTTGTGTGTGTGACCACTGAGAAGTGTATCGTTTATGTTATTTGTGAAGCTGAAGAGTTAGTGCTGTGTTTGTTAGACTGAAAAACCCAAAGACTGTTTGTGAAACTGAAATGCCATTAAAGGTTGACTTCCTTCCTTATTGCTGGAAACTTTACAGTTCCCCAACTCTGAGGATTGTTTTTTCCAGCAGGACAATGCTCCATGCCACACAGCCAGGTCAATCAAGGTGTGGATGGAGGAGCACCAGATCAAGACCCTGTCATAGCCAGCCCAATCTCCAGACCTGAACCCCATTGAAAACCTCTGGAATGTGATCAAGAGGAAGATGGATGGTCACAAGCCATCAAACAAAGCCAAGCTGCTTGAATTTTTAGCTCCAGGAGTGGCATAAAGTCACCCAACCGCAATGTGAAAGACTGGTGGAGAGCATGCAAAGACGCATGAAAGCTGTGATTGGAAATCAGGGTTATTCCACCAAATATTGATTTCTGAGCTCTTCCTAAGTTAAAACATTAGTATTGTGTTGTTTAAAAATGAATATGAACTTGTTTTCTTTGCATTATTCAAGGTCTGAAAACATGGCATCTTTTTAGTTATTTTGACCAGTTGTCATTTTCTGCAAATGAGTGCTCTAAATGACAATATTTTTATTTGGAATTTGGGAGAAATGTTGTCAGTAATTTATAGAATAAAACAAAAATGTTCATTTTACTCAAACACATACCTATAAATAGTAAATCCAGAGAAACGAATAATACTGATAATGATTTTGCAATAATACTAATAATTTTGCAGTGGACAATGAATTTCATTTGATTGTGTCTTCGTTTTATTCTACAGATGTTGTGAAAGATTTGGAGCTGCAGCAGCCTAAGAGAAACGAGGTTCTGGACCAGGGTAAGATTTTTTTTTAAATAATGTAAATATTACAGAACTGATTGAGACTGAGAGAAAGTTCTGAAACACATCATCACACACACATCTGACAGAAGTAGTGGCTGAATGAAACATGTTCTTGCTAAGCGTGATGGATTTGTAGTACAAATACAAAACTGTTGCACTGCAGGAAAAGATATTGCCATAAAATGACAAATGTGCTGACGTATAAGGAGTTTTAAGGAATCGTCTTGTCATACGGTAAAGGGTTGATGTGTGAAACTTGGTGCCATGGTTACCGCTCACAACTTTCATCTGGATCCTGAAACCTTGAGAACTGAAATTCTCTTTAGAAAATAATTATCAAAGCTAGAACATTAATAAACATGTTTGTAGTAACCATTAAACCTGACCAATTTATCGAGTGGTTTTGCTAAGGCAATAGTGGTGGTGATTTTCATTAAATTCAGTGACTCGATTCTTTTGAGTCCATTCAGCAAAAAGATTGGTTCATTGATTGGTTCATTGACCATTTCTTCAAGTTATGCCTTTGTGTCTGTAGATGCCACCAAATGATTATAAATTAAGTAATTGCATTGAATCAAAAGCAGCCATTCACCACCAGAACAGGTCTAATTATCCTTTATTAAAATGTGCATGTCTACAATTTTACTAAGAGACTTCAGCACTGCAGAGTGTATAAGCATCATAAGCATTTTCCCACAAATGACAACAAAGCACATCTATCATAATCTTTTTTTTATTTTATTTTTTATTTTTTATTAAGTCATACAATAACAATGAAATGCAAAACATATATATATATATATATATAAAAATAAAATCAACATTTAAACCCCCCAACCCCGCCCCCCCAAAAAACAACCCTGTGGTCAAACATAAGTAAATATATAGAAATAAAAATCAAACAGACACACATATACACACACACATATACATATATTATATATCTATATATATATATATATATATATATATAATTTTTTTTTATGTATATATATATATATATATATATATATATATATATATATATATATATATATATATATATATACATAAAAAAAATTATATATATATATATATACAAACATACATACATACACATATATATATACACATACACATACATACATACACACATAATAATCATACTAACTATATTACACTACTCTCTCCACACCCCACCCGAGAGCCCTCCAAAAACTCCAAATACCTGCCCCATTTCCGCATAAACATATCCAAGCCACCCCGTCTTCCTGATGACACCTCCTCATAAGCTGCCACCCTCCCCACCTCCGTGCACCACTCCGGATATGGGGGCGCACCAGCTGACCTCCAACCCCTCAAAATAACCTGCCTGGCTATCATCACACTGGTCAGAACCCAGTTCTCTATATGGCCATCCCCCACATCGATGACCGCCCCATCACCCAGAACACAAAGTCTGGGGCAAAAAGAAACCCAAGTGCCCACCACGTCACACACAAAATTCTGAATACTCTCTTGAGCAGAGTTAAGGCTCCGTCCCCCAGACTCTGAATTAACAGGGAGTAGTATACTGATGCCTCATGACCTTTTCCAAAAGCCGCAATCACCTCTCCCAATGCATCTGCCTCCTTAGGGGGGTGTGTGCTACTCCCAAAAATAGTACAAAGCAGGTGGCGCAGTTGTAAATACCTATAAAACTGAGGTCTGGGGATCCCAAAATGTTGGACCAAGTTTTCAAACGATCTCAACACACCACTCTCATATAGGTCACAGAGTGTAGCAACCCCCCTCACAATCCATTCCGGCCAGCAGAAAGGGGACTTGCCAATACACAATCTTGGGTTCTGCCATATGCTCGAGGCAACATTTAAATAAGTGTCCGATTTAAACAATCTGGACACTTTAGTCCATACCGAGTGTAAATGCGAAATAACGGGGTGTAACTTAACTTTTCCGATTCGTTTTATAGAGAGGCTTTGTAATGGTGAAATAGGGGCAAGAACTGCCTGTTCAATAACAAACCAGGGAGGGGCTCTCTCAGGTGGAAGCGACCAGTGAGCCAAATGTCTGAGACTGAACGCATAGTAATAAAACAAAATCTTGGGTAGGCCTAGCCCACCTTTGTCAATCGGCCTATGTAACTTATTAAAATGTAATCTGGGACGTTTACCATTCCAAATGAAGGACTTGGCTTTGCTATCAAATTGCTTGAAATAAGAGAGGGGGGACATCTACAGGGAGAGACTGTAGCAGGTAGTTGAAATTTTGGAATACAATTCATTTAATAACATTAACCTTCCCAATCATCGATAAATGTAATGAAGCCCACCTGTCCACATCATTCGAAAACCTTTTTATTAAGGGATCAAAAAAAACCCTGCCGAGTGCCCCTATTCAGAGTAAAATAATATTAAATTAATCCATTTGTTTGTACCGCTGCTACAGGGTGTTTATAAAGTAACTTAATCCAACCAATAAATGTACTCCCGAACCCATACATTTCCAAAATCTTAAAAAGATAATCCCATTCTACCATATCAAACGCCTTTTCGGCATCAAGTGAGATGGCAGCGACCGGAGACTGATCATTCGCAGACGCCTGATGTTATCAGAAGAGCTGCGGAATAAACCCCATCTGATCTATATGTATAAGAGATGTCATAACCTTACTTAAATGGTTAGCCAAAATATTTGACAAAATTTGTACATCTAGTTGGGTCAAGGAGATTGGACGGTAACTTTTACACTCGCTTGGATCTTTGTCCGTTTTAAGAATCAGACTGATCCGGGCTTGTGTCATGGTTGGCGGAAGCTTTCCATTCTTTAATGATTCAATATAAACTTCTAACAAAAGTGGAGCCAGTTCTGTAGCATAGGATCTAAAAAATTCTGTGGCAGAACCATCTGGCCCGGAGCCTTGCCAGTAGGTAGGGACTTAATTACCTCGTCAATCTCCTCCAAGGTTATCTCAGAATCAAGAGAATTTTTTTGCTCAGTCTTCAGTTTAGGAAGATCTAATGGTTCCACAAAGTTTCTAATATCTTCATCAGTAGACAAAGACGTGGAACTATAAAGATCCGCTTTCTGCGACAAAATAGTATTATATCTATATTTCAATCGTGTCAATTCTCTGAGGCCATCAGATGACATACGGGGCTTCAGCTCTGCCTCTGCACTTTTAATATTTCCTTCCAACTCCACGAGTTCTCGTGCTTTGGATTTTTTGGTGAATGACGCATATTGTATGATCCGACCCCTAAGAACCACCTTAAGTGCCTCCCAAGCCATGCCCACAGAAGATACCGAAGACCTGTTGGTCTCCATATTGATTTCAGCCTTTAACATTTGTGGAAATCAGAATTTTGCAAAAGGGCTACATTAAGGCGCCAACTATATGATTTATTTTTCTCTGTATATGGCAACACCTCTAAACTCACCAGGGTGTGATCTGAGACTAAAATGTTTCCAATTGAGCAATCAACAACAGATGAAATGAAGGATTTTGATATAAAAAAAAAAAAAAAATCTATTCTAGAATAAATGTTATAGACTGATGAAAAAAATGTATAGTCTCTACCAGATGGGTTCAAAAGTCTCCAAATATCTGTAAGACCAAGATTTTTACACATCCTGTGAAGCATCAATGTTGCTCTAGGGGGCTTGCACACTTTTGCTTCACTATGATCAAGGACTGAATCCATCAAAAGATTAAAGTCTCCTCCCAAAATTATATCATGAGGGGTGCCAGCGGCTTGCAACATCCCTTCAAGATCTATAAAAAAGCCCTGATCATCTGTGTTAGGTGCCCCTGAATTTCTGCTAAAACAATAATGACTCTTCCTAATTTATCATTAAACTGTTTGAGAAATTATAATTGTAAATGTTTATTTACCATAAACTCCCTTGCTTTTACTTGAGCCAACACAAAAGAAAACATGTCCACCCCATATCTTCCCAAATTTTTCAGCTTCCTGCGGGGAAAGATGCGTTTCTTGAAGAAACACTATATCGTATTTCTTATGTTGAAGAAAAGAAATAACCTCCCTTCTTTTTATGGGGTGCCCCAACCCATTCACGTTCCATATGGAGAGAGAGTACACTTGACATTTTGATATAATAGAAAAAATTAATTGTGTGTCAAAAACAAAATTATGAAGACCACATTTCAACATTAATGCAACAATAAAACCCTGAACTTCCCCCCGAACAAAACAAACAGAAAAAAAAATGTGCGCATTAACCATGCATGACAGCGCCAACCGGCGTCAATCCCTCTAAACTCAAAGAGTCCATGTACGCTTATGAGAGCCCCCGCAACAACTTTGTAAGGCAAAATTACATAACATCAAATATTTTGTAAAACAAACCCCAGCCAATAGGCAGAATAAACACAAAAAACATGTAGACTCATTCACAGAACTGTCTCAAAGGTGTGTTCCTTCACAAAACAAATTCCAGCCAATATAAAGCCATTCAGTTTCCTTGGACACACAAACGAATCTTCAGTGAGCCATCTGATGAGTGCAGCAGATGACATAATCATTCCAATGACCTACGAAAATACTCCACAAATCATACTTCAGCCAACAGGAGGCACAAGGAACTGACAGATTCATCCATAACTGTCCCGAAGTAATGTTATTTAACAAAACAAGCTCCAACCGCTAGGCGGAACCAGCACAAAAGGAAACGAAACACACATCCCGGTCCTCGGATGGTCAAGAGTAAATTCACTCGGAGGCCGCATAAAAGTATATCCCATGATTTACACAGACCGCCAACTTTATAAAAGACATCCTTTGTGTGGGCATGTAGATATTTTGTGGTCATCTGTTCATTGTGAAAGTTTTCTTCCGTCAATGCAAAAGTTTCTTTAAGGAAAAGTGTTAATCCACAAAACAAAACAAACTCCAACCACTCGGTGGAGCCAATGCAAAAGGAAACAAAAATGGCGCCCAGCTTCCTCCGAAAGCCAGAGTATGTACAGTGAGTCAATCCACTCACAAGAAAAACACCCAATGGTTACTCACCCATTGTTTCAATAAAAGACATTGCCTGATTGGGACATGTAAATACTTTGCTGCCTTTGGTTGCGGGTGGATTAGCAGCTAATTCCCTCTCTGATGACTCCAAATAATCGATTTGTTTTTCAACATCTGTCACTCTTGTGACTAGCTCAGAGACTTTACTTCCATCGCCATAATCGATTGACAAATTGCTAATTTGGTACTAGAGAATCACTTGCAATTATATCAAATACTGCTGAAAGCTATTTGGTTCGTTAAATGAAGCTTAACATTGTCTTTATTTGGGGAGACTTCCAGGTTGAGGATGGATTAAGATGTGTTTCTTGTAGCTCCGCTAACTCTCACTCAAATTTCATTAAAACAAGACAACATAAAGTTCGCTAGTGATCTCGAAGCCTTTATAGTGTTGCATACGTTCAACATCAATTGTAATTTGCTTGTTTAAATGCCGTCGAAGAAACAAGGGAAGAAAGATGTTGCTGAGGGAGAAAGTTCGGCCGAGACCGCGGGCTCGCTGGAAGAGGCCTGCTCAACAGCGAATAACGACCCGGTGCTGCTTGCAATTGAATCTCTCCGAGTGGATTTGGGTAAGGTTAAAACTGATATTACAGAGAGCTTGAAAGGAGAGATGGCGACGCTGGAGAGGAAAATTGATGCGAAGTTTGATGCAATGCAGTTAACTATAAATGACCACCGTACAACTCTCGAACATCTTGAACAGACCGCTACAGCCTCGTCAGATGCTGTTACGAAACTACAAGCTGAAGTTAAAAGTCTGTCTGAGGAGGTGTCAGAATTAACGGAGAAATGCATAGATCTGGAAGGCCGTTCTAAGAGGCAAAATCTAAGAATCGCTGGAGTCCGAGAAGGATTGGAAAGCGGTCAAGGTGCTAGAGAATTTGTAGCTAAGCTGCTTATGGAGGTGCTTGGACTAGATGAGCTTCCTGTTCTGGACTGAGCGCACCGAGCTCTTCGCTCCCGGCCTGAGGACAGTGACCCGCCGCGTCAGTTCATCGCTCGAGTGCACTATGGCTATATCATGGAAAACATCATGCGCAAAATGTCATCACAAAGAAAGCTAACCTTTAACGGTCGCCCCATCCAGATCTTCAGAGACTACCCTTCGGCTGTGGTCAAACGTTGGGCAGCCTTTGCCAGAGTAAGACAGATCCTGCGGGATAAACCCAGTGTGAAGTTTGGCATTCTGCATCCTGCAAAGCTGCGGGTGACGTACAGCGAGGGAGAGAAGTTTTTCACCGATGCGAATGAAGCATGGAAATTTGCAATCGAACAGTTTGGGGCAGAAAAGTAGAGGTTGAACAATAATTCGAGAAGAATGCCTGTTTTGTTGAAGTTTCTTTTATTTAGTGGACTCAGTGCTGGACCTTGTGAAGTCTTTGAAAGGTAATATGCGGAGGTTGGCTTTTCTTTTCTACTTTTTGTCTTTTATTTTACGCTTTTCTTGCCTTCTACTTTGTGATAAGTTGTGCTGTACATTTGTTCCTGTAACAGCTAAACTTGTTCTGTTATCTAATGTTCTGTTGGGAGGGTGGGTCGGTGCTAAAGGTTTCCATGGTAACAACTACCGGTGTGTAGGTAATTGGCTGGAGCAGAGATGTGTTATAATCACTGTTTATGTTTAATAATCTAAATGCAAAGGGGGCTTCATTAAATTTCTCAACTTGGAATGTTAAAAGTCTGAATGAACCAGTTAAGAGGGGGAAAATACTATCTCATTTAAAATCGTTGTCTTCAGATATTATGTTCCTGCAAGAGACTAATTTGAAATGTACTGCCCACGTTAGACTGAGGTGCAAATGGATTGGACAAATATATCATTCAAATTTCTCTGCCAAATCTAGAGGCACAGCTATCCTTATCCGCAAAGGAGTTCCATTTAAAAATAATCTGACTATTTCAGATAAAGAAGGGAGATATGTGATAGTTGTTGGAGAGGTATTTTCTGTGCCATTGACATTAGTCAATGTTTACGGGCCAAACTGTGACAAACCCAAGTTTTTTTTTAAATTGTTCGACCTAATTCCTGATATTTCAGATACAAATCTCATAATTGGGGGTGATTTTAATTGTGTCCTAGACTTGTATCTGGACAAATCCTCCTCCACAAAAATAGTTAGTTCCAATTCCAGTAAATTTTTGAATGCATAAGCAATTCTAATATGTTTGATGTGTGGAGAATTCTTTATATGACTAGGGAATACTCTTTTCATTCTCAAGACCATAATGTCTACACCCGAATAGATTATTTCATTCTGGATGGTAAACTTATGCCCCAGGTCTGTACGGCTAAATATCATAATACTGTCATCTCCGATCACAGTCCAGTGAATTTTTCAAATAGATAATATGGAGAAACCACAAAGAAATTGGAGGCTTAATTCTCATTTACTTACTAATAAAGTCTTTATTAATCACTTAAAACAGGAGATAAAAACCTTTTTCAATTTCAATGACAAACCTGACATGTCTATAGCGGTGCTATGGGACACATTTAAAGCATACATTAGGGGTTGTATTATCTCCTATCAAGCATCTCAAAGAAAAAGAAGTAGGGTTGAATTAGAGGTATTGGAAATTCAAATTCGAGAATTAGATATGGAAAATGCTAAACAGCCATGTATTGTGCACTTAAATACAAACTGAATCAAATTCTCTCTTCTAAAATTTCAAAATCCTTTCAGTATGTAAAGCAAAAATACTTTGAATTCGGTGATAAACCTCAGAAACGTTTAGCTCGACAACTCCGTAAAACAGTGTCTGAACGTACAATATACAAAATTAGATCAGACACAGCAGAAATTCTCACTTCCTCTAGGGATATAAATAGTAGGTTCCAGACATTTTATGAGGCACTATACTCGTCTAAAGGAAGTATAGATCCTTTATCTATGGCTCAGTTTCTAGACCAACAGAATCTTCCCTCATTAAATCAAAAACAAGTTGACGAGTTAGGTGCAGAAATTACTATTAAAGAAATATCAGATACTATAAAATCTCTAAAAGGCTGTAAAACTCCTCGTCCAGATGGATTGTGTAATGAACTCTATAAAGCCTATAACGAACTACTATCACCTTATTTATATAGGGTTTATAAACAGGCATTTATAGATCAGTCCCTGCCGCCCTCCCTAGATGAGGCACTTATTATTGTAGTCCCAAAAAAGGAAGGAACCCAGAGGAACTGGGTTCTTATAGGCCGATCTCACTCCTAAATACAGATCAAAAAATTCTGGCAAAAACTTTGGCACGTAGACTAAATACTGTAATCAGAAACTTGGTGCACCCAGATCAAACCGGCTTCATACCAAAACATAACTCTTCTTCTAATCTTCGGCGTCTTTTCAACATCATGTACTCTTCCAGAGGCCTGGCGCAAGATTTAGCCATTCTGTCATTGGATGCGGAGAAGGCATTCGATCAAATTGAGTGGCCTTACCTGTTTGCGGTACTGAAGAAGTTTAATCTTGGAGAAAATTTCATTTCATGGATTAAATTGTTGTACTCTAGTCTGTGCGCAAGAATTATCACAAATCAAACAATATCCTCTCGTTTTGATTTACATAGAGGTACAAGACAGGGTTGCTCGCTGTCACCACTTTTGTTTGCTTTAGCGATTGAGCCTTTAGCTGAGGCCATTAGAGCCCATTCTGGTATAAAAGGCTATAAAACCAGAAATACTGATAATAAATTAGCGTTATATGCAGATGATATAATTTTATTTATTTCTGAGCCCAATAGCAGCATTCCAAATATCCTTAATTTGATTAATTTCTATGGTACATTTGCAGGGTATAAAATTAATTGGGACAAGAGTGTGTTGATGCCAGTCACAATCAGAGATTCTTCTTGGCTTCATCACTTGCCCTTTAAGATTGCTTCAGAACAATTCACATACCTAGGAATAAGTTAAGGAAAAGTTTTCCAATTTAGTTAAGGCTAATTTTCAACCCCTGTTGGTTAAACTTAAATCCATGATCAATTTCTGGAGAACGCTTCCTATTTGTCTTCTGGGTAGGGTAAATGCAATTAAGATGATATTTCTCCCACAATTTTTGTACATGGTGCAGAACATTCCCGTATTTCTGCCCAAATCTTTTTTCAAAAAATTGGACTCTATCCTGGTTCCTTTTGTCTGGGACTTTAAAGCCCATAGGATTTCTAAACAGCACCTATGTAAACCCAAAATACAGGGTGGGCTCACCCTACCTAATTTTCTTTTACTACTACCCAATATTACTATTGGGCTGCGAACCTGAGGGCTCTGACTTCATGGATAGATTTCACTATGATAGGGGAGAGTTGGCTGGTGTTGGAACAGGGGGAATGTCTCCTATATTCCATTAAAGCAATACTTTTATCACCTACAGGTATAGCTAGTTCACTTATTCATAATTCTGTTCGTATTTGGAAACAGTTAAAGACACATTTTAAATTCATCCAGATGTCGTTTTTGCTCTCTATCTCAGCTAACCCCACCTTTTGCCCTTCAATGTTAGACAGTGCATTTGAGGTTTGGAAAAATTTGGGTTACGAAATATAGGGGATTTATATGTGAATGGAAAATGTGCTTCCTTTCAACAGCTGTGTGAGAAATATAATATCTCCTCTAATAATTTCTTTAGGTACCTTCAAATTAGAGACTTTGTGAAGTATTTCATTTCTAATTATGTCACTGCTACACCTATGTATCTGGATGCATTTTTGGAAAGACGTCATGGAGATGGTAATACCATCTCCTTTCTATACATGTTTTAGAACAGATGAAAAGTCCTTCTATGGAGAAAATTAAATCTGTCTGGGAAGAGGAACTTGCAGTGGAAATTCCTAGTGAAATATAGGAACGCAGTCTTGAACTTGTCCACAGGTTTTCCATTAATGCAAGACATTGTCTTATTCAGTTTAAAGTGCTTCATAGGCTTCATTATTCCAAATGTAAATTGAATAAAATATTTCCAGAAGTGTCTCCATTATTTGACAAATGTCAATTTTTAGATGCCAGCCTGTCCCATTGCTATGTTATGTGTCCAAAATTACAAAGTTTCTGGAATAAGATTTTCCAGTTTTTTCAGATACATTGGACATACGTTTTGAACCGGATCGTATATTAATTATATTTGGAGTTTCTGAAGAATTTTTGAGACTTACACTGGTACAACAACATTTTGTTTCATATGGGTTAATCTCTGCCAAAAAACTAATTCTTTTGTTTTGGAAGAAAAAGGAAGTTCCAACTCTTAAAATATGGCTGACAGAGTTGACTGGTACACTACATTTAGAAAGAATTAGGTATACCCTAAAAGACAAGATTTTGTTATTTGAAAAAAATTGGTCCCCTTTTATTTCATTTCAGCAAGTTTGTGATTAATGTTTTTTATGCCTTCATTACCTGCTTTTTCCACTGGATAGCACTTTCGGGTGGTGTTAAATGGGTTTTCTGTCTGTAGTAGTAGTAGTTTTTTTTTTCCATGCATATTTGTTAGGATGTAAGTTTTATTTGTTTACATTTAAAAAAAAAAAAAAAAAAAAAAAAAGGTGTAGTTATTCAGTAGATCTTCTGCTGAAATACCAAATAAAAACATTTATTTGTTTGTTTTTGAGTTGCTACAGAATGCAATATACTGGCATGTCTTGAAGTCAATATTAGGTCAGAAATGGCAAGAAGAAACAGCTTTCTCAAGAAACTCGTCAGTCAATCATTGTTTTGAGGAATGAAGGATATACAATGCTTGAAATTGCCAAAAAAAAACTGAAGATTTCATACAAAGGTGTACACTACAGTCTTCAAAGACAAAGGACAACTGGCTCTAACAAGGACAGAAAGAGATGTGGAAGGCCCAGATGTACAACTAAACAAGAGGATAAGTACATCAGAGTCTCTAGATTGAGAAATAGATGCCTCACATGTCCTCAGCTGACAGCTTCATTGAATTCTACCCACTCAACACCAGTTTCATGTACAACAGTAAAGAGAAGACTCAGGGGTGCAGGCCTTATGGGAAGAATTGCAAAGAAAAAGCCACTTTTGAAACAGAAAAACGAAAAGAAAAAGTTAGAGTGGGCAAAGAAACACAGACATTGGCAACAGATAATTGGAAAAGAGTGTTTTGGATCTTAACCCCATTGAGCATTTGTGGGATCAGCTAGACTGTAAGGTGCATGAGAAGTGCCCGACAAGACAGCCACATCTATGGCAAGTGCCACAGGAAGCGTGGGGTGAAATGTAACCTGAGTATCTGGACAAATTGACAGCTAGAATGCCAAGGATCTGCAAAGCTGTCATTGCTGCATGTGGAGGATTTTTTGATGAGAACTCTTTGAAGTAGTTTAAGAAGTTCTGAACAATTTTATCAAATTGTAATAGTGATTTTTCACGTTATTCATGTCCTGACTATACATTGTGATCAGTTGAATGCCACTTTGGTGAATAAAAGTACCAATTTCTTTCCATAAGAGCAAAATCTGTACATTATTCCAAACTTTTGGCCGCCAGTGTAAATGTACCTCTAAACGCCTCCCACAGCGGTATGGCGGATGTCTGAATATTTGCAAACAGTATACTTTTGCATGACTGCTTCAAACTTCTTTTTACCCCTGAAAGAAGAAGAACTTCTACGGCTGTATATTGGCCTTAATGCAGCCTTTGACAGGCCTTAAGGCAGCCACACATACACACTCAGAAGATACAGTCAAACAGACAGTACAGGAGACCACAGTGTTTTGGAGGTTTCGCTTACTGAAAGTGAACTGGAAGTACTGGAGAGAAAGGCAGAGGGCGCTGGTAAGTGTCACTTCTTCTCCATTCTGAACCGTTGTGTTTTTGACAGACCTCCACCTGAAGAGAGCAAGACCTCAGCAATGGTGTGACACCCTCTGCCAAAATCAAGTATTTTTTACCAGCTAGTGAGGTGCTGACTGCCACAGGTCCAAAATCTTTTTCATACAGTAACAGTTATGAAAAAGATTTTGGACCTGTGGCAGTTCGCAGTGGATGGGGCTGCATGTCGTGACGTCGCAAATAGAAACCAAACTATCTAGAGAATGTCCTGCTGCTCATCGAAGCAAGTTAGGACAAAAACTCTAATTAACATAAAAAAGATACTTTTAACACGTGTCGTTTTCTGTCTCTGTTTCTGAGTACTCCGGTTCAAACAAGAATTCTGGGCATAGAAATGCATCTCCTCTTTAACTTCATACTCTTCAGACATGTTTTGTAAGTCCTGTTCTCTGGTTTGTGTGCAGCTGTGTTGTGTTCTGTTATTACTATCGCTGTGGTGATAGATACACAAGACGAGTTTTCGCTTGAACACCCCATCTCGCGAGTGGGGGATGTGTATTCTATTGCTCTCGTGCACCCTCATGAAAGTGCACAGGGGAGCAACAGTCAGTGAGGATGGATATTCACAAAATAATACTTTTGATTTTGGATTGTTTCTCACCAAACCTTATTGCATGCCTTAAGAACAAGGCAAGAGTCGCATACAATAAGTTATTAGACTTCTGAATTATACTTTTGCATTCTTTTGAAGCTTGAAAATGTGGTGACCATAAACTGCCACTGTATGACATCACTGAACATTTTATTTGTTATTTTTTTAATTTCTCCTATTGTGTTTAGAAAAAGAAAGAAAGTCATGTAGGGTTAGAACAACACAGGGAATGGAATCGAATTTTCATCTTTGGGTGAACTTTCCCTTTAAGTAAAATAGGTATAGCATAAAATATGATGCATAACATAAAATAATAATATAAAAGATGACAGCCTCATGGTCTTTTATTGAAATTTTGCATATTATTCAGGGTTACTAGTGCAAGGTGAGAAACAGTGCACTGCAACTCTGTTTGGAGTACTTTGTATTATTTTAGCCTTGCAATAAAAATAGCAGTGAGGTAAAGTATTGCATTTAAATAGTCTTTTTCTGTGATATTTTACTACGTGCTTAGTCCAAACAAATTGCTGAAACTCACTGCCATTTTTAATGCCAGGATAATATAACAGGCACATTAATATACAGTACATATTATATAACGTACACTAAAAAAACACTAGTTTATTATATGAGATATCAGCACATTATTTAAATATTCTAAAAAAGAAAGTATGTGTTTACAGCTTCTATATTCTTTATTTACTGATTATTTGCATTGAATTCAGAGTATTTGTGTTAGACGAGTAAAAGCACAGCACCTGTGTTTGCCAGTTTATTAGCACCACTAAGTTGTGCAGCAACGACTCTGGGGAAAAATGACAAAAAGTTATTATCTCACTGGTCAGTAAGTTTTCATCTCAGTCCGATTTTTTTACTGCTATCTGTAAAGAAACCCCAAAAAACATAGATTGGCGGCAAACGATTTGTCAGACACAGTGTGATTAGGGCCAGAGGAATCCATTGTTCCTATTCAAAAGCTTTATCGAAATAAACATTCACACCAAAAATTCGGTCTTGGTGTGAACAAGTCCTTGAGCCTTATCTTTAGACTTGGATTGGCTTTTTTACTTGGCTGAACACCCTAGTAATTACTTGCAACACTGAAGCAACTGCATAGCAACACGCTAAAAACACTCCGAAAACCTTATCAACCATATAGCAATATCCTGGCAACCACCCACAGCACCCTAGCATTGTGGTGGTGAGTTCTACATGGTCAAGTACTACACCCCTTTTTTTTTCTTTTTTTTTTTTTGAAAATGTAAAAATTTAGTTTCATATATATATATATATATTTGGTTCATCGACAAAGTGACAAATTTCAAGGAAAAAGTGAAACTGAACAAAAAACTATGGCCTGCTCCCCCACCATCTAGCTTTCTCTCTTTAGATGAGATAGGTATTCTGCAGGCAGTGCAGATGTAGCTGTGTGGGTTGATGTGTCTGTGTGCTGGTTTATTTGAATTGTGTCTCACCTGCTGCAAGCTCTCAGCAGCCCTGTAGCCACCTGCATCAACACATAAAAGAACCTGAGCTCTGAGTCCTTCTCATATTGCAGCAAGACAACCTTTCTCTCATTTCTGCCATTCTGACAATAGCATTTAATCAAAGATTAATTACTTACATTTCACTTCATATCATTTAAGAAACTGTAGGGTACAATGTGGCTAAAGGCACACCTAAAGGAAAATTTGCTTTATTTCTGTGCACAAAGTGTATCGAGATTCTAGAAATACATTTATTTTTATTGAAAACTGATGGAGCAACATAGTTTGTGTGAAAAGAAATAACAACAGAAAGTTGTTTTGAATAAAATATATCTATATTTTTTAAAAGGTGGTGAGGGAGACTTTTGCCCCACACATGGGGTAAATGGCTCCCTCATTTGGGGTAAAAAGGCCCCCAGGGTGGTTAAATTGATAGTGTAGATACCGGGGCAATAGTTATAGAGCACAATTTGTCAACTTATGAAAATACTTTTAAGACAGCAAGATGCTTTTTTGAGTAACAAATTAATATAATGGTTATTAAAAATAACCACTTCATAAAAGGGTGCATAATTACACAATATTAGACAGGTGGTTTTAATGTTGTGGCTGATCGGTGTATATACAGTATATACACTACCGGTCAAAAGTTTTGAAACACTTGACTGAAATGTTTCTCATGATCTTAAAAATCTTTTGATCTGAAGGCGTATGCTTAAATGTTTGAAATTAGTTTTGTAGACAAAAATATAATTGTGCCACCATATTAATTTATTTCATTATAAAACAAAAATTTAATAAAAAAAAAAAAGTTTCTGAAATTGATGACTTGGACCAAATAATAAAGAAAAGCAGCAAATAAGTGCCCAACATAGATGGGCACTTCAATACTGTTTAAAAAGCGTCCCAGGGTGATACCTCAAGAAGTTGGTTGAGAAAATGTCAAGAGTACATGTCTGCAAATTCTAAGGTGACTACTTTGAAGATGCTAAAATATAACTCAGTTTTGATTTATTTTGGATTTTGTTTAGTCACAACATAATTCCCATAGTTCCATTTATGTTATTCCATAGTTTTGATGACTTTACTATTATTCTAAAATGTGAAAAAAAAATTATAATAAAGAATGAGTAAGTGTTTCAAAACTTTTGACCGGTAGTGTATATATATATACAGTTGTGCTCAAAAGTTTGCATACCCTGGCAGAAATTGTGAAATTTTGGCATTGATTTTGAAAATATGACTGATCATGCAAAAAAAAAACTTTTATTTAAGGATAGTGATCATATGAAGCCATTTATTATCACGTAGTTGTATAACCTCAGGAGAAATACAGGCTGCTCTGGAAAAAGACAATGTGGTTGTTTCAAGGAGCACAATACGACGATACTTGAACAAAAATGAGCTGCATGGTTGAGTTGCCAGAAAGAAGCCAATGCCACAAAAAAAGCCCGGTTACAATATGCCCGACAACACCTTGAAACGCCTCACAGCATACTGTAATATGGAGTGACGAGACCAAAATAGTGCTCACAACCATAAGCGCTCTGTTTGGAGAGGGGTCAACAAGTATTGTGCTCCTTGAAACAACCACACCATCTTTTTCCAGAGCAGCCTGTAGCCTGTAGTTACCTGTGGGTTTTTCTTTATATCCCGAACAATTCTTCTGGCAGTTGTAGCTGAAATCTTTCTTGGTCTACCTGACCTTGGCTTGGTATCAAGAGATCCCCGAATTTTCCACTTCTTAATAAGTGATTGAACAGTACTGACTGGCATTTTCAAGGCTTAGGATATCTTTTTATATCCTTTTCCATCTTTATAAATTTCCATTACCTTGTTACATAGGTCTTTTGACAGTTCTTTTCTGCTCCCCATGGCTCAGTATCTAGCCTGCTCAGTGCATCCACATGAGAGCTAACAAACTCATTGACTATTTATACACAGACACTAATAGCAATTTAAAAAGCCACAGGTGTGGGAAATTAACCTTTAATTGCCATTTAAACCTGTGTGTGTCACCTTGTGTGTCTGTAACAAGGCCAAACATTCAAGGGTATGTAAAATTTTGATCAGGGCCATTTGCGTGATTTCTGTTACCTTTATGATTTAAAAAGGAGCCAAACAACTATGTGATAATAAATGGCTTCATATGATCACTATCCTTAAATAAAAGACATGCATGATCAGTCATATTTTCAAAATCAATGCCAGAATTATATATATATATATATATATATATATTATATATATATATATATATATATATATATATATATATATATATAATAATATATATATATATATACAGGGTTGGGGAGTAATGGAATACATGTAACGCGATTACGTATTTAAAATACAAAATATAAGTAACTGTATTCCACTACAGTTACAATTTAAATCATTGGTAATTAGAATACAGTTACATTCAAAATGTATTTTGATTACTGAAGAGGTTACTTTGCATTTTATTGTCATTTGTTTAATTTAATATTTAGTCCTTTCAGATAGAAAACATGTAATAAATGATGTGATCCAAAGTGCCTTTGAACAGTGGTGAAACACTTTCTTATGATGTGTTACATTCATATGAGCAGATAGAGAAGTAAGTTTGAAGTAAGTTTGGAGCAGAAGAAATAGTAATAAACTTTGTGTAAATTGTCAGCTTTATGCTAAGCTAAAATGCCTCCCTAAACTGTCAAGCAATCTATATACTTCTGTTAGGGCTGTGAATCAATTAAAAAAGTGTCGCACAGTTGTCTGTGATTAATTGTGATTAATTGTGATTAAATTATTGTACATGATACATTACAACAAACAGTAAAAAATCATAAATATATTTACTTTATATTTTGCAATAAATTGGTTAGTCATCATTTATTCGAATTAAAGAAGTACATGAATGTTTTTTTATTTTATTTTTAATTTTTTTTGGATATAGTTAATTAGCTAAATTTTTAAAGGTATCAATCTTTTATACAAGTATGTGTATACATGCTGTAAAATCAGTGGTCATGTTGTAATTGCCATTTTGGTTAAAATCTTCTGCTGTTTTCCAGTGGACTTTTTTTTAGTAAAAGGTTCAAATGGGCAGATTCAATTCATATCAAACTTTCTTGGCAACAGAATCTTAAGTGTACATTGCCAATGCATTATTCGACGCTATACATACAGATGTAAAACATAATAAATGCTAAAGTTTAATTTGTTGAAGAGTAAAATCTTAAAATTAGTATTTTCTCTGGCTTCTGTTTAGTCTCAAAAAGTATACCTGGCTGCAGCTTGCTAAACGTCCAGTGCTGTTTCCCAAAACGTAGACTGTAGAAACCATCTTAAGATTGATTAATCTTAGTTTTGCGGCCCATTTCCCAAAGCCATTGTAACTTAAGTAGTTCTTGAAAATGCTCGTAGATTTACGAGTGGTCTGGAGTAATCTTACAGCACTACCAGCATATTAAGGACATAGCAAAATTACAAGTAAAACAATTAAATGCCTATAGCAACACTTTATGCTGAGTCTTTAATGTCATGATACCTATGTTTATTTATTTTTATTTTAACAGACAAAGCTAATAGTAATTATAACTACATTTATAAAATAGTCAATAAAAACTGATTAATAGATTAATTAGTAAACAAATAAAGTTATTTGTGTGGGCTAGTTGGTAACAGCAAAGTGGTTGCATTATAGCACTATTGACTCCCCTTAAGGCGCCCCCTGCCACACGTGCACATGCAGCATTGCTGTCACCGTTATCACTTTTGGGAGTAAAGAGCAGACCTCCGGTTGATTGCTGAATGTCCCTAAAGCACAGCTTCCCCACGTCTCCTTATTTTGCGCTCCGCAATAATGGTGAACCTCAAAATATTAAATGAATGCTTGTCATTGGCAGGATCATACACAGGGCCTCCATTGTCTTCACTGATCTTGGAAGCTTTCATATCGACCCACAGAGTAATTTGTGAAAAGGAAATATTACAATTGCACACCTGATGAACAAAGCAGTGACCGTGTAAGGTAACTGATCGTTCTGAAAAAAAAAACCCAAAAAAACTAAACCTTAAAAAAAAAACTAACCTGGGGGCCTGGGTAGCTCAGTGAGTGAAAACGCTGACTACCACTCCTGGGGTTCTCAAGTTTGAATCCCAGTGCATGCTGAGTGACTCCAGTCAGGTCTCCTAAGCAACCAAATTGGCCTGGTTGCTAGGGAGGGTAGAGTCACATGGGGTAACCTTGAGGAGCTAATAAAGGGAGAGAAATCAAACAGGTTAACGAGGGACAGGTGAAACCAATAAACTAATAATGAACGGTCAAGGAGGCGGGTGTGATGCTAGACTGAGAGACACGTGGCAATACAGAAACTAAACAAAGCTACATACTCTCACAGACACAACACACAAATGACATATCACCAGAGACAAAGGCAACATGCGCTCATGCCAAATGACAGACAAGACGGGACATTTGTGCGAGGGCTTGGCCACAAATAAACAGGCACCAAGACCGAAGCAGCCAAACCCCAGCACAACATAACAATGGCTCGTGACCCAGATGCACAACACAAAGCAAGCACAATGCGAAGTTCACCCAATGCTGCAAGTGACAAACACAAAACAATTGACATGAGTGCATGCCACTAGAATGACATAAGAGCAATGCACTCTCACATAGACTAAACAAGACACTAAACAAGAGTGTCAGAGCCCAGCCACAAAGACAACAAAACACAATCAAGTGACTAAACTCTGACATTCCCCCCTCTAAGGGAACGCCTCCTGCCTCCTGGCGTTCTCCCATGGGAAACACCAAACCTGACATAAGACCAAACAGAACAGGCACAAACACAGAACAGACAGAAAATAGGGATGGGATGGCAGGGAACCAGGACGGAGCCGGCAGGACCAACCAGGGGTGGGAGGGAGGGGGAAAACAGGACAAAATCAGAATCAGTTTTATTGCCAAGTATGCTTACACTTACAAGGAATTTGTCTTGGTGACAGGAGCTTCCAGTGTACAACAATGCAAAAACAATACAAAAACAGCAGCAAGACATAGATAATAATAACAAATAAAAAATAATTATACACATACGTACATACACACACAGACACACACATACACATATGTAGTGCAAACCTAATACAGATCTGTTATCTGTTATGTACAGTGCAAATACAATCTGTTATGTACATTGCAAATGTTTGTTTTTTCTCTCAGAGGAATGAAATGGCAGAAGAGGTTGGATGTGTTGGATAAATATAAAAAAGGCTAAACTGTGTATTGCACATAGTTATTGCTCAGTGGGGCAGTTTAACTGTTCATGAGATGGATAGCCTGAGGGAAAAAACTGTTCCTGTGCCTGACAGTTCTGGTGCTCAGAGCTCTGAAGCGTTGGCCAGAAGGCAACAGTTCAAAAAGGTAATGGGCAGGGTGATTGGGGTCCAGAGTGATTTTTCCAGCCTTTTTCCTCACTCTGGAAGTGTATAGTTCTTGAAGTGAGGGGGGCAGGGGGCAACCAATAATCCTCTCAGCAGTCCGAACTGTCATTTTTGGTCTTCTGATGTCTGATTTCGTAGCTGAACCAAACCAGACAGTTATTGAAGTGCAGAGGACAGACTCAATGACTGCTGAGTAGAACTGTATCAGCAGCGCATGTGGCAGGTTGAACTTCCTCAGCTGGCGAAGGAAGTACAACCTCTGCTGGGCCTTTTTCACAGTGGAGTCAATGTGTGTCTCCCACTTCAGGTCCTGTGAGATGGTAGTGCCCAGGAACCTGAATGACTCCACTGCTGCCACAGTGCTGTTTAGAATGGTGAGGGGGGTCAGTGTTGGGGTGTTCCTCCTAAAGTCCACAATCATCTCCACCATTTTGAGCGTATTCAGCTCAAGGTTGTTTTGACTGCACCAGACAGACAGCTGTTCAACCTCCCTTCTGTATGCAGACTCATCGTCATCTCGGATGATGCCGATGACAGTGGTGTCGTCTGCAAACTTCAGGAGCTTGACAGAGGGGTCCTTGGCGATGCAGTCATTGGTGTAGAGGGAGAAGAGTAGTAGGGAGAGCACGCATCCCTGGGGGGGCAGCAGTGCTGATTGTACAGGTGCTGGAAGTGAGTTTCCCCTGTCTCACAAGCTGCTGCCTGTCTGTCAGAAAGCTGGTAATCCACTGACAGATAGACATGGGAACAGATGGTTGATGTAATTTATTCCGGAGTATAGATGGGATGATGGTGTTGAAAGCCGAACTGAAGTCCACAAAAAGGATTCTTGCATATGTCCCTGGTCTGTCCAGATGTTGCAGGATATAATGCAATCCCATGTTGACTGCATCATCCACAGACCTGTTTGCTCGATAAGCAAATTGAAGGGGATCTAGAAAGGGTCCAGTGATGTCTTCATGTGGGCCAACACCAGTCTCTCAAATTATTTCATGACCACAGACGTCAGGGCGACAGGTCTGTAGTCATTAAGTCCTGTGATTATTGGTTTCTTTGGGACAGGAATAATGATTGAGCGTTTGAAGCAGCATGGGACTTCACACCACTCCAATGATCTATTGAAGATCTGTGTGAAGATGGGGGCCAGCTGGTTAGTACAGGATTGAAGACACGCTGGTGAGACGCCATCTGGGCCTGAAGCTTTCCTTGTCTTTTGTTTCTGAAAGACCTGGCTCACATCATCTTCACAGATCTTAAGTGCAGGTTGAGTAGCAGGAGGGGGGAGGAGGGGGGTTGCAGGAGGTGTTGGTGTTTGTGTGAAGTGAAGGTCAGAGTGGGTGTGGGGTGTGAGATTGGGCCTTTCAAATCTGCAGTAGGACACATTCAGGTCGTCAGCCAGTTGTTGGTCCACCATAGGGTTGGGGGGTAGGAGTCCTGTAATTTGTGAGTTGTTTCATGCCACTCCACACTGATGCAGGGTCGTTAGCTGAAAACTTGTTTTTCAGCTTCTCAGAGTATCTTCTTTTAGCCACTCTGATTTCCTTGTTCAGCGTGTTCCTGGCCTGATTGTACAAGACTTTATCCACACCCCTGTAAGCATCCTCTTTGGCCTTACGAAGCTGCCTGAGCTCTGCTGTAAACCACGGTTTGTCATTGTTGAACTTTAAATAAGTCCTAGTAGGAATGCACATATCCTCACAGAAACTGATATATGATGTAACAGTATCTGTGAGCTCATCCAGATTGGTGTCTGCAGCCTCAAAAACACTCCAATCCGTGCAGTCAAAGCAGACTTGTTGTTCCCGCTCTGGTTCATTGGTCCATCTCTTTACAGTCCTTACTGCTGGTTTGGTTGATTTTAATTTCTGCCTGTAGGTTGGAAGAAGATGAACCAGACACTGATCAGAGAGTCCCAAAGCTGCTCTTGGGATAGAGCGATATGCATTTCCATTAAGGAAATATTACAGTTGCACACCTGATGAACAAAGCAGTGACCGTGTAAGGTAACTGATCGTTCTGAAAAAAAAAAAAAACTAACCTGGGGGCCTGGGTAGTTCAGTGAGTAAAGATGCTGACTACCACTCCTGGAGTTCTCGAGTTCGAATCCCAGTGCATGCTGAGTGACTCCAGCCAGGTCTCCTAAGCAACCAAATTGGCCTGGTTGCTAGGGAGGGTAGAGTCACATGGGGTAACCTCTTCGTGGTCACTGTAATGTCGTTCACTCTCGGTGGGGCGCATGGTGAGTTGTGCGTGGATGCTGCGGTGGATGGCTTGAAGCCTCCACACGCGCAGTGTCTCCATGGTAACGCGCTCAATAAGCCACGTGATAAGATGCGGAGGTTGACGTCTCAGACACGGAGGCAGCTGAGATTCATCCTCCGCCACCCGGATTGAGGCGAGTCTCTACACCACCACGAGGACACCACAGGAACGGGCAGGGGGGCTGCACCTAACCTGTTCTTCCTCCTCCTCCATTTACGGGTCATAGGAGGACTGGGGATTGGGCTTGTTGTGGGTGGGAAGATGGTAATGCCTACCTGGGGAATTTCCTCCTGGAATGGGAGTGCAGACTCCCCGCACTCGAGAAGTCCCAAAAGCCCAGATGCCCCAGCTTTTCCATCTCCCCCTGACTGAGAGACTGATCAAGGCAGATGTTAAATACCTCTTTAAGATCAGTCTGATCATAAGATACATCACTGCTCATCCACAGCAGTCAAACAATCGCAGGCAAAATCCCTCATGTTAGTTCCCCTCTGACAGACGTTGCAGAGGTGGACGAGCTGGATCATTCACTGACGGATGGAAAATGCCATGAGGGGAGATGGAAAAAGGAAAATGCCCAATGTGCCTCTGCTGTGTCCAGTAGTGGCTGGATTGTTCTGTCATGAAATGGGGTTTTTTAAGGAAGGACCCAAGTGCAGATGGCATCAAAGAGCTTTTATTTTAAAGAGAAAACAAACATAACACAAAAAATCTCAAGGGAGAAAAGAACACAAACAAAACCAACTGAAATAAATACATGAAGAACTGAACCGACAGGAAAGGAAACCAACCAATGAATGAAACAATCCAGCCCAGGACAGCAAACATGAGGAGCTAATAAAGGGAGAGAAATCAAACAGGTTAACGAGGGACAGGTGAAACCAATAAACTAATAATGAACGGACAAGGAGGCGGGTGTGATGCTAGACTGAGAGACACATGGCAAGACAGAAACTAAACAAAGCCATGCGCTCTCACAGACACAACAGCCGAATGACACGAGTACATATCACCAAAGACAAAGGCAACATGCGCTCATGCCAAATGACAGACAAGACGGGACATTTGTGCGAGGGCTCTGCCACAAATAAGCAGGCACCAAGACCAAAGCGGCCAAACCCCAGCACAACATAACAACGACTCGCGACCAGGACGCGCAACAAAAAGGGAGCGCAATGCGAAGCATGTCCAAGGTTGCGAGAGACAAACCCAAAACAATTGACACTTATGTTGATTGTGTTTTGTTGTCTTTGTGGCTGAGCTCTGACACTTTTGTTTAGTGTCTTGTCTAGTGTACGTGAGAGTGCATGGCTCGTCCTTTTGGCACTGTTATGCATTCTCTTGTCTTGATGGTTATTGGCATGAGTGCACTGCTCTTATGTCAATCTTGTGGCATGCAATCATGCCAATAACCAACAAGACAAGAGAATGCATGACAGTGCCAAAAGGACGAGCCATGAACGTTCATGCTAAGAGCATTTTTGGAAAACGCATGTTAAAAAAAGGAGCGAGTGTTCGTAACTTTGCATGTAAAAAATGCTCTTAAGAGGCCCTAAGATACATCGTTATCAGGAAATGCAGCCCAGGTACGTACAGTACCTCCCCTCCTGTGTTTATTATTCCTGGGACATGCATCATGCGTAATCAATGACCAGCACAAATGTACATTGTACAAAGGTGCCTGGGTTTGTTCTGGCAGGCAGTAGTGGGCTGGAGAGAGGAGAGGTGCAATTTGAAAAGCTTCATTTGGGCAGCGGATGATGAGGTGCACCTGATGAGGTGGTCCTCGGGGAGCAAGCTTCTATCTCCTCATGTGCACACACTACTGTCCTCGCAAGTCCAGGAGCAGAGCGTGGAGGGTACCGGCTGAGTTTTTTGCACTGCCTGACCCGCTCCCTGGACCCCTGCGTTGTGGCCGACAGACAGGGATGCCTTCCTCTCACACACCGTGGCCCTTTGGAAGTCAGGCTGCCAGAGAACCCGCCCATGTCCTGGACCATCCTGTGGACACTGCCCTTGCCTACACATACCCCATTCACTATGAGTGTACCAGTTTCCCCTTTATTTTGGACACTAATTCTCCCATGGACACTTTATGCCCCTTTTTGGACATATTCTGTTTATTATTATTTTCAATAAATGCCTCTCCGAGGCCTGAAACCTCACCCACTGTGTCTGTCCCTTGCTCACCCCACCACAGTCATTTGTAAGAATACTTACGTCATTTGCAGTGCTTAATGGGAGGAGTAGGTATTCTCTCATAAAGATGTTAATTACACAGTCTTGTACCTTTGCCCTTTTTTCTGATTTTCACATGCCTTTTTGCTTTAAATCTGATGTTGTAATGTTGTGATTAATCTCAGAGCTGGTTGTGTGCTGCAATACTTATTGAAGATCTTACTGAAATGCCTATGGAGAAAATTAATGGGAAAAATACTTCTGGAAAAATACAGCTGCTGAAAAAGCGTACAGTCACTGTCTATAGAGTTTGGTGTAAAATGGCAGTTAGGACCAGTTTAGATCGTATGTGAGTCCATGTGCGCATCTGTCTCTCAGCAAGCAGCTGAAACCTAAACTTGATTTATCTCTGTCCTCTCCAGCACGGCCAGACAGCTTGATAAATCACTTGCTGTATTTATCTTTGCTGTTATTAGGATGCCGATCCAGGTACATGTGGATATTAAGTTTCCTGGCAGATTCTTATAGATGAGAACTTCCCTTTATTGAGGTAGTCAGGACACAGATCTAGTCTGATGCGGTTGCAAGTTTCTCTTGTTGTCTTTCTTTGAAAATCAGATGTTTATAACACAAATGAACTAGCTGAGCAGTCGCATCTTTTTAAGGCTGTTATATACTTGGTTTGATTGCTTGGACTCAGGGACTGACATATAGCAAATTACTGTTAGTCTGCTGATGATGTTACACATTTTTAATAAAACTGACTGTAAATTGGTACTTAATACACAAAAATTTATGATTTTCATTAAAACATGCAATAAGTAATCAAATTGTGTAATCTTAAATGTAATCTAAAAATGCTGATCACAATTTTAGTTAATTTGTGATCAGTACCAGATTACATTTCAGAAGTAATCTACCCAACACTGATTATATACTATAATATAACAGAGAGTATGCAAAGATACAAATGATACATCATCAATAACGGTTTACTTGCGCTGCTTAAGTCTGAATTGCTTTTGTACCAACTGCGAACTATACCTCGGAGTTCAAATTAACCGTACAACAGACCGTCTTTTCAAGTGGATTCAGGTGTGGTTTGCTGGTGTGCATCCGAGTTTGGAAAGCTGCTTTCACAGCAACCACATGAACCAAACTCTCACGTCAAATGGATTCGGATGTGCACCTAAAACCACCCAAATCACCCAAAATTTACAATGGATTTGAATGAACACATTGAGATACTGGTTAGATGCACTATAAATGTGCTGAAGGTTGTGTTAGTCATGTAGGTGGTGCAGGGTTTGTTCTATAATGGGGACTGACCTTTTCCTGCTGAATGAACAGCCAGATCCCTTGACATAAGCATGAAAAACAAGAAACATACCTCACTGTGTAAAAGAAAGCCCATCTGTAACGTGATAATGGTCTTTTTGGAATTACTTTCACCTCCTTAGCAAATATAAGGCCGATTAGCTCTCCCTTGCTTGCAAAAGCAATATGCCAGGCTTTTAACTTTTTTTTTATTTGTATTTATTTTTTTTTTTTTTACCATATCTGTGGTTTGCTGATAATTACCACTGACAATTTCAACTCATCCCTCTGTTTGTAAAATTAATGGAATGAATGGCGTTTACAGTAAAGAACTTAAAATGGAAGCCTGCCAGGCATGTGGGCTTTAAAAGTATAAATGTGAAGATTGATTTTTGTTTTTGTTTAAGTACTTAAACAATTATATTGTTAAAACACAATAATTCTTCTGTTAAAAGTGTTTTTTCTTTTTTTTTTTTTTTTTGAGTGAAGCTTGGAGAGGCTACAAACCCCTTACACATGGTAAAATCACTGTAAATACACATCCTCAAGTGGCTAATTGCTTTCTTAACATTCAACATTTAGTTCCATTAATGACTTTCTAAATGTATTTTATTCAGATTTTACATTGTTATGCTGCATTATGTTGAGTTACTGTACAGTACGTTGCATTGCATTGTGTTGAGTTGTGTTGTGTTGCATTAGTTTTCAAAACAACAACTTTCAAAACACAAGACGATGCAAAATAGATCACACAAAACTACATCAACAACACTACATTTCTTGAAGCTTAAGTTAAACATTCAACATTGCAAATTTCTGTGTGTGGTGTTTGCTCTACGTAAACAGTGCTGTACAGATGTATTCATGTTTCTATCAGAATACCAAGAAAAAGTAACCCAGTTTATTATTAAGCTGGTCATGAGATGAGTTGAAATATTCAATTTAACTTTGCAGAGACAGGGTTGGTGGGTTGGATCTGTTCTCATTTTATCACTCCTGTGTCAGTTTCATTAACCCTGTACCTTTGAGTGTACAATATACAGAATAAAACACCACTTGTATGTCCTCCGTTCCTCCACTCCAGTGACTTTCTCTCTTTTCTGATCACACCACCCATCCTCTACTGTCTTTCCACTTTTTCCCCTGTGTTTATCCCTGTGCAGGTAACTTCTATTCCCTCCTCTCTAAACTGCTGGGGGAGAGAGAGGACATTGTCCATGTGCATAAGTATAACCCAGAGGACGCGGCCCATGCTCAGGCGCATCTGGTGGCAGAAATTGATAGCATTATGCAAAAGAAAGACCTGGGCTGGCTGCGGTTAGGCTACAAAACGAAAGAGGATGCGGTTCTGGTGAGGGACAGAGTGCACAAGTTTCACCAGTTAGAATCCACTGTCAGTCCCTCCAGGAGCAGGATTGTACCCGTCAGACAGCCTGCCACAGGGGCGGCTCAGGGGGACAAACAAGGTGGGTTTCGGCCTAGTTTTTTAACCCGACAGAAAGCAATGGCACAAATGTATAAAGCATCTCTCTTGCCCCTTTTCCACCGACATGGTGCTGGAGACAAACATGGAACCATTCTGCTCTTGTCCATTAATATTAGTTGTGTTCAACAAAGGCCTAGCCACTTTCTTCGTTCAAATTCATTTTACTTGCATATATCATGTGTCACTGCTATGAATTTTACTAGTTATAATTTGACCATTACTGCAAAAGCAGATTGTGATTGAATCAAATAACTTTGAATGTTAACATCTGCTAAAAACTCATAAGAAGTGTAAAGGGGATGCACTGTGTGTTTCTAAGCAGGTTATGTATTAACATAGAGAGATGTTTACAGATCACCGACCGAGCACTGGGTCTGGCATGAGAACCAGCACCATTTTGGTGGAAAAGGGCTATCTGACAGTTTTCACGGCCTATTAAATATGATTGTGTGTACAGTGAGCTTTCATTTTGTGCTGCTCAGTACACACAGATAACAATGTCAGCTGAGACATGATTTGTTCTCCTGCCTACAAATCCATTTTTTTCCCTTAAGAAGCCCATTTCCGTCCATCTCACTGCTGTCATTATGCTTTGGGTTGTGCAGAGTGTTTGCTCACTGGATAATATGATAGTGTTTTATGGTGATAGTTGCAGAGGAGAGAGTTATCTGAAACATGACAATTGCCATTGCCAAATCTAGAATAGATTTTTGGATGCTTTGCTTTCATCTCATTATAGTTAATAATTTCCCAGTGGAATTATCAAGTGGAAGTGCTTTGTTATGAGTGTACATAATTTACTAAAAACTCTTCAAATTTAAGCCTCCATCAAAATCCTAACCTCTTTGGACCCCTAAACCATTACATTGGCTTAAAAGAATAGTTCAACTAAAAATTAATTTTTTTTATCATTTACCTCATGTCCCGTTGTCTGAATTCAATACAACAGCAGTACATAGGGACTCACTTTAATGTTTAATAAAGCACCCAAAACTGTCATAGAAGTAGTCCATGCAGCTCATGCTTCATATATCAAGTCTTCTGAAGGCAAACAATCACTTTGTTTGATGAACAGAATGTCATGTTGCAAGAACCAATGAGGTCGCGATTAGGGCTGCAACTAACGATTATTTTGATAATCGGCTAATCTAACGATTATTAGAACGATTATTCGACTATGTTGTTCTCATGTAGTCAGATAGAAGACAAAGGCAGGCCTAACACAGTCGTAAAACCTAACTCAGGCCCCCACATAAGTCATAAATTGTACTGATAAAAATCGCGCCAAAATCAAACAAAGGGTGTCCAAAACAGACTACAAAGCCCATGAAGCCTTGCTCCCTAAAGGATCGAACTCTCAACTCCTATTGGATGAGGCACACGACAGAACGCACCTCAACCATTACATCATCAGGAGTAGAAATACCTCTGAAATGCTTCCGGGATTTGCTTCCAGCAACTTTGCTCACCGTGTATAGACGCAGCTCATCGCTGCTCTCAGGTGCAGTCTTGTGGCACAAGGAAGTAACGTCCGACTTGAAACTGTGGCCATACAATCTCCATCTCGCTGGACAAGTTGAGATTACTCTGTGTTCAACCGAACATTCTAACGGATCCGAAGGAGACCGCCGAGCAATCCGCATCTTCATCCGTTTGCCTGCAGAAGTGAAGAGATTAAAGATTTCTCTTCCATCTTCAATCAAGTTGACGTTTCTGATTTCTCCGCCAGCCCGCCGAGAATCAGCAGCCATACCGCCCACTGACAGAGCGAGGAAACGGCCTCCCGTCATCACCCAAGCCTCGAGGAACCGAGTCTGAGTTAAAGGACGGATGAACACACATTCCACCTGCATCCTCATGCGATTCAAGTAAGAGGTTTACATCTGGGCAGAGATAGAATATTATAGTGTGTTATTCTTGTGTTTCAAGGTTTTTGCTTGTACATTTTACGGACCGCCATGTCCGCTCATTATTAATACTCAGGGTATTAATTATCATGAATTTGATTTGCTGTATTGTGGTCCAACCACAGTGGGCTGTTGTGCATTTTCGCCATCGCGGGTGAGACCGGCAAACTGAGTTTATCCATTAAAGAATCAAAGAACGTGGGACTGTTTACGAGCCGTCCACCACATCTCTGAGTGATAAACTAACAGCTGCTTTCACTCCCACAATCGCAAAATCGGCTTTGGGGCCGTCACTTAATTCTCTCTCTCTCTCTCTCTCTCTCTCTCTCTCTCAAACATTCTGGCACACATTTTTGGCTAGTAGAGAGCTTCGTGATAAAACTCAGCTTTGTCTCTAAGCTACCATTGACTGGTTTCTCTCCGCCCACATTCGTGGTCATATTCCCTGGCCGGAAGTCTCACGTGACATACTCTCCACGAGAGTCACGTCCGCCATTTTGTGCGCGTCCCTCCTTACACACACACACACACACACACACACACCCTCATGTGTTATAGGATTATTTTGATTTCCATATCTAATCATATCACTGTTTAGTTTGTAGTTGTAAGTCGGAAGTTCATTGACTGCATTGTATGAATTATTAATTGATATTACTGCATAAATAAACTTTGTTATATTACAAAGAGAAGTGTTTTGGTTTGTTTTGCATACACCTGTGTCATGCTGACGGGATGTCAGTGCTCGGATTCAGGCCTTCATTCATTGTTTTTTTTCCCGAAAATCGATATTCTTCAGATGTCGATTTTCCTAAGAAAACAATCTAATATTGAGACTGTTATACTATCTGGTTATTAGTCCCTGATTCCAGGGTGGTGCCCCGTCAATGTTAATCCTTATTAATATTCTATTGGTTTTTGATAGTTGATAATTATCTTTGATGATTGTTGAATTTGAATGATCAATAAGCTAGTGTTAATTTTAATTAATGTTTCATTGATGTTAATGATTAGTGATTATCTTTGATAATTGTTGATTTAAAGGATTAAAAAAAACTAACATTGATTCTCATCAATGTTCTATTGATTTTAATAATTAATAATTATCTTTAATAATTATTAATTATTGCTAATAACCAAACTTGTTCCTAAACATAGCGCACTACATTTACTGGAGCCCCATATGAGGTTTTAATGAGTTAGATTCAATTAATTAATTTAAATATTAATTAATAACTAAAGAAATAATTATTAATTATTTCTGATAGTAACACTGATCTAAACAACCAGTAAAGCCCTGCAACTATTCAGGCGATTATTGCAATGATTAATCATTAGCTCTTAAGTGACTATTCAGCTTGTGCCTCGATTTAAAAGGTTGTATTAAACATGCTTGCTAACAATAAAGAGGACAAAATCATCTTTTAAAAATACCTCTAAATGACATTCACTGAATTAAAGGGGAAAATATAGTTGGATTTTTATTGTTTAATTAATTTTTAAAAATCGCTGCAAAAAATCCTATTGTTATCAAGTGTTTTTGTCTTGTTTTCCATTTAAAATTATCTAAAAATCCTTAAGAATAAACATTTACTTGGAATGTGGTCTTTATAATTTTATTTTTGACACACAATCTATTTTTTCTAATATGTCAAAATGTCAGATGTCAATATGAGTGGATTGTCTCTCTCCACTTGGAATGTGAATGGGTTGGGGCACCCGATAAAAAGAAGGAAGGTTATTTCTTTTCTTAAACGTCTTTCCCTGCAGGAAGCTGCAAAATTTGGAAAGATATGGGGTGGACATGTTTTCTTTAGTGCTGGCTCAAGTAAGAGCAGGGGAGTCATTACATTGATAAGTAAGCATCTACAATTCAAATGTCTCAAACAGACTGAAGATAAATTAGGAAGAGTCATTATTGTTTTAGCAGAAATTCAGGGGCAAATGTTGATTTTTGCTAATATTTACGCACCTAACACTGATGATCAGGGCTTTTTTTTATAGATCTCTATAGATGTTAAAATATTGTCAAATTTTTGGCTAACCTATTAAGTATAGTTATGACATCTCTTATTCATATAGATCAGGTGGGGTTTATTCATTAAGTATGGCATTAAATATTTGGGTATTTTATTCCCAGCAAATTTGTGTGATTTAGTTAGAGTTAATTTTAACCCTTTAATAAAAATGTTTTCGAGGGATGTGAGGAGATGGGCTTCATTACATTTATCTATGATTGGGAAGGTTAATGTTATTAAAATGAATTGTATTCCAAAATTCAACTACCTGCTACAATCTCTCCCTATAGATGTCCCCCACTCTTATTTCAAGCAATTTGATAGCATAGCGAAGTCCTTCATTTGGAATGGTAAACATCCCAGATTACATTTCTGTAAATTGCATAGGCCGATTGACAAAGGTGGGCTAGGCCTACGCAAGATTTAGTTTTATTATTATGCATTTGGTCTCAGACATTTGGCTCATTGGTCACTTCCACCTGAGAGAGCCCCTCCCTGGTTTTGTATTGAACAGGAAGTTCTTGCCCATATTTCGCCATTGCAAAGCCTTTCTATCAAACTAATCGGAGAAGTTAAGTTACACCCTGTTATCTCGCATTTGCATTTGGTATTGACAAAAGTGTCCAGAGTGTTTAATTCGGACATTTATTTAAATGTTGCCTCGAGCATATGGCTGAACCCAAAATTATGTATTAGTAAGTACCCTTTCTGCTGGTCAGAGTGGATTGTGAGGGAGGTTAATACGCTCGGTGACCTATAAGAGAGTGGAGTGTTGAGATCCTTTGAAAATATGGTTCAACATTTTGGAATTCCCAGATCTCAGTTCTTTAGGTATTTACAACTGCGCCACCTGCTCTGTACTATTTTTGGGAGTAGCTTACACCCCCCTAAAGCAGCAGATACTCTGGGAGTGGTGATTACTGCTTTTGGAAAAGGTCATGAGGCATCAGTGTATTACTCCCTGCTAATTCAGAGTCTGGGGGACGGAGCTTTAACTCCTATCAAGAGATTATGGGAGAGGGGGCCTGGGTAGCTCAGTGGTAAAAGACGCTGGCTACCACCCCTGGAGTTCGCTAGTTGAATCCCAGGGCATGCTGAGTGACTCCAGCCAGGTCTCCTAAGCAACCAAATTGGCCTGGTTGCTAGGGAGGGTAGAGTCTTATGGGGTAACCTCCTCGTGGTCACTATAATGTGGTTTGTTCTCGGTGGGGCGTGTGGTGAGTTGAGCGTGGAAGCCGCGGTGGATGGCGTGAAGCCTCCACACATGCTATGACTCCGTGGCAACGAGCTCAACAAGCCACGTGATAAGATGTACAGGTTGATGGTCTCAGACACAGAGGCAGCTGGGATTCGTCCTCGCCACCCAGATTGAGGCGAATCACTACGCGACCACGAGGACTTAAAAGCGCATTGGGAATTGGGCATTCCAAAAAAAGAGAGAGATTATGGGAGAAACTTGGTATTAGAGGAGGGAGTGTGGGCTAGGATTCTAAAAAACGTCAAGTCTACATCTAGAGATGCAAGGGTGCGTCTTGTGCAATTTAAGATTTTACATAGATTCTGTTGGACCCCCTCTAGATTGTATAGGCTTGGTCTGAAAGACACACCAACCTACTGGCGATGCCAATTTAGAAGATGGAGACACAACCCATGTTTTTTGGTGGTGTGTTAAGATCCAGGAATTTTGGTTGAAGGTTCAGAGTTTTATGTGTGATGTATTGGGCACTCAAATTTCATTTTGCCCCAGACTCTGTATTTTAAGCAATGGAGCGGTCATTAATATAGGGGATAAACACATAAAAAATTGGGTTCTAGCCAGTGTTATGATCAGCAGACAGATTGTTCTAAGGGGATGGAAGTCGGCTGGAGCGCCCTCAATTTAAGAGTGGTGCACAGAGATGGGGAGGGTGGTGGCATTCGAGGAAATATCATGTAGAAAGCTGGGGAACTTAGATTCATTTGATAGGAAATGGGGCAGCTATTTTGCCTTCTTGGAGGGCTATCGGGGAGGGGCAGTGGAATGAAAAGTATAGTTTTAAATGTGTGTGATTATTTATTTTATTTGTAATTTTTTTATATATATTTTTCTTTTTTTTTCTTTCATTCTTTCTTTTTTCTATATACTCATGTGTGAACACAGGGATGTTTGTTTGGTTTTTTCTTTTTTTTTCTTTTTTTTTTATGGCCAATTCCCAGTGCACTTTTAAGTCCTTGTGGTCGCGTAGTGATTCGCCTCAATCCGGGTGGCGGAGGATGAATCCCAGTTGCCTCCGCGTCTGAGACCATCAACCCACGCATCTTATCACGTGGCTTGTTGAGCACATTGCCACGGAGACATAGTGCGTGTGGAGGCTGCGTGTGGAGGTTACCCCATGTGACTCTACCCTCCCTAGCAACTGGGCTAATTTGGTTGCTTAGGAGACCTGGCTGGAGTCACTCAGCACACCCTGGGAATCGAACTAGCGAACTAGCAAACTCCAGGGGTGGTAGCCAGCGTCTTTTACCACTGAGCTACCCAGGCCCACAGGGATGTTTGTTGAGGGTCAGGGTGGGGTTAGGGATTGGGAGGGGGAGGGGTAATAGTGGGGGTTAAATGTTGATTCTGTAAATATGTTTTGCTTTTCTTTGTCAATTGTATGAATCAATAAAAACTGTTAATCAGAAAAAGTTGCGCCTTTGTGCCAGCAGATGGTGCCAAATGACCAATAGCACAATTCATTCATGACCAGAGTCTAGTTATCCTATATTAAAGTTTGAGTAGTGTACAGTTCCACTAAGAGACTTCAACACTGAAAAGAGTTTAAGCATCATAAGCGTTACCCCACAAATGACAACGAAGCATACCTATCATATTGTGAACTGCTGAGCACAACTTTTTATCAAGGTATACCAAAAAGACAAAAAAATTATTATGAGCTTCAGTAATGTCTGTATGTAATTTTAATGTGTGTTCATCACTCACTTTTATTCATAATTAAACTGGCCCCTTTTCTTGTTATACAAGATTGACGAACTGAACGAACGACATGCAGCTTCTCCTCGCAGCCGGTCAGCAGATCATTCATGAAGGACATTCAATCCGATCGCGAACAAGTTTACCAGTACATTCAGTTCATTCACGAACGACATGACCAATGATATGCTCCTTCACAGATAGCAGTCGAACGCTATTGGCTCACGCTATAGTAAGTCTTTAAAAGCTACACAAATGGAATTTGCATGTCTGCAAATGTATGTAGACACTTTACAAATTTGTATTGTATCCAACTATTTGGATGTAGCTGTTGTACATCTGGCTGACACCGTTTATTCCAAATTAGACAATAATAAGTCAAATTCAAACCTTTATCAAAGCATAAGAAATAAGAATTATTTCTATATTATAGAAAACTACACACAGCAATTGTGCGGGAGATCTGACTACAGATTCCCCGAGCTCCTTTGCCCTCTCTCCTTAAGTACCAAATGATTCTATTGTTATTTCAGATGTGTTTGTTTGATGTTATTCAGGATTTGGATTACAATTTAGGGGGTTGTAAGCAGACCTTTGAAACTTGTAATTGAGTAGGTCGTTTGATGTTTACAAACAATACACCTAATATGCATACAGCATATGGTTCCTGTGAGAGACCTGGGAGTGGCATTCCCCTGATAGAATACAGTATTTTACTAAGTTCTTAAATCTTACTTGTGATTTGACCTTGCTGAAAGGGAATGAGACCATTTTACCAGTTGCACTGAGACCTCTTGAATGATACCAAACATGTATGATCAGAAAACCTTTGACATTACAGAACAGGATAAGCCATAACTTAGTATTTCATGACTCTAAAGTGACCTGAGGTGAGGTATGAAAGAGAGGGGGCAGATGTGAGTGAGATTTGCGTTTTATGGTCCTTACTCATTAGGGTGTGTTATCTCAGGTGGAGATGCTCTTCTGTGTGAGAGTTTTCTTTGAATTTTACCGGAAAATGTACCTTTTGGGTGTAGACATCCTGGTGCCAGCCTTACAGTTTAATTTCATGCTCTCAGTTGTTCTTCAGTTATAAAAAAAAACAACTTAAACTGAAGTATTGTAAACATCATTGTATAATGATGTACAATTGTTAATGGGTATATATGTTTTAGGCATCTGTAAAATTAGTAAAATATTCAATGTAATACACAAACAAATTATATTGAATGTATTATATTTTACTGTTACCCACATTGAAGTATGGATTGTTTTATTATTTATGATTTTACAAATACCACCAAGTTTCAAAGGGGGTTAGAATCTTAAGAGGGATTTTGATTTAGAAATTTTGCACGTCCCTGCCTGTGTTTTGCACACTTTCCTAACATGTGATCTATAATTTGGTTACCCTTATATGCTGGCGTAGCATTATTAATAGATTCTCATTGATTTGCTGTAGCGCTACTGTTGTTCATGCATTCTTGCCTTTGTAATAGCTGTTTTGTTTGTTGCCATTCAGCCCCAATAATTGTTGTGAATAAATTTATCAGGGTTCTTGTGTAGGTAAGGGCACTTTACACTGTGCTTTTGAGGTCAATATAATGCTTTAGAAATAGCAGCATACGCACAGGCAGTCAAGAAAAATAAACTGTTTGCATCGTCTGTCATGTAAGACCCATCTGTTTTGTTGTGTGGAGGTCCATAAGTTAGCATACAGAATGAATGTAGATCGATACTGTTGCACTGATGTACTGTAGAGCAGTTTGTTTGGCAAAAGTGAGTCTTTTATTTCATTATACTTACCCTCTCATATTATCATAAGTCTTACATGATGCAGTTTTGTGTAGGAGCTGCCTTGTGTGTTCATGCCTACATGCTGTCTGTTTGTTTGCAGATATTGCAGTATTTTAAGTCGGTCAATACTGGCAGTGAGGGCAGCATGTCTTTCATCAGCGTGCTTGTGCTGTCATGTGAATCTCATGCTACACTAGAACTAATACCTGAACAACATGATTTACTTCCAGCATCACGTTAGTTATGCTGTGTGTGTGTGTGTGTGTGTGTGTGTGTGTGTGTGTGTACACATCATTACACAGGTTTGGCAGGCATTGTTATTGTTATATTGTTAGCTGTTTACAATGATTTCACACCTCATTGCTAACAGTTGTGTTTTATAGACATTTGAGGGCAGTGCTATGATACTCACTTGAGAAATGCAGTACAGCAAAAGGAAAAAAGTTTTTTTCTTTTTCTTCCTTTTTTTAAATGTTTTTTTTATTATATTTAAATAATTAAAGTTATATAAGTTGTGTTTGGGTTTCCGCCCACTAGAATGTGTCGAATATCACTGACTTTTAAAATTGTTCTTTAATTCTCAATATAATACTGTATTAACCTGTCACAGTCAATTTTCAAGTGAATTAAACTTATATCACTGTAGGCCTATAGACAAAAAAACAGTCTACATGTACTGCTAGCTGTGCTTGCTGTATGTGCGCAGCGCTGTTCTCTGTAGTGTATAACACATACTCAAAGCATGAGGCTAATATTATATTTTATTTACTGTTATATATTATTATATTTACAGCACTCTAGATTCACTCATTGCACATTTTCGTAGTTCCAAATATGCTTGGCTGCGAAAAGTTCCTATTAAATTCTACGGTAACCACATAACACTTGTTTTTTGTGGACAGAAGAGTCAATGAGAGCATTTCTCTGCAGTAAAAGGCCATTGAAGTAAGACATTTGTTTGTAACTGACGTGTCAGTGTTCCGCCAAAATAAAAGCTTCTGCCAAAATAAACACTTAAGGTTTTAACCGACTGCATAGCTATGCCACATGCAAGTGTAAATTAGTTCATACATATTCTACTTTAGTTTACTAAATTTATTTAGTTTTATAATAATAATAATATACAAAATATATTTCCATAATAATTTATTAATAATAACTTATTATTGGGTTCCAAAACATAATGATGAAAAGTGGGCTGAGATCCTAACAAAAAAAAAAAAAAAAAAAATACTTACACAGTGAACTGATAAAATGTGAAGGTGGTGTGAATCTGTTTTTCCCTCACTATGTTTTACTCTATTTTTTTTATTTATTTATTTAGGTTATTTTTTTTATAAAGACTCAAATTTTAACATCCTTTCTTGAACAGTATTTCTATTGTTAGTAGAGCATGTTTGCCCGTGACTTAATTTTAGTCAAAAGGAAATACTTAAACACACTTTTTATGTTAAAAATATTTCAGTTCAAATCGCAATCACATAATTTAAATGAAATTTAAAATTAATTTTAATAAATTTTGACCAAGTTGTTTGGCCCTAATGTGAAATGGTATGCAGTATGCAAGTCAAGTAATTTTTATTTGTAAAGCGCTTTTCACAACACACATCATTTCAAAGCAGCTTTACAGAAAATCATGCATTAACAGAAAATGAAACTGTAATATTTATAAAGTCTTAGTCATGATTGTGTAGTTTACTGGGCATTTCAAACATTAGTATGCAATAAACGTTTCAAACATTAGTATTACATGCATATTTAATTCAGTGAGAGGCGTTCAGTTATAAATATGGTTATTTTGCATTTTTAATCTAATTTTGTATAAAATGTCTTTACAGTCAGCAGTTTGATCAAACAATGAGTGAAGAGCGTGATGTTAAAAATCTTTAAAAAATCATGACATATCGATTACCACACATGCTCCAACAAGTTAAACTGTGGTGCTGAAACAGTATCATATGTAGCAGATCATTTGAGTATTCCAAGCATACAGAAAATTCACATACTGTGCCCAAAATACACACTGTTACACTTTGTTTCTAAAATATTAGGTAGTATGTCATTGTAAACATTCCCTTTCTTTCTTTGAAGAAGAGATGTGAGATTTGACCCTTGTGATTTGTTGATCATCCATATAAAGCGTTTATTGCCCAGTGATCCACATTAAGTGCTTTTCTCACTAATGTTCAGCTTATGAAGGTATTCACATGCACATGCGTTATCAGAGCTACAGCCTTCATTTCACCTCAGCACATCGTCATTTCCACCACAACACTTACATCTAGCAGAATCAAACTCCAGCAATCAGACTTCTGCTTGTGACGTTTAGTTGAGAGGGTGTGCAGCCATATGTGTTTATCCATGACTTGTGTGCACAGGGTCTCATCTGGTGGAGGTGTCAGACTGGCCTGAGGTGGAACTGCAGCTGGGGCAGGTGTCTGGTCTAGCTTTGGACTCTGATGATAACCTGGTCATTTTCCACAGAGGAGATCACAGATGGGGAATCAAGTACGTACAGAAGTATAAACTTTGTCTTAAATGCATGAAGATTTTAATCAAGGAATGTAAATAACACTGACCTTTCGCTCATGAAGCTCTCACTATCAAACTCTAAACTAATGTAGCTCACTGTTGGGCCTTATGTATTCAGATAGAAGACAAAGGCAGGCCTAACACAGTCATAAAACCTAACTCAGGCCCCCATATACCAAGTCATAAATTGTACTGATAAAAATCGCGCCAAAATCAAACAAAGGGAGTCCAAAACAGACTACAAATCCCATGAAGCCTTGCTCACTAAAGAATCGAACTCTCAACTCCTACTGGATGAGGCACACAACAGAACGCACCTCAACCATGACATCATCAGGAGTAGAAATACCTCTGAAATGCTTCCGGGATTTGCTTCCAGCAACTTTGCTCGCCGTGGGTAGACGCAGCTCATCGCTGCTCTCAGGTGCAGCCTCATGGCACAAGGAAGTAACGTCCGAATTGAAACTGTGGCCATACAATCTCCATCTCACTGGACAAGTTGAGATTACTCTGTGTTCCACCGAACACTCTAACGGATCCGAAGGAGACCGCCGAGCAATCCGCATCTTCATCTGTTTGCCTGCAGAAGTGAAGAGATAAAAGATTTCTCTTCCATCTTCAATCAAGTCAACGTCGCTAATTTCTCTGCCAGCCTGCTGAGAATCAGCAGCCGTACCACCCACCGACAGAGCGAGGAAACGGCCTCCCATCATCACCCAAGCCTCAAGGAACCGAGTCTGAGTTAAAGGATGGATGAACACACATTCTGCATCCTCATGCGATTCAAGTAAGAGGTTTACGTCTGGGCAGAGATAGAATATTATAGTGTGTTATTCTTGTGTATCAAGGTTATTGCTTGTACAGTTTACGGACCGCCATGTCCGTTCATTATTAATACTCAGGGTATTAATTATCACGAATTTGATTTGCTGTATTGTAGTCCAACCACATTGGGCTGTTGTGCATTTCCGCCATCGCGGGTGAGACTGGCAAACTGAGTTTATCCATTAAAGAATCAAAGAACGCGGGACGGTTTACGGGCCATCCACCGCGTCTCTGAGTGATAAACTAACAGCTGCTTTCTCTCCCATGATCGCAAAATCGGCTTTGGGGCCGTCACTTAATTCTCTCTCTCTCTCTCTCGTACTAACCACACACACACGCAACCCCTCACAAACATTCTGGCACACATTTTTGGCTAATAGATAGCTTCGTGATAAAGCTCAGCTTTGTCCCTAAGCTGTTGTTCAAGCGGATACACGCGGTAACTGGTAGACGCCATTGACTGGTTTCTCTCCACCCACATTCGCAGCCATATTCTCTGGCTGGAAGTCTCACGTGACATAATCTCCACGAGAGTCACGTCTGCCATTTTGTGCGCATCCCTCCTTACACACATACACACTCTCACACACACCTTATGTGTTATAGGATTATTTTGATTTCCATATCTAATCATATCACTGTTTAGTTGTAAGTCGGAAGTTTATTGACTGCATTGTATTAATTATTAATTGATATTACTGCATAAATAAACTTTGTTATATTACAAAGAGAAGTGTTTTGGTTTGTTTTACATAGACCTATGTCATGCTGACGGGATGTCAGTGCTCGGATTCAAGCCTTCATTCATTGTTTTTTCCCGAAAATTTATATTTTTCGGATGTCGATTTTCCTAAGAAAACAATCTAATATTGAGACTGTTACACTATCTGGTTATTAGTCCCTGATTCCAGGGTGGTGCCCCGTCAATGTTAATCCTTATTAATATTCTATTGATTTTTGATAATTATCTTTGATGATTGTTGAATTTGAATGATCAATAAGCTAGTGTTAATTTTAATTAATGTTTCATCGATGTTAACAATTAACGATTATCTTTGATATTTGATTATCAAAGATAATTTAGAAATACTAAATTAGAAATGCTAACATTGATTCTCATCAATGTTCTATTGATTTTAATAATTAAAAATTATCTTTGATAATTATTAATTATTGCTAATAAACAAACCCGCTCCTAAATGTAGCGCACTACATTTACTGGAGCCCCATATGAGGTTTTAATGAGTTAGATTCAATTAATTAATTTAAATATTAATTAATAACTAAAGAAATAATTATCGATTAACACTGATCTAAACAACCAGTAAAGCCCTATATCACCTAATAAGTACTTATTTGAAGAAAATGCCATATTTGGATTTTGTGGCATATACTATGGAAGTACTTTAATAACAATTGTCTTTGATACATAAAAGCATGCAGAATTGCACTAATTGAAGAATAAACACATTGCAATAACAGTGCTTGCATTTTGGGGGGCTGCAGTTTAATATGGTTGTGTATTTAAGCTGTGAATATTTACATTGAAAATATTTCACCCAAAATGTTATCATTAAAAATTCAATAAGAAATATTCACCTTTCAAAATGTAGAAAATATTAAGTTTTTTTTTTTTTTTTTTTATTCCATCTATATTTTTCGACAGGCAGTATTCGCTGCATTATATTTCGCTTTGCAAATTCGCCTCTAATATTTCAGTGGTTCAAATTCAACCTTGTACATCCTGGCATTGCAGGAAAAGCAGCAGAGTGCCAATGCACAATCTTTACTTGCTGCTACTAGGCTTCACCACTGGTCAATGGTCAATGGATACAAACAGTTATGAATAATGACATAGGAAGCCAAACTCAGCAGTGACCTAGAAACCTATCCAAGTCCACCAACATGAGGGACATATCAATTCACTAAATGCACCGTGACAACCGTGAACAGAGGATGCTTGAGCGAGGAACAACAGGTACATCCTATGCAGTAGTCTTTTTGTCGAAACACCTGACACATACATTCCCCTTCCCCTTCACATATGGCATCTGTTTTAATTTGTTTTTAATGTGATGCTCAGAGTAGAGAAGGTGGACAGGAGGATCTGATGGTTGACTCTGTCAAAGGCTGCAGATACAGTTGAAGTCAGAAGTTTACATACACTTAGGTTGAAGTTAAAACGAATTTTTTAACCACTCCACAGATTTCATATTAGCAAACTATAGTTTTGGCAAGTCGTTTAGGACATCTACTTTGTGCATGACACAAGTAATGTTTCCAACAATTGTTAACAGACAGATTGTTTCACTTTTAATTGACTATATCACAATTCCAGTGGGTCAGAAGTTTACATACACTAAGTTAACTGTGCCTTTAAGCAGCTTGGAAAATTCCAGAAAATTATGTCAAGCCTTTAGGCAATTAGCCAATTAGCTTCTGATAGGCTGATTGGAGTCAATTGGAGGTTTACCTGTGGATGTATTTTAAGGCCTAACTTCAAACTCAGTGCTTCTTTGCTTAACATCATGGGAAAATCAAAAGAAACCAGCCAAGACCAAGGTACCACGTTCATCTGTACAAACAATAGTATGCAAGTATAAAAACCATGGGACCACGCAGCCATCATACCGCTCAGGAAGGAGCGTTCTGTCTCCTAGAGAAAAAAATTGTTTAGTGCGAAAAGTGCAAATCAATCCCAGAACAACAGCAATCTTATGAAGATGCTTGAGGAAACAGACAGACATGTATCTAAATCCACAATAAAAAGAGTCCTATATCAACATAACCTGAAAGACTGCTCAGCAAGGAAGAAGCCACTGCTCCAAAACCACCATAAATAGCCAGACTACAGTTTGCAAGTGCACATGGGGACAAAGCTCTTACTTTTTGGAGAAATTTCCTCTGGTCTGATGAAACAAAAATGTAACTTTTTGGCCATAATCACCATCATTATGTTTGGAGGAAAAAGGTGAGGCTTGCAAACCGAAGAACATTATCCCAACCGTGAAGCAAGGGGGTGGCAGCATCAGGTTGTGGGGGTCTGGTGCACTTCAAAAAATAGATGGCATCTTGAGGAAGGAAAATTATGTGGATATATTGAAGCAACATCTCAAGACATCAGCCAGGAAGTTAAAGCTCGGTCGCAAATGGGTCTTCCAAATGGACAATGACCCCAAGCATACCTCCAAAGTTGTGGCAAAATGGCTTAAGGACAACAAAGTCAAGGTTTTGGAGTGGCCATCACAAAGTCCTGACCTCAATCCAATAGAAAATTTGTGGGCAGAACTGAAAAAGCATGTGTGAGCAAGGAGGCCTACACACCTGACTCAGTTACACCAGTTCTGTCTGGAAGAATGGGCCAAAATTCCAGCAATTTATAGTGAGAAGCTTGTGGAAGGCTACCCAAAACGTTTGACCCAAGTTAAACAATTTAAGTGTATGTAAACTTCTGACCCACTGGGAATGTGATGAAAGAAATAAAAGCTGAAATAAATAATTCTCTACTATTATTCTGGCATTTCACATTCTTAAAATAAAGTAGTGATCCTAACTGACCTAAGACAGGGAATGTTTTCTACGATTAAATGTCAGGAATTGTGAAAAACTGAGTTTAAATGTATTTGGCTAAGGTGTATGTAAACTTCTGACTTCAACTGTAGGTCCAGAAAAATGAGGAAAGATGATCTGGAGCCAGCTCTCGCCTGTCTCAGGGATTCAGTTGCAGACAACAGGACAGTCTCTGTGGAGTGTCCACTTTTGAAACCTGACTGATTGTCATCTAGCAGCTTGTTTTGTGAGAGAAAGGCAGAGATCTGATTAAAAAACAACCCATTTGAGTGTTTTGCCATGAATGGGAGGAGAGAAACCAGTCTGTAATTTTCTACTTGTGTGGAGTTAAGTGCAGGTGTTTTAAGAGGTGAAGTTACTCGAGCCTGTTTAAATGTAGTGGGAAAAGTGCCTGTTAGTAAAGATGTTTTAATTATGTGTGTGAGTGTAGGTAGGATGGACGGAGAGATGGCTTGGAGAAGGTGGAAAGGAATAGGGTTGAGTGGGTAGGTAGTGGGGTTGTTGGAGAGGAGGAGTTTAGAGACATCAGTGTCGGTTAAAAGAGAGAATGTGGAGAGGGAAGAGCTGCATACAGGAGGTGGGTGTTGTGTGTGGTGCTGAGAACTTCCTGCTGATGGCTGTTACCTTATTAGTAAATAAAAGTGGCCAAGACATCTGCTGTTAGCGAGATGGTGGGAGGTTGGGGGGGGGAGTGTGTGTGTAAATGTCCTAAATAAGATATGAGCGTCTAAAACAATAATAACAATAACATTTAAAATAAAAGTTGATGTAAAACAGTCTCTTCTGACTTGAATTGTGTACAAACAGTAATTTTACGTCTGCAATCCACGGTAGTGCTCGACTAACCTGCTATGTAACGTTATGGTTTTGGTAAGGGTTTACTGTTCAGCTGTGGGCCAGCTTTTACCTAAAACTGTGTAACAAAATGGTCGATTTCAAGAGTCTTATATAATTATATAATTTTTACAAGCTGTAATGTTATGGCCGCAATCCACGGTAGTCCATGGCTAACTTGCTCATGTAGGGCTTTACTGGTTGTTTAGATCAGTGTTACTATCAGAAATAATTAATAATTATTTCTTTAGTTATTAATTCATATTTAAATTAATTAATTGAATCTAACTCATTAAAACCTCATATGGGGCTCCAGTAAATGTAGTGTGCTACGTTTAGGAGCGGGTTTGGTTATTAGCAATAATTAATAATTATCAAAGACAATTATTAATTATTAAAATCAATAGAACATTGATGAGAATCAATGTTAGCTTTTTATAATCCTTTAAATCAACAATTATCAAAGATAATCATTAATTGTTAAAATTAACACTAGCTTATTGATCATTCAAATTCAACAATCATCAAAGATAATTATCAATTATCAAAAATCAACAGAATATTAGTAAGGATTAACATTGACGGGGCACCACCCTGGAATCAGGGACTAATAACCAGATAATATAACAGTCTCAATATTAGATTGTTTTCTTAGAAAAATCGACATCCGAAGAATATCGATTTTCGGGAAAAAAACAATGAATGAAGGCTTGAATCCGAGCACTGACATCCCATCAGCATGACACAGGTGTATGCAAAACAAACCAAAACACTTCTCTTTGTAATATAACAAAGTTTATTTATGCAGTAATATCAATTAATAATTAATACAATGCAGTCAATAAACTTCCGACTTACAAACTAAACAGTGATATGTTTGTGAGGGATCGTGTGCGCGCGCGTGTGTGTGTGGTTAGTACGAGAGAGAGAGAGAGAATAAAGTGATGGCCCCAGAGCCGATTTCGCAATCGTGGGAGAGAAAGCAGCTGTTAGTTTATCACTCAGAGATGCGGTGGACGGCTCGTAAACCGTCCCGCGTTCTTTGATTCTTTAATGGATAAACTCAGTTTGCCGGTCTCACCCGTGATGGCGAAAATGCACAACAGTCCAGTGTGGTTGGACCACAATACAGCAAATCAAATTCGTGATAATTAATACACTGAGTATTAATAATGAGCGGACATGGCGGTCCGTAAACTGTACAAGCAATAAACTTGATACACAAGAATTACACACTATAACATTCTATCTCTGCCCAGACGTAAACCTCTTACTTGAATCGCATGAGGATGCAGAATGTGTGTTCATCTGTCCTTTAACTCAGACTCGGTTCCTCGAGGCTTGGGTGATGACGGGAGGCTGTTTCCTCGCTCTGTCAGTGGGCGGTACGGCTGCTGATTCTCGGCGGGCTGGCGGAGAAATTAGCGACGTCAACTTGATTGAAGATGGAAGAGAAATCTTTTATCTCTTCACTTCTGCAGGCAAACAGATGAAGATGCGGATTGCTCAGCGGTCTCCTTTGGATCCGTTAGAGTGTTCGGTGGAACACAGAGTAATCTCAACTCGTCCAGTGAGATGGAGATTGTATGGCCACAGTTTCAATTCGGACGTTACTTCCTTGTGCCACGAGGCTGCACCTGAGAGCAGCGATGAGCTGTGTCTACACACGGCGAGCAAAGTTGCTGGAAGCAAATCCCGGAAGCATTTCAGAGGTATTTCTACTCCTGATGATGTCATGGTTGATGGACGTTCTATTGTGTGCCTCATCCAATAGGAGTTGAGAGTTCGATCCTTTAGTGAGCAAGGCTTCATGGGATTTGTAGTCTGTTTTGGACTCCCTTTGTTTGATTTTGGTGCGATTTTTATCAGTATAATTTATGACCTGGTATGTGGGGGCCTGAGTTAGGTTTTATGACTGCCTTTGTCTTCTATCTGAATACATGAAGCCCAACACTCACTAACTCTCTAATACCGCCGGTAATGTCCAACCGAGAGTAAGCCTCTGTTCTCCGTTCATAGCTCTGGCGAAAAAAGTTCGGCTACACCCATTCCAGCAAAAGATGACTTAGATGCACTACATGTCTTTTACTTGAAGCTTTGTTAGGTTCACAATAATCAACAGTGTACTTGTAAGAAAGCTACAAAATTCAAACTTACCACTGTGAAATGTCCTGCTCAAGTCGTGCTTGTGAAGGTGGTTCGGGTCAATCAGCTTGTTCTTCCAACTTTCATTATCGGACTCGGACTCGAATTGATACAGCAAAAACAGACGCCACTGGTACCATAGTTACAATAGTATTTACAGCTGCTCAGGAAGCCTGAAACTCAGTTATAGTAAGGGGCGTTACATTGCCGACACACGCTCTAAGCGGTTGACCAATCACAACAGATTGGGCCAGCTGACCAATCAGAGCAGACTGGGCTTTTCGGAAAGGGGGCTTTAAAGAGACAGGAGCTAAATCAGAGCATTTCAGACAAAGGGTGAAAAGATTTGCTGCAGTAATGTACAGTATGAGAAAAATAATGTGTTTTTTTAACATTAAAGCATGTAAACCTATTCTAGTAGACCCCCAAAATAAAATTATGAACCTGTAAATTAGCATAATATGTTTCATGTTTTGAATATTGTTTTTTACTTCATGTCTTTTATTTCAAAATTGGTTTACTTCCTTGTCTGGTTACGTGTCTTTGACGTGATTTCCTGTTCCCCTCATGTGATCCTGTCTTTTATAATCATGTGACCATCTTGTTTCATGTGTTTTGTTCTAATTGGTTCTTGGTTTATTAGTCTTGTCTTTCCATTGGTTCATTAGTCTTGCTATCTTTTTATCAATTCAGTCTTGTCATTGGTTGTTTTGTTATCTTGTTAACCCTAGTCTGTTTATTTAAGCCCTCATGTTTGCCATTGTCCTTGGTCAAGTATTGTGTTGGTGTAACGTCGTGTCAGTCTTCATGCTATTAGTCAAGTCAAGTCAAGTCTAGTCTAGTCAAGTCATTTGTTTATAGTCAAGTTTAATTCATGTTTATATGTCGCTTTGTTTTGATACATTCATGCTGGGATTTCACGTTTGGATTTCACCTTGTAAATAAAACTGCACTTGGGTACTTACATCATCATAGTCCTCGTCCGTTTCTGTGTTCAGCCTGTCCTGCCTGCTCTGTAATGTTACAGAATACTTGACCCCAACATGAACCCAGCAGTTGCACTCCTGCGTGTCCGCCAGGGGAATCGTTCCCAAGAGGATTTTGTGGTGGACTTTTGTGATTTGGCCAATGAGGTAAACCTTTTTTTTTATTTCTTTTTTATCCCCTTTTGTCCCAGTTTGGAATGCCCAATTCCCACTACTTAGGTCCTCGTGGTGGCGCGGTTACTCACCTCAATCCGGGTGGTGAAGGACAAGTCCCAGTTACCTCCACTTCTGGGACCGTCAATCCACGCATCTTATCACTTGGCTCGCTGTGCACAACACTGCGGAGAATCCCAGCATGTGGAGGCTCATGCTACACTCCGCGATCCATGCACAACTTACCACACACCCCATTGAGAGTGAGAACCCCTAATCGTGACCATGAGGAGGTTACCCCATGTGACAGTACCCTCCCTAGCAACCGGGCCAATTTGGTTGCTTAGGAGACCTGGCTGGAGTCACTCAGCACGCCCTGGATTTGAACTCTCGACTCCAGGGGTGGTAGACAGCGTCAATACTCGCTGAGCTACCCAGGCCCCAACGAGGTAAACTTTAATGATGTTGCTTTGAGGAGTTTCCGGGGACGCCATGCGAGAAGCAGACGTGTGAGACACGAGCTCTGTGAACTTTGCTAGTTTTTTTATTATTTTCATGTTATAATATGGTGAGATTCGATACACCCAATTACATACTTGCTCTTTGAGGTAAACATGGCAAAGAAGTCAAAATCCTCAGACTCTGGAGACATTAAAAGACAATTACGTGTTCAAGCTGAGGCCTCTGATGGGCCTGTGAGACGGGGACTCGATTTGGACGGCACTTCGGTAGATGAAATTCAGCGTCAACTGTCCAACATGTCGGTGATGTTGACGAAGGTTGTTGCTGACTTGGAAGATCTCACTGTAATACATCGATCGATTACAGCGATGGAAACAAAATTCTCTTGAGTTGTTTACAAGAGTGACAGAAGTTGAAAAATGAATAGATTATCTTGAGTCATCGGAAAGGGAATTATCCGCTAATCCGCCCGTGTCCAAAACAGATTTGGAATTAATGAATCGGAAAAACTGGAATATTTTGAAAATATGAGCCGAAGGAATAACATACGAATTGTTGGAATTCCTGAGCATGAAGAGGGCAGAGATATGGTGAAATACCTGGATGAGCTCTTCCCGAGTCTGCTCGACATAACAGGCCACAAGCTGGAAATCAAGCGAGCTCACAGAGTCCCGGCTCGCAGATCTGCTGAGGGAGACAGGCCCCGATCGATTTTGGCCAAATTTCTGAAATCATCCGATAAAGATCTCGTGTTGCGCCAGGCGAGGAGCAAAGGAAAGCTTTCTTGGAAGAACCATAATATTTTCTTGTTCTCGGACTTTGCGAATTCGACGAGAGAAACGCGATCGGTTCAAGGAATGTAAGAAACTCTTACACCAGCAGAAGATCACTTTTGCTCTGATGTTTCCGGCCAAACTAAGAATAGAAACGAAAGAATAGAAAGAATGGTCGCAAAGTATTTGCATGTCCAAAACAGGCACTCTCTTTCATAAATACATTGGAGTAAGCCATTTGATGTTTTTTTTATATTAGTGGACTGATTCGCGGTTCAGGAACTCTATTATCTGAGGAAGCTGGGTGCCATTTTTGTTTCTTTTTGTGCTGGCTCCGCCTAGCGGCTGGAGTTTGTTTTGTGGCATGACTCCAAGAAACTTTTGCATTGACGGAAGATCTTTTTTACACTGAAGTTTCTGGCCAGATCGAGAATGGACACTTTGGATGACCGCAAAATATCTACATGCTCACATAAAGGACGTCTTTTATAAAGTTGACTGGCTGAGCAAGTTATGGTGTATTTTTCTTTTTTTTTTTTTGTGGCCTCCCAGTTAGTTTGGCTCTTGATCATCCGAGGAACCGGGATGCCGGTTTTGTTTCTCGTGCTGGCTCCGCCTAGCGGCTGGAGCTTGTTCTGTTGAATATCACTCCTTTGGAACAGCTGTGGATAAATCTGTTTGTTCTTTGTGCTTATTCCTCCTGCTGGCTGGAGTCTGTTTTGTTGAGTATTTTCACGGGACATTGGAATGATTATGTCATCTGCTGAACTCATAACAGCCGGCTCACTGAACAATTACTTGTCTGTCCGAGGAAACTGAACGGCTTTATATCAGTGTTCTCCAAAGTCCAAGTATTTAGCCCTCATGTTTGCCATTGTCGAGTATTGTGAATGTATCGTTGTTGGTATGCAGCATTCCATGTCAAGTTTGTAGTCAAGCCAAGTCATGTCAAGTCAAGTTTAGTCAAGTTGTTCATGTTTATGTTTGCTCTCACATTTGGATAAATGTTTGGGATATTCATCATGTAAATAAACTGCACTTGGGTTCTTCGCACTTCATCGTCATCGTCTTTTCATCTACCTGTTGCCAGCCACGTTACACCAACAAACAAATCCAGATGAGGATAACAACAAGGAGGTAATATCCACCGAATATAACATCAGGTAAGTTTGTCAATACTAGGAAGGTCTGTAGTCTCTGAGAAAATATCGACGAGAACAGACAAAGGGTGTGTGTGAAAGCTGGATATAAATGTCATCCTTGATTATCCACTAATGATGTGCAGGTGCATGTGATCAAACCTCAGGGGAGAATGAGCGCTGTGTCGGCAGTGAGGGAGAAAGAGAGGGAGAGCCTAGTGGATCCATAATTGATTAATAAAAACTATTGTCATTATTATGTCATTATTTTTTTAAGAAATCATCACTTTGAAAGTTTTTCACAAGTGCCTAAAACTTTTGCACAGTACTGTATATATATATATATATTTCCGTGCCAGATAAATACTGCTCTGAATGCAAAAAAGGGTATTTAAAAACAAATAGCTTTTATATTGTGAAATAGCTTAGATAAGAAATAGCTTTGATATATCTCCCTAATAGCTGCATGTAATTTATTAGTTGCTAATTTTGCATTGCAACATTTTTTTTTTAATTTTTTTTTTAAGAGTAGCTTGACTGTATTTTAAATTCTTTAAATTATGAGTAGTCTGTAGCTTGATGAGCAGTTTCAAAAGTAGCTCCCCAAACACTGCCTCAGATTTATGTTGAGGCTGAAATATAGATAAGCGTTTTAAGGCAAATATTTGTATTTTTTTTATTTATTTATTTATTATCATGCAGGTTCATGCAGTGATGAATGTTGTGGTTTATGACCCATGCAAAACTGTTGCCTGCAGAAACAGTGCGTATATCTGCAGTGCCAGTCACAATCTTCCCCCGGTAAGAATGATTCACCAGGATCAACGCAGAGTACTCAATAGGCACAATACAATCCCTCTCTTTGGGCTAGCCAGAAAATCAAATGATAAGTACTGAGTTCCAGAAAGCTGGTCACCCTAAATTCAGTTTTTATGACATTATTTCCTGTTGAGCTCTTGTTGATGTTCAAACTTGACAAAAGAAAGTCTAAAATTCTATATTTGTGTAGCACAGCTCTGTTTTCTCATGAACAGAGTAGTGCTGCTTTCAGAATTGAATTAAGAATGCATTTTAAATACCAGTTTAATTCCTGAATTAGAATTAAAATGATGATGCAGAATTGCAATTTAAATTTGAATGTAATAATAATAATAATAATAATAATAAACAGGTAAGACTTTACATTAATTTTCCCTTTCTTAATATTTATTAAGTGGTTTTATAAAGGGGTCCGTTCAATAATGAGTAGTAAGTCAGTTATAAATGCATAACAGGTCATTGATATGCAGTTATAACAACATGCTTAAAAAGGGTCCCTTTCATGCAATACACTTGCCAAATAGTGAGCTATTTTACTTTGCATGTTTTAATTGCTTATTAACACATATTCAACATAAGTAACCTATGAAAATGTACCTTAATGTAAAGTGGACACATATGAAGGAGTTGCTTACATTAGAAACCTATGTACATAAAGTACAGTTTGATTAATTGGTCATCAGACTTTATTATATGATATATCCTGTGAATGAGTATGAAGAGCTGAAAAGTGTTTTTTTTTTTTTTTTCTTAGGTAACTAGGTAAAGGTAAATTGTGACACTGGGGAAACAAAAATACACTGGGGGTAGCACCATTCTTTTGACATCAAGATGAAATTGGGAGTGACAACTCAAGTGACTCAAGGCATTACAGTAATTAATATACACAAAGTGGACTGTGGCAAAATAACATAACCTTTCCTTTTAATCTCACTAAATAATCTATTTTTGCTACATTGCGACATAAATCATGAATTAAGGCATTTGACTGTACAAGTGTGTTTACTAAGCATTTATAACATGCACATTTTGTAGTAAGTTAAATGCTCACTATTTGTTAAGTATTGCATGGAAGTTGCCCTTTTTAGGACCCAAGCACTGAAAGTGCGGAGGCCCTATTGTTCTTCTAAGGGTTATTATTATTATTATTATGATTATTATTATTATTATTATTATTAGGGACCAAGCACTGAAAGTGCAGAGGCATTACTGTTCTTCTAAGGATGGTTCTTCTTCTACTTCTTCTTTTCAAGGTTTTCAGTACTTTTGGGGTACTTAACATGCATGAAAACTCTTGAAAGTTTGCACACGCGTCAGAGTCGTCGGACATTAGGGCTTGGCAAAAGTTCATACACAGGAAGTCGGCCATTTTGGATTGTTTGAAAAATGCATGCTCTGGAATTTGAAATACTCCTCTTAGGGGATTCATGTTACAGGTAGCAAATGTGGGTGACATCATGCCAAGACAGTGAGATGCTAAATTGCAAACATATTTTTGATATATCAAACAGTGTTGCCATGGCTATGTGATTAAAAAAAAAAACAATACTCAGATGGGAACTCTTTTTTTTTTATTTCATAATAAAATTGATAAAACATTTAAATACAATACATTAAAATTGAAATAAATTCCTTACAAAATGTTGCAAATATTTTCTTCTTTAGTTATCACATGAACAATCTTGACAGTAAGTATACTGAAGAGCTAGTTTATCCTGTTAACTGGCACGTCCCATATATGGGATGATTTTCTGCTTTTTTAGCATTTTTTATGTTTATTGGACTATATTACCTTTATATATAGAGTGGTGGTGGCATAGTGGACTAAAGCACTAAACTGGTAAGCGTAAGGTTGTTGGTTCAATCCCCACAGCCACCACCATTGTGTCCTTGAGCAAGGCACTTAACTCCAGGTTGCTCCAGGGGGATTATCCCTGTAATAAGGGCACTGTAAGTCGCTTTGGATAAAAGCATCTGCCAAATGTAAAATGTAAATATACAACCTTATATTGTTTGAAAGCTACAAGTCTCTAAGTTCGGAATATGCCTACTGTTTTGTAATCTGAATGACATCATAACAGTAATGCATTAAAATACTGAAAGAGTGGATTTTAAAACAAGCAACATGTGAGCGGTATTACTTATATTACTAACTCCCAAATATTCCTTTTGCGAATAGAATAGAAGAACAGGGAGCCCTGCAACAGATGGCATGGCCCTCACAGAGCCCCCCACTGAACATCGGGCCAGTCTGGTAATTCAATTACTTCTGTAAGAGACAGAAGTAATTGAGATTTATTTTATAAATAAATAAAAGAACTGTGGCGAATACTCCAAGAAGCTTGGAACATCCTGTTTGCCAGCAACCAAGAAAAACGGTGTCCAGGTATAAGTAGCAGAACTGGTGCTGTTTTGACGTTCACACCAAATATTGATTCCATTGAGGAATATGTTGAGGACTTTTGTGCTCTGGCCTGCAGGGTCAATTTTAATGTGATTGCCCTCAAGACTGTTTCCATTTTGGGCTGAATAAGCCGATCTCCTCCCCGATGCAAAGCGGTGGGAGTACCTACAGCCTGACTCAATATATCAACCTTGCCCAACTGATATGTGGTTCATCGTTCACTGCGGGGGAGGCGGATAACGAGCCAGCATCCCGCGTCATGGCCGATGAGCTAGTGTCCCGCATCATGGCCGATGAGCCAGCGTCCCACGTCATGGCCGACGAGTCTGCGTCCCACGTCATGGTCGCCGAGCCAGGGTCCCACGTCATGGTCACAGAACTTGCGCCACCTTCTGCCCCGGATCCTGAGTCTGCTCCATGCCATGTCACACCTCAGCCTGCTCCATGCCATATCACAGCCACGCCTGAGTCTGCTCCATGCCATGTCACACCTCAGCCTGCTCCATGCCATATCACAGCCACGCCTGAGTCTGCTCCATGCCATGTCAAAGCCACGCCTGAGTCTGCTCCATGCCATGTCACGACTCGGCCTGCTCCATGCCATGTCACAGCCACGCCTCGACCTGCCCCATGCCATGTCACAGCCATGCCTGAGTCTGCTCCATGCCATGTCACAGCAATGCCTCAGCCTGCTCCATGCCATGTCACAGCCATGCCTGAGTCTGCTCCATGCCGTGTCACAGCAACGCCTCAGCCTGCTCCATGCCATGTCACATCAACTCCTCAGCCTGCTCCATGCCATGTCACAGCAATGCCTGAGCCCATCACAATAACACCTCAGTCTGCTTCACGCCATGTCACAGCCAAACCTGTCTGCTCCATGCCATGTCACAGCCAAGCTTCAGTCTGCTCCATGCCATGTTTCAGCCAAGCTTCAGTCTGCTCCATGCCATGTCACAAGAAAGCCTTTGCTCCATGTTCCAGGCCCACCTCTGCTCCACTGTCCTGGCCCATCTCTGCTCCACGGTCCAGGCCCACCTCTGCTCCTCGGTCCAGCGCTTATGCCTACCATGGCCAAGTCAGGATCCTGCCGTAGCATGTTACCGTGTCATGCCATGTAACCACGTCAAGTTGCCACAGTCCCCCCGCCCCCCAGCTTCCTCTTGAACTCTGTGTTTTTGTTTTGGGGCAACAGGAGCCGCCCCTAGTGGGGGGATATGTCATGGTTTTATGTGTTTTTGTTCATATCTTGGTAAAATTTGGTAAAATAGTTCCATGCCATGTTTGTTCCTGTTTCATTGTCATGTAACCTTGTCATGTGTTCCCCATCTGTCACTCACTCAATATTGTGTCGATGTAGTGACACTAGGGGTCACTCTTGGGAGCCCGAGACACCTCTGGTCTTTGATAAAAGGCCAATGAAAATTGGCGAGTGGTATTTGCATGCCACTCCCCCAGACATACGGGTATAAAAGGAGCTGGCGTGCAACCACTCATTCAGATTTTCTCTTCAGAGCCAAATGGTTGATGTTTACTGAGCTGACTGTTCATTCACCTCTGCTGGATCTGACGGTGCATTTCAGCCGTCACTATGCACTGCAGAGAACGCCCCTGGGCACTTCAGCAGAAAAAAGAGAGTATATTTTTCTAAAAGAGTATATTTCTCTAAATGAGCAGCACACACAGAATGTCTTTTTAAAGACGCATCTTTTTAAAGATGCCTTTCCGTTTGTGTGTTATTCCTGGTTGCGGTCGTTACCTCTCAACTTCAGATGGTCGCGATCGCTGTCTTTCATGTCTGGGCGCGCCCACACGGAGACAGCATTCATGGATGGATCATGTACTCACTGCGAGAACATGACCATGGCAACATTGCGGTCGCGGCTTGCTTTCGTCGCCTCGGTCCATCTACCTACGGGTATGAGGCCAGCACAGCTAGCACTGGGGGCAATTTGGGGATCCCAATGGGACCACCTCCGCCGGGTGTTTCCCCATGGACCTTCCATTCCCCAGCATGCTCGTCTGCCCCGATTGGGCTTCCAGACGAGTCCGCCGGCTCGTCTCACGGCGAGTTCGACCTCTTGTTCGGAGCCCGTGAAGCTGATGAGATCTCGAGTGCAGCATCGGAGAGCGGGCTCGTCCAGTCAGACACAGAAGCCTCAGCTGAGCTCCCCCCCTCGGGGACGGTCGCCCAGTCAAAGGCTGATGCGGAAATGACGGACATGCTTTCCCGGGCAGCCGCGAGCATCGGGCTAGAGTAGAACACTCCACTCTCCCCTGAACCCTCATGGCTCGATGATTGGTTCCTGGGCTCGCGGCGCCGCTCAAAGCAGCCACGCCCCGCTCCAGTAACTTTCTTCCCGGAAGTGCACAAGGAGCTGACAAAATCGTGGGAGGCACCTTTTGCCCTCACTACCCTCAATGGCGAGGCGGCCATGGGCTATTCGGTGATTCCCCAGGTGGATAAGGTGCTCGCGGTGCATCTATGCCCGCAGAGCGCCACCACCTGGTGTGGACACCCAAAGATCCCGTCCAAGGCCTGTAGGTTCACGTCATCCCTGATGGCCAAAGCCTACAGTGCTGCTGGACAAGCCGCCTCTGCCCTGCACGCCATGGCTCTCCTGCAGGTCCATCAAGCCAAGGTGCTAAAAGAACTGCACGAGGGTAGTTCCGCCCCAAATTTGATGCAGGAACTGCGCTCGGCGATCGACCTCGCTCTCCGGGTGACGAAGGTCACGGCGCGGTCTCTCGGGCGGGCGATGTTCACCTTAGTGGTCCAGGAGCGCCACCTTTGGCTCAACCTGGTCAATATGGGTAAGGCCGACAAGGCACAGTTCCTTGCTGCCCCAATCTCCCATAATGGCCTATTCGGCGACACTGTCGAGGACTTTTCCCAGCAGTTCTCGACAGTGAAGCAGCAGACGGAGGCTATCCGGCATATCCTGCCCCGGCGCGGCTCAAGATCCCGCACCCCGCCTGCTCGTCGCCAAGGGCGTCCCCCTCTGGTGATTGCACCGGCTCTACCGCAGCCCGCCTCTTCGGCCCGGCCCCGGCGTGGAGCCCACCGCAGGAAGCAGACGCCACCCGTCTCATGGCCGGCCTCCAAGAACCCACAAAAAGCTTCAAAGCGCCCCTGAGACGGGCGACTCAGGGATGATGAAACCCACCTTGGAGCTGGTAAGCAGACCACTCCATCTCCTGGTGGAGGGCCAGGAGGAGAAACTTTTGTTGCTTTCTCAATTAATTTCGCCACATGGAGGAAGGACCTTCTTTCTCAGGGACGGGGCACCATCTGGCAACCGCGACCAGACCTCTGGAATCTCCATGTCTGGCCCCTGGACGGGACATGGAAGACCTAAGCAGTCTACCACCAGTGGTGGTAGACACGTTCACTCAGGCTAGGGCCCCCTCTACGAGGCGTCTGTATGCTTTTAAGTGGCGTCTGTTCGCTAAGTGGTGTTCTTCCCGATGGGAAGACCCCCAGAGATGCGCAGTCAGATCAGTGCTTTCCTTCTTGCAGGGGAGGTTGGAAGGGCAGCTGTCCCCTTCCACCTTGAAGGTGTACGTAGCCGCTATAGCAGCACACCATGACACAGTGGACGGTAAGTCCTTAGGGAAGCACGACCTGATCATCAGGTTCCTGAGAGGCGCCAGGAGGCTGAACCCCTCCAGACCGTGCCTTGTTCCCTCATGGGACCTCTCTGTAGTTCTTCGGGGTCTACAGAGAGCCCCCTTTGAGCCTTTGCAGTCAGCTGAGTTAAAGGCACTCTCCTTGAAGACTGCCCTCCTGACTGCGCTCACTGACTGGCCAGGGGCACCTCTCTAACAGACATTTGCAGAGCAGCGGCCTGGGCAACACCCAACACCTTTGCGAGGTTCTACAACCTCCAGTTGGAACCGGTTTTGTCCCGTGTAGTGGCATGCAATACAAGCAGGTAAGTACGGGACAGCCGGCCGGGTGTATCGTTTGCACATAGCACCTTTCACCTCCCCTGAGCTGAAGACGTGTGCCATTAACTCCCAGTAGTGTTCACAAACTGTGTTCCCTGGTTGACTTCCTCCGAGCCCTGTGGCAGTCGAGTTTTTGGAGAGACTCATTGCCGGCCCAGTACACGTGCTAACTAAAGCCCTGTACTGGGGTAGGTGCTCCGCATGTGGTGGTTCCCAGGTAGGTAACACAATGCGATGTATGTCTTCCGCTAATTCATTTCCCTGTTGGCAAACTGCATCTTCCTTGGGCAGAGGCCCCTCTGCCCCAGTCTCCATGTTTGTATTAACTCCTCCCCGTTGGGTAGGACCTACCAAGAGACTTCTCCACATGACTTACTTCCGACATAGCTCGGCAAGACCAAGTGACGTATTTCCACTTAAATACCCCCCTCTCTCTGGGTGAGGTGTGGTCTCCGCGGTGTCCTCCCCTTGGGAGAGACACACCCCGACTAGACCTGGTCGGCCCAGTCGGATAATCCCCCTTTTTTTTAGGGAGTGGAAGAAAAGAAGGGGAAAAGAACATCTACAATTCAAATTTCTCAAACAGATTAAAGATAAAATAGGAAGAGTCAATATTGTTTTAGCTGAAATTCAGGGGCAAAGGTTGATTTTGGCTAATATTTATGCGCCTAACGCTCATGATCAGGGCTTTTTTATAGATCTTGAAGGGATGTTGCAAGCTGCTGGCACCCCTCATGATATAATATTGGGAGGAGACTTTAATCTTTTGATGGACTCAGTCCTTGATCATAGTGAAGCAAAAGTGTGTAAGCCCCCTAGAGCAACGGTGACACTTCACAGGATGTGTAAAAATCTTGGTCTTGCGGATATTTGGCGACTTTTGAACCCATCTGGTAGGGACTATACATTTTATTCATCAGTCCATAAGATTTATTCTAGAATAGATTGATTTTTGATATCTTAGTCCCTCATTTCATCTGTTGTTAATTGCTCAACTGGAAATATCTATTCTCAGATCATGTCCTGGTGTGTTTGGAGATGTTGCCACATACGGAGAAAAAGAAATCATATAGTTGGCGCTTTAATGTATCCCTGTTGCAAAATCCTGATTTCCAACAAATGTTAAAGACCGAAATCAATGTTTATATGGAGACCAACTGGTCCTCAGTATCCTCTGTGGGCATGGCTTGGGAGGCACTTAAGGCGGTTCTTAGGGGTCGGATCATACAGTATGCCTCATTCACCAAAAAATCCAAAGCACGAGAACTTTTGGAGTTGGAAGAGAATATTAAAAGTGCAGAGGCAGAGCTGAAGCGCAGAATGTCGTCTGATGGCCTCAGAGAATTTACTAGATTGAAATACAGATATAATGCTATTTTGTCGCGGAAAGTGGAGTTTTGGTTATTCAGGGCAAGACAGTCATACTTTGAGTCAGGGGACAAAGCAGGGAAGCTTTTGGCTAGATATATAAAGCAGAGAGAGTCTTTTTCTACTATTCCCTCAGTGAAATCTGCTGGTGGTGAAATATTTACCTCGGCCACTGATATTAATAATGCTTTTAAAGAATTCAATATTGATCTTTATAGTTCTATGTCTTCGTCTACTGATGAAGATATTAGAAACTTTGTGGAACCATTAAAACTTCCTAAACTGACGACTGAGCAAAGAAATTGTCTTGATTCTGAGATAAACTTAGAGGAGCTTGACGAGGTAATTAGGTCCCTACCTACAGGCAAAGCTCCGGGGCCAGATGGTTTTGCTGCTGAATTTTTTAGATCTTATGCTACAGAACTGGCTCCACTTTTGTTAGAAGTTTATACAGAATCATTAAAGAACGGAAAGCTTCCTCCAACCATGACACAAGCCCGGATCAGTCTGATTCTTAAAAAGGACAAAGATCCAAACGAGTGTAAAAGTTACCATCCAATTTCCCTGATCCAGTTAGATGTAAACATTTTGTCAAAAATTTTGGCTAATCGATTAAGTAAAGTTATGACATCACTTATACATATAGATCAGGTGGGGTTTATTCGGGGCCGTAGCTCTTCTGATAACATTAGGTGTCTCATCAATATCATGTGGTCAGTAGCGAATGAACAGTCTCCGGTCGCTGCCATCGCACTTGACGCTGAAAAGGCGTTTGATATGGTAGAATGGGATTATCTTTTTAAGGTTTTGGAAATATACAGGTTCGGGAGTACATTTATTGGATGGATTAAGTTACTTTATAGACACCCAGTAGCTGCGGTACAAACAAATGGATTAATTTCAGATTATTTTACTTTGAATAGGGGCACCCGGCAGGGTTGCCCTCTTTCCCCATTATTGTTCTGTCTTGCCCTGGAACCATTAGCAACCGTGATAAGAAAGGAGGATGATTTTCCAGGGGTGGTGGCGGGAGGCATGGCGCATAAACCCTTGCTTTACGCAGATGATATTTTATTATTTGTCTCTGACCCCAGTAGATCTATGCCTTGCCTCCACAGAATTATTAACTCCTTTTCTAAGTTTTCAGGATATAAAGTCAGTTGGTCTAAATCCGAAGCTTTGGCTCTGACAGCGTACTGCCCAGAAACAGCTTTCCAGCCGGGTGCTTTCCAGTGGCCCAAACAGGGCATTAAGTATTTGGGTATTTTATTTCCAGCAAATTTGTGTGATTTAGTTAGAGTTAATTTTGACCCCTTAATAAAATGGTTTTCGAGTGATGTGGGCAGGTGGACTTCATTACATTTACCTATGATTGTGAAAGTTAATGTTATTAAAATGAATTGTATTCCAAAATTCAATTACTTACTGCAGTCTCTCCCTGTAGATGTCCCCCTCTCTTATTTCAAGCAATTTGATAGCATAGCAAAGTCTTTCATTTGGAATGGTAAGCGGCCCAAATTACATTTCAATAAGTTACATTTTTGTAGTTGCTGATTGACAAAGGTGGGCTAGGCCTACCCAAGATTTTATTTTATTATTATGCATTCGGTCTCAGACATTTGGCTCATTGGTCGCTTCCACCTGAGAGAGCCCCTCCCTGGTTCTGTATAGAACAGGAAGTTCTTGCCTCTATTTCGCCACTGCAGAGCCTTTCTATCAAATTAATTGTAGAAGCTAAAGTACATCCCGTTATCTCGCACTTGAACTCAGTATGGACTAAAGTATCCAGACTGTTTAATTCTGACATTTTTTTTAAATGTTGCCTCGAGCATATGGCTGAACCCCAAACTATGCATCAACAAGTCCCCTTTTTGCTGGTCAGAGTGGATTGGGAGGGGGGTTACTACACTCGGTGTGCTGTATGAGAATGGAGTGTTGAGATCCTTTCAAAATTTGGTTAAACTTTTTGGGATTCCTAGATCTCAGTTCTATAAGTATTTACAGCTGCGCCACCTGCTCTGTACTGTTTTTGGGAGTGGTTTACGGCAGCAGACACTCTGGGAGATGTGATTACTGCTTTTGGAAAAGATCATGAGGCATCGGTGTATTACTCCCTACTAATTCAGAGTCTGGGAGATGGAACTTCAACTTCTCTTAAGAGATTATGGGAGAAAGATCTAAATTTGGAATTGGAGGAGGGACAGTAGGCTAGGATTCTAAAAAATGTCAAATCTGCATCCAGAGATGCAAGGGTTTGCCTCATGCAATTTAAGATTTTACATAGAGTCTATTGGACCCCCTCTAGATTGCATAGGCTTGGTCTTAAAGACACACCCACCTGCTGGCGATGTCAGTTAGAAGATGGAGACACAAGCCATGTCTTTTGGGGATCTGTTAAGATGCAGGAATTTTGGATGAGGATTCAGAGTTTTATGTGCGAGGTTTCGGCCTCTCAAATTTGATTTTGCCCCAGACTCTGTATCTTGGGAGATGGGGCAGTCATTAATTTGGAGAATAAGCATGTGAAAAACTGGGTGCTATCTAGTGTTATGATCGCCAGACAGATCACTTTGAGGAGTTGGAAGTCGGCTGGAGCCCCCCCTTTTCAGGAGTGGTGTTCAGAGATGGCCAGAGTGGCAGCTCTTGAGGAGGGGGTATCCAGAAGACTGGGGAGTCTGGACATGTTTGCGAAGAAGTGGGGCAGATATCTGTCTTTTGTGGAGGGCTCTCGGGGAGGGACAGTGGAGAGAGAGGTGTAGGGGTTTTATATGTGTGATTTGTTTTATTTATTTTATTTTATTTTAATTTTTTTATTAATTAATTTATATTTGTTGTGTGTCTATGGTTGTGTGACCACTGGGGTGTTGTTGGGGGTCGGGTGGGGGATTTGGGGGGGGGGGGGGTAGTGGGGGTTGTATATTGATTCTGTATATGTGTGTTCTGCTATGTATATATTTAATGGTTGAATCAATAAAAACATTTTAATTGGAAAAAAATGATGTTGCTTTGAAGGACATTTTCCGTTTTGGACTAGAAGAGCCTATCAAGTCTTGTTTGCCTCAAGGCCAAATCACATGGACTTTGGCGGAATTGATGGATTATGCCCTTAGTGGTTCGTCTTTCACTGTGGGAGTGGCTGATGAGGGACTCAGCACTCCCACAATGGCACTGGCTCTTTGACCGGGCAGGCGTGGGCGCTGGGCTCGTAGAACGTGGCAGGCGTGGGTGCTGGCTCGTGGCAGGCATGGGCGCTGGCTTGTGGAACGCGGCAGGCGTAAGCGCTGGCTCTTGCAACGTGGCAGGCATGGACGCTGGCTCTTGGAAGCCAAGCACCACGGTAAGTGGCAAGCCTGCCATGCCTAGTCGAGCAGCCCCGCCTTGCCATGTCACCACGTCGGCCCTGCCTTGTCAAGTAGGCACGCCTATCCCGTCATGCCAAATCGCCACAACCCCTGAGCCTGCCACGGCTCCACCCTCAGAGCCTGCCATGGCTCCGCTCTCAGAGCCTTCCACAGCAGTGTTCACGACCACGGAGGTCGTTCCCCAGTCACTGCCTGTGCTCACAACCACGGAGGTCGTTTCCCTGTCACTGCCTGTATTTATGGCAACGGAGGCCATTCCCTTGTCACTACCTGTGTCCACGACCACAGAGATCATACCCCCTGCCCTGTGGCCACCTCCCAGGCCTCCTGACCCTGTCCCTGCAGTCACCCTCCAAACCGCCAGACCCCGTTCCCTTCCTGGAGCCACCACCCAAACTGCCAGACCCCGCTCCGTTCCTGGAGCCACTTCTCTGGCCACTGGCTCCGCCCTGGTCTCCTGCTCCATGCCCTGTCTCACCAGGCCATGCTCCACGCCCTGTCTCACCTGACCATGCTCCCCGCCCTGTCTCACCAGGCCATGCTCTGTGCCCTGTCTCTCCAGGTCATGCTTCGCATCCTGTCTCGCCAGGCCATGCTCTGCGCCCTGTTTCGCCAGGCCATGCTCCATGCCCAGTAACATTACATTCCTGCTCTGTAACATTACAGCTATATAGAAAATCAGCTGTAATGACTATAATGTCAAAAAACAAGAATAACCAACACTCCTGGATACATCATAAACTATTTGATGAAAAAATCTGACTTTCTATAGCTTGGTATTACTTAAAATATCCCACTGTCCACAAATGTGGGCATCAATTTTTAGGAAAACTATTTGCTGTAGAATTTTTTTTAATTTATTTAAATGTTTTACTTGCTACCAGTTACAAATCAAAAAGGGAAATGGAAAATGCACATAACAGTCACAGGGGGTTCTCAAAGGTTAAAGTGCAAGATGACACACATTAAAGTTGCATGTCAAACTGAAGAAAGTTTCAAATGTCTTTGTCAAGTACAACTAAGTTAGTGAAGTACTGTAAGTTAATTGATTTACAAAAACGTACTACCATCTATTGACAACAATGCAGGTGGTCCTCTCCCTGTTGCTCTTTGTCTTCATTAACACACAATTGCACCACCTATTGGTGAAGCCTGGTAGCAGCAAGTAAAGAAACTTTTCCTGTTGAGGTGGGAAAATGCATCGATGCATCACGGTTGCATTGATTAAGAAAATTAGGAATCGATTATCATTATATATTAATACCCAGTGTGTCCGTCTCATATTACATGAACCTTCTCGCAACAGACACGGAGCGAGAAAGTATTCAGACCCCTTTCACATTTTATGTTGCAGCCTTATGTTAAAATGCTTTAAATAATATTTTTTTTTTCACATCAATCTACACTCTATACCCCATAATGATAAAGCAAAAAACAGATTTTTGATAACTTTGCAAATTTATTAAAAATAAAAAACTGCGGGGAGTCACGTGACGCCATGCGAGGTTCAGACGTGTGAATGGCGAGTTCTGTGCACTTTGCTGGTTTTAATACTTTTTATGTCATAAACCGGTGAGATTCGATACACCCTGATCCTTAACTGTTCTAGGAAGACAATAAGTCAAAGAATTCAAAATCCTCTGGCTCTGGAGAAATTAAAAGACACTTACTTGCTCAAGCAGACACCCCTGACAAGGCCACGGACCAGGGAGCCAATTTGGCCGGAGAAGTGAGGTAAATTCGGCAAGAATTGTTGAACTTGTTGGCAATGCTGATGAAGGTCATTGTTGAATTGTAGGATCATGCTGTAATACGTCGATCGATCACTGCCATGGAGATGAAATTCACTGAGTTGGTTACAAGAGTGGGGGATGTCGAGAAACAGATTGATTATCTGGAGTCATCGGAGAGGGAATTAGCTGCTAATACGCTAGAGACCAAGGTGGATTTGGAGCGCGTCTGGGAAAATGTGGAGGATATGGAAAATGGTAGTTGCCGGAATAACGTCCGGATTGTTGGAATTCCTGAGGACGAAGAAGATTCGGAATATGGTGAAATTCCTGGACGGGCTCCTTCCGAGTCTGCTCGACATAACAGGCCATAAGCTGGAAATCGAGCGATCTCACAGGGTTCCGGCTCGGCGATCTGCTGAGGGAGACAGGCCCCGATCAATTCTGGCCAAATTTCTGAGATCATCCGATAAAGATCTTGTGTTACGCGAGGCAAGGAGTAAAGGAAGGCTTTCTTGGAAGAACCACAGCATTTTCTTGTTCCCAGACTTTGCAAATTCGACAAGAGAGAAACGTGATTGATTTAAGGAATGCAAGGAACTCTTACATCAACGGAAGGTCACTTTTGCACTGATGTTCCAGGCCAAATTGAGAATAGATGCTAAGCGATGTCCTTCATAAAGTCAATGGACTGAGTAAGTTATTTTGTGGTAATCACGTTGCAGGCAAGTGGACCAACATTCACTTGACCGTCCGAGGAAACTTAGCACCTTTTTTGTTTCTTTTTGTGCTGGTTCCGCCTATCAGCTGGAGTTTGTTTTGTGTAATAACACTCCTTTGGGACAGTTTTGTGGATGAATCTGCACGTTCTTTGTGCTTATGCCTCCCATTGGTTGGAGTTTGTTTTGTGGAGTATTTCTTGCAAGACACTGGAGTGATTAGGTCATTTGTTGCACTCATGTAACAGCCGAATGGGCTGGCTCACTGAACATTCGTTTGACTCTCTGAGGAAACTGGACAGCCTTTTTTATTTTATTTTATTTTTTATTTTTTTGTGTGCTGGTTCCACTAGCGGCTGGAGTTTGTTTTGTGGAGAAACACCTTCGGGACAGTTATGTGGATGAATTTACATGTTCTTTGTGTTTATTCTGCATATTGGCTGGAGTTTGCTTTATAGATTATCTTCTGTTGTGTAATTCTGTCTCACAAAATTTGTATAGAAACACCGGTCTTAAGCAATCCGACGGCATGCGGTACATGGACTGTTTGAGTTTAGAGGGATGGATGCCAGTTGGCGCTGTCATGCGTGGGGTTAATGTGCACGTTTTTGCGCAGCTGTAAATACCTATAAAAATGAGATCTGGGAATCCCAAAATGTTGAACCAAATTTTCAAAGTATCTCTACACTCCATGTTTCATTAATTTCATGTTGTTGGAAAAGGTCATGAGGCATCAGTGTATTACTCCCTGCTAATTCAGAGTCTGGGGGAAAGAATAGGGTCCTAACCAGTGTTATGATCACCAGACAGATCGTTTTAAGGGGATGGAGGTCGGCTGGAGCACCCCAATTTCAGGAGTGGTCTTGCCCTGGAACCATTAGCAGCCGCGATAAGAAAGGAAGATGATTTTCCAGGGGTGGTGGCAGGAGGAATGGCGCATAAGCTTTTGCTTTATACAGATGATATGTTATTATTCGTCTCCAACCCTACTAGATTTATGCCTTGCCTCCACAGAATTATTAATTCCTTTTCTAAGTTCTAAGGATACAGAGTCAATTGGTCTAAATCCAACAGAGTTCTGCGCAGTAACGACTTTTCAGCCGGGCGCCTTCCAGTGGCCCAAACAGGGCATTAAGTATTTGGGCATTTTATTCCCAGCAAACTGGTGTGATTTAGTTAGAGTTAATTTTGACCCCTTAATAAAAAGGTTTTCGAGCATTGTGGGCATGTGGGCTTCATTACATTTATCTATGATTGGGAAGGTTAATGTTATTAAAATGAATTGTATTCCAAAATTCAACTACCTGCTACAGTCTCTCCCTGTAGATGTACCCCTCTCTTATTTCAAGCAATTTGATAGTATAGCGAAGTCCTTCATTTGGAGTGGTAAGCGTCCCAGATTACATTTCAATAAGTTACATAGGCCGATTGACAAAGGTGGGCTAGACCTACCCAAGATTTTGTTTTATTATTATGCATTAATTCTCAGACATTTGGCTCACTGGTCGCTTCCATCTGAGAGAGCCCCTTCCTGGTTTTGTATTGAACAGGAAGTTCTGGCCCCTGTTTTGCCATTGCAAAGTCTTTCTATCAAACTAAATGGAGACGTTATGTCACACCCCGTTATCTCGCATTTGCATGCGGTAGGGACAAAAGTGTCCAGAGTGTTTAATTCGGACATGTATTTAAATGATGCCTCGAGCATATGGCTGAACCCAAAATTACGTATTAATAAGTCCCCCTTCTGCTGGTCAGAGTGGACTGTGAGGGAGGTTAATATGCTTGGTGACCTATATAAGAGTGGAGTGTTGAGATCTTTTGAAAATATGGTTCAACATTATAGGATTTCCAGATCTCAGTTCTTTAGGTATTTACAACTGTGCCACCTGCTCTGTACTATTTTTGGGGGTAGCATACACCCCCCTAAAGCGGCAGATACTCTGGAAGTGGTGGTTACTGCCTTTGGGAAAGGTCATGAGGCATCAGTGTACTACTCCCTGTTAATTCAGAGTCTGGGGGATAGAGCTTCAACTTCTCTCAAGAGATTATGGGAGAAAGATTTAAACTTGATATTGGAGGAGGGAGTGTGGGCTAGGATTCTAAAAAATGCCAAGTCTACATCTAGAGATGCAAGGGTGCGTCTGATGCAATTTAAGATTTTGCATCGATTCTATTGGACTAGATTGAATAGGCTTGGTCTTAAAGACACACCCACCTGCTGGCAATGCCAATCAGAAGACGGGGACACAACCCATGTTTTTTGGGGATGTGTTAAGATCCAATCATTTTGGTTGAGGGTCCAGAGCTTTGTGTGTGACGTTGTGGACACTCAGTTTTCGTTTTGCCCCAGACTGTGTATTTTGGGTGATGAATATCAGCGATCAGCGGTCCTGAATATAGGAGATAAATATATAAAAAGCTGGGTCCTAACTAGCTTGATGATTGGCAGACAGTTAATCTTTAGGGGATGGAAGTCAACTGATGCGCCCTCATTTCGTGAGTGGTGCACCGAGTTGGGTGAAGTGGCGGCATTTGAGGAGATGACTTCCAGACGGCTGGGTAATCTGGCAATTTATGGCAGGAAATGGGGCAGTTATCTGTCTCATTTGGAAGGCTCCTAGCGAGGGGCAGTGGAGGGAGTTTATTGGTGTCCTTTTTTTTCTATTTGTTGAATTTTGTCTTTTTTTATGTACTCATAAGTACCTGTTCCTTAGTGCCTGTTTATATGTGTGTATGGTGTTATTTTGTATTTGTGCACTGGGATGACCGTTGAGAGACCGGGGGGTGATGGGTTATAAAGGGTTATAAGTTGATTCCGTATGGATAATTCTGTTGTTAAATCTTTTCTTGTAATAACAAAAAAATAGAGATGGTGCTGTTTTTTACATTGTCCTGACTATACTTTATGATCAGTTGAATGCCACTTTGGTGAATTAAAGTACCAATTTCCTTCTGAAACAGCAAAATCTGTACATTATTCCAAACTTTTGGCCGCCAGTGTACATCAGTGATCTTCTCATCCCTTACTCCCCCACTTAGGTCTTCTCATCAACTTCTTTTGAGGGTTCCTCATTGTCGCTATAGATCTATGGGTGATACTGTATTTGAGTAGGACTTTTCAATAGGTTAAATTAGGTAAATACTTGATGCAGTTTTTAATTGTATCTATTTATTTATTATTATTATTTCTTTTTTGTATATATATAATTCTGTTATTGTATATTTATTTGATTGATTTGTAATGCATTTTGGGTCAACTTCTGTTGTTTTTAAATGTGCACTATAAATAAAGGTTGACTTGACTTGACAGTGTCATTTATTAGCCAGTCACAATTTCATCTCCACTCACTCCATCCTGATATGTTACAGTACAGCTCTTTTTAATGGAGCTGCAGTCAGTGATACAAGAGAATATAATAACCAGTCCATTCATTCTGAGAACAAAACTCATCTTATTTGGGAGTTGGGAAGAAATTCAGCACAATTAAACAGAGATGAGGTGGTCTGACACAATAGAGTTTAGCTTTATTTCTTTATTTTGATTTGATGTAATTGTGATTGTCTGTGTTTGTGGCTGGGCTAGTTTTTGGGTTTGTTTGTTGTTTAAAAGTGCTTGCATTGGGAGGTTCACAGTGTGGCCAGGGCTGATGGATGGTGTGTGTTAGCTTTAGATTACGAATGTAGCTGGTTATTATTCTACATTGCTGTCATGCTGTTATTTGCATAGTTGTTTTTTTTTTTTTTTTTTTTTTTCCAGTTTGTAAAATCTAATTATGATTACAGAAATAGTTCACTCAAAAAGGAAAATTCTATCATCATTTACTTAGCCTTATGTTGTTCCAAACCTGGATGTCTTTTTTCCTTTGAACACAGAAGGAGATGTTTAGTAAAATGTTAATGCTGCTCTTTTCCATACGACAGAAAGCTGTTGAGCTCCATTCACACATTCGCTTTCCACAAAGCTTCATTCCCTCAGATGTAGCTTACAAATCTCATTGTGCTTGTCTTCAATTAAAAAACGGTGCCTTAGATGCGCCACACCAATTTGACACCAAATGCTACTGGTTGTCACTTGTGTCACAAATTTTAATAGGTGTGAATGTTCAGTCTGTTCCTCACACAAATCTATCATATGATTTCAGAAGACTTTGTACAAAGAGTACAATTTTTATGTATTACTTTTATGGTGTTTTTTTTTTTTTCTACAGCAGTGGTCTCAAGCAGGGGCCCATAGCGAGCTCCGTGGTTTGGGACACAGTTTATAAAAAAAAAATTAAGACATGCAAAAGCTCAAGTAACATTTGTTAACAGGGCATAGAATTGCTTCTTTTTTTTTTTTTTTTTTTTAAGAACTGGACGGTCCTGTTATATTTTCACTTCTCAACATTAAGGGGTCTCTTGTCTGAGAAATGGACAAATGTTTAGTTCGTCCACCAAACAGATTAATAGGCCTACTCCAGAACGAGTCCCACTGACTCTCAGGTCACAGATGTTAATGGGAATGCTCCAGTGGGCAAACTGGACCCAATTGATGAAACACACACAACTACAAAAGATGCAAATGCTTTGGTAACAGTGCTTAATCAACAAAGTGCAGAAAATATGATGACAGTTACCTTAATTATGGCTTTGTTTTATTTTCCAATAGCAAAGATTTGCCTCAGCCGCAGTGCGTTATTGCAATCAAGTACTTTCCAATGAGTGTATGAGGCCATCAAAGTTGATCAGACATTTTAAGACAAAACAAAACAAATACAAAGACAAGCACAACTCATTGTTTGAGCAAAAAGCAATGTAACTCACTAGTGCTTCAAAAGAAATGGAACCTTGTCTGCAACACGTTTTGGATACAGCTGTAAACATCATGAACTTCGTCAATGTCAGAGCCATGAACTCCTGGATATTTATTGCCTTCTGCTAAGAGGTGGGTGCTAAAAACCACTCCTTGCTGATGCAAACTGGGGTGAGGTGACTATCAAGGGAAGGGGCACTGCTGACACATCCCTTCCGCCTGAGGGAAGAGATGCATGACTTCCTAGCAGACAAGTGACCAGATCTTGCTGGTTTTTGGATGATGACAAATGGCTTGCTCTCTCAGCTACCTTGCAGACATGATGAACAAGATAAACAGAATGATGAATGAATGACTGAATGTTACATTTCTATAGCGCTTTTTTGATACTACACTCAAAGCGCTTTACATGTGAACAGGGAACTGTCCTTAAATGTTTTTATTATATGGAAATGAGCACAATAACTCCTTTTGTGTTCCACAAAAGAAAGAAAATCATTATTGTAAATAAATGATGACAGAATAAAATTCTGGGTGAACTATTTGGGTTAAGTATTCATTCTATTCCTTTTAAAGGGGTACACGCTGTGCTCTTCTAGAATGATTGATTACTCTCTCTCTCTCTCTCTCTCTCTGTCTCTCTCTCTCTCTCACTCTCTCTCTCTCACAGCTCCTTTAACAATAATGGCATCTACCAGCAGAAGTCTCTGGGCCCCATCCAGCAGTCCACCATCTTGGTGGTGGATCCAGTTGAAGGACGAGTGCTTAAAGCTTCAGGAAGAAACATGTAAGTCCAGGAGAAACTAGAGCATTCCCATTATAATCTATGAATTCACAACACAAAACGTGAAATGCACAAAAAACTTGAACATTCACAGTGTAATCAGTGATACTTTCTGCTTGCAGTGTAAACTTATTCATTTATTTTAATAGGAGTGTTGGAGTTTTGGCATGTTGCATTGTGATACTGGCATATAGTGTTGACACAGTAATGCTGTTTGTTGTTTGTTTCTATTTTTGATTGATTGCACTCATTGTCATTAATGAAATGTTTGTTCGAACAGGTTCTATTTGCCGCACGGAATGACTACTGACAAGGACAGTAATTACTGGGTGACGGATGTAGCTCTTCATCAGGTGAAGATGCCCAAGTTAACAAAAGAAACTTCCGCAAACAATTCTTTAGTAGATCTTATTGTACAGTAGGGTTGTCACGATACCATAATCATATCTGATGATATTATACCAGCTAAAGTATCATGATATGGTACTGTTAATCCTTAACATACTGTAGTTTGTCATAGCAATGGTGGTTCTTAGAAATTAGCTTGTTGAAGTTGCTCCGGAAGTGGTGAAAATAACTGATAGATGAACTGGGAGAAGGCACTAATGGACTAACTTGTTACCCAATACATTCTTAGTATGATTAAAAAAATAAAAAAAACTTTGCTGCATTAAAACAGCCAGTTCAAACGGCAACGGCTTGAAACTTTTATTCCATTATTTCTGTAATTATTTGAATGTTGGTAACATAAAAATAAACATACTGTAACGTTGAAAAGACAAGCTTTTTTCATTATTACAACCGCTTCAGCCCCTCTCTCTCCTGGTAAACAGCAGTGCGAGTGAAGATTACACACACACCGGTTTGATCAGGGATGTGATCAAACCGATCTGATCATAAGTGCAAAGTTACTACAACCATGCATTTGTAATTGGAAAAAATGAAACGAGTGCAATGTTCGATTTTTCAGATAAACGGTAAATCTGTAAATGTTAAGATAAAGCATTTAGTTTAAATGAAGTGGCGCCAGTTCTGCAAAAGCAGTGGGATGTGTCCGATGGTGTTTAATAAGGTTGCTGGTGTTTCCTCCTTTGGCTTGAAATCTCTGTAGACATTCATGGAAGATGGGTTTTCCCGGTCTCTTCAGGCAAAACCCAAAATAATTCAAAATCTCGCTATGTGAATTGTGTTTTTTATAAAGCTTCTTACTCTCCAAAGTTTTATTTAATTCCATATTATCCATTAGGAGACACGACCGCCAAATTTACATGCTGGGTTTTAGACGTGTGTGTTTGAAGCATGGGAAAACCAAACATTAAAAAATAAACAATACCATAAACTGTAAAGGGCAAATTCTAAACAGCATTTTAAACTCTTAAAGGGCACTGCATGAAGTGGACGCTACTCGAAAAGACTACATTTTTGATGTTATTGCAGATATAGGTCTGATTCAAATAAAGGTTTTAGGGAAAATAATATTTACTATCGCACATACAATATAACAGTAATATAACAGTACTACCATATTGACCGTTTAAAAAATACTGTGGCATCACCAGTATCATGATACTGCTGTAGCACCGGTATACCGTGCAACCCTATTGTACAGATAAAGGTGAAGTGTGTGATTTTTATTTTTTTTTAAATTAAAGTACTTATTCATGTCACAGTGCATTGTGCTGTCAGGGTAGGGAAGTAACTAAATACGTGTAACAGGTTTACGTATTTAAAATACAAAATATAAGTAACTGTATTCCACTACAGTTACAATTTAAATCATTGATATTTAGAATACAGTTACATTCAAAAAGCATTTTGATTACTGAAGAGATTACTTTGCATTTTATTGTCATTTGTTTCATTTAATATTTAGTCCTTTCAGATGGAAAACATTTATACATATAAATGATGCGATCCAAAGTGCATTTGAACAGCAGTGAAACACTTTCTTATGATGTGTTACATTCATACGAGCAGACAGAGAAGTAAGTTTGAAGTAAGTTTGGAGCAGAAGAAATAGAAATAAACCTTGTGTAAATTGTCAGCTTTACACTAAGGTAAAATGCTATTTCTAGCCATTTTACATGCACGTTACCAGGCATGATCATAATTTTTTTATCAAGAAAATTCACGTTGGATCATAATTTCTATTTTTCTAGTAAGACTTTAGATATTAGGGCAAAAAACGTATTCTTGATGATAATTTTTTTTATTGTTTTCCTGTAAAAATATCTAAAAATCCTTGAAACAAGATCAGTTTGATTTATCTTGTTTTAGAAACAACACTGCATATGATATTTAGGTTTTTCAGAGAATGTATTTTTAACGTGTATTTTGTCTTACTGTACTGACAAAGATTTTATAGTCAAAACAAGTGAAAGAAGAAGTAATCCAAAGTATTTAGAATACATTACTGACCTTGAGTAATCTAACGGAATACATTACAAATTACATTTTACAGCATGTATTCTGTAATCTGTAGTGGAATACATTTCAAAAGTAACCCTCCCAACCCTGTGTGCCATCAAATTTAACCTCCTGAGACCCAAGCATGACTGCTGTGTGCATTTTCCAAAAACAAAAATAAAAAAACTAAAAAAATAGCTTTCCTAAAAATGTATGTCTACATATGTGGACAGCGGGACTAAGGTGTGAAATTTTAAATAATACCAAGCTATAGAAAGTCTGATTTTATTTATTTATTTTTTCATTAAATTGTTTGTTTCTAGGAGTGTTGGTTATTCATGTTTTTGAGACATTACAGACATTACAGCCGAGAAGCTGAATCAATCATTCTTAATCAAAGTAATGGCCAGCATCTTCTAATCACTGCCAACCATGTTCAAATAAAGTAGTAAAGCATTATATATTCTGAATCTATGTACTGATTATTACCATTGTCCCATGTCTGCCAAACATGTTGAGTGGTCCAAATATTATCTGCAGCCTGAAACTGAACTTTTGGTTGGATTTTAGGAGTGAATGCACTTAGCTGCATAGAAAGCTATAGGATGTCACTTTGCTCCCTTGCTCCCTGTTTAGTGAATGACTTAACCTCCAGTGTGCTGTCTGTCTGCACTGGTCTCAGAACAGCTCGAAATGCACCTTATTTTCATCCTAACTCCATATAAAGCCTCTGAAAGCAACATTTATCAGCTTTTGGATGAACCTATTGATTCTCAATGTGAAATGTGAAAATGCACAGTAAATATAGGAATGCATTTACTTATGTTAATGAATAGAACTGTATTGTACAGTGATAACAACATTTATATTAAAATTAAGCGAAATGACCCACAGACAGGGTTGGGAGGGTTACATTTGAAATGTATTCCACTACAGATTATAGAATACATGCTGTAAAATGTCATTTGTAACGTATTCCGTTAGATTACTCAAGATCAGTAATGTATTCTAAATACTTTGGATTACTTCTTCAGCACTGGTAGATTTTTTTCACTTGTTTTGACTATAAAAACTCTGCCAGTACAGTAAGACAAAATACACGTTAAAAATATATTCTCTGAAAAACCTAAATATCTTATACAGTGTTGTTTCTAAAACAAGATAAAACAAGATCAATTTGATATAAGGATTTTTTTTATTTATTTGTACAGGAAAACAATAAAAAAATTATCAAGAATACGATTTTTGCCCTAATATCAAAGGTCTTAGTAGAAAAAAATTAATTATGATCTAACATGAATTTCCTTGATAAAAAAATATGATTGTGCCTGGTAACGTGCATGTAAAATGGCTAGAAATAGCATTTTAGCTTAGCTTAAAGCTGACAAATTACACAAGGTTTATTTCTATTTTTGTGCTCCAAACTAGTAAGTTTGGAGCACAAAAATAGAAATAAACCTTACTGTATTTTGTCTCTCTGTCTGCTCGTATGAATGTAACACTTCATAAGAAAGTATTTCACTGCTGTTCAAATGCACTTTGGATTGCATCATTTATATGTATACATTTTTACATCTGAAAGGACTAAATATTAAATGAAACAAATGACAATAAAATGCAAAGTAATCTCTTCAGTAATCAAAATACTTTTTGAATGTAACTGTACTCTAAATACCAATGATTTAAATTGTAACTGTAGTGGAATACAGTTACTTATATTTTGTATTTTAAATACGTAATCCCGTTACATGTATTTCGTTACTCCCCAACCCTATCCACAGATGAGTTGAATGTGTTTTTTCAACTTGTGAGGGACTGATGTCCCAAAATCCACGTGTGAACATAATTTTTATGATTTATAATTTTTTAAAGTGGCATATCAAATGAAAACTAGAGATGCTACTCTTTACACCCAAACAGCTTTCAATAAAAAAATGTAGAGGTTTCTTACCAGAGGCACTTTAGTTGGCTCTGCACCCGTAGAAGCGCTTCATGGAAATCGACGTCATGTTGTTGTGTCACGTTAAATGACAGAGTGTTGTGAACAGTATTCAGTCGGTTTAAATTAATTTAAATTATGCATTGCATATAGCGAAGCCAAAATACAATGTCTACGCATGTGGACACAGGGCCGCACGAGGATAAGTAAGCCATTGGTAGACTGACTTCTTGAAGAGTTTAAACACTGTGACTCTGCGGTGCTTTCAAAATATAGTTCTATTGTTCGAGCAATCTTACATGTTCTAGTTCTAGCTCAACCAATGCCTCTAGTGTCTGTTTGTTTAACCAATGGATGGGGTGTGTTCTGGAAACTTGTTCTTTGGTGTCTCTAGTGGTGCAGAAATTACACACTTAATCTAAAGAGTTCCCACAGTCATGGAAAACCTGGAAATATCAGAGAATAAAAAACTTTAACAAAATCTTACAAGTCAGGGAAAGTGCTAGAAATTTCTTTATTAAATATACATTTTCTAGTCATTATCTGCTCTAAATAATAATCAGCTACATATTGCTCTTTGTGAGTGCTTGTGAAGAGTAAAACTTGCTTACAAGCAGGCCAACATTATGCTCTTTGAGAGTAACTTGCCTATGTGACTCACTGAATGTCAAATTTTACTAGTTTATAACTGTTTCCTATAAGACAAGTCTTCCTGAAGGGCGGAGAAAGCAGAATCATTCGTTGACCGGCATTCAAATCTCAGGATGTCTTGGATACATGTACAATAAAAAGTGTAATTGTTTACATTTATTAATTTCAAGGATTGGCAATGAAAATCTACGCTAGAATTACATTTAAAATCTCTATAAAATGATTTGTAATAATCTTTATGCAGTTATCACAATTGTCTGGAAAAGTAACGGAATAGTCAAAAAGAATTGGAACCCTGAATCTAAAAACAGGATACAGTCACTGGAAAAAATGAACCATTCATAGTATAATTTTCATAAGGTGTGACTTGATGCGCTCTTTCTCATTTTGCAGGTATTCAAGCTGAGCAGCAATGGTAAAGATCAGCAGCTTCTGGTTCTGGGAGAAGCTTTTGAACCAGGAAGTGACAAAAACCATTTCTGCCAACCAACAGATGTGGCTGTGGACCCCACCACTGGAAACATCTACATCTCAGATGGCTACTGCAATTCCAGGATCCTCAAATTCTCACCAGAGGGCAAATATATTGCACACTGGGGGGCAGGTACACACAACTAAATCTATGTCTTATTCAGACACAAGAATCTGTTGTGAATATTTTCAGATATATTACAATGATAGAAATACTATTATATTTCTGTGTTATATGATACAGTCCAATGCAATAAAATGCAATTTAGAGTTGTATCATTAAGGTAGTACATCCATTAAATAAAACATTTGGTTGATGTTGATGTTTTTGTGATCGAAAATTGCATCATCACTATGTTCAGGTTGTGTGTGTGTGTGTGTGTGTGTGTGTGTGTGTGTGTATATATATATATATATATTTACTTTTTGGTTTTTTTATGGAAAAGGCTCCTCAGACAGGAGACGCCGTGTCTCATTCCGAATCCCGCACAGCCTGACCTTCCTGCCGGATAAACAGGAGTTGTGTGTGGCCGACCGGGAGAATGGACGGATTCAGTGCTTTATGACCGAGATGGGCGAGTTTGTGAAGGAGATAAAAAAAGAGGAGTTTGGAGGAGAAGTGTTTGCCATTGCGTACACTCCTTTCCAAGGTGTGCATCAGAGAACATGATCATCTAAAAACTTATATACTGTAGGTGACAGTTGGAACTTGATAGATGCTAATACAGATCCATTTTAAAAGACCAGTTTACCCAAAAAATGAATATTCTTTCATCATTTACTGTAATTTCCACACCCATCTGACTTTTTCTTCCATGGAACATGAAAGGAGAAATTTTGAAGAATGTACGAGTTTCTTTTTTCCATACTATGTAAGCATACAGTCTTGATGCGCCATATTTCCTTTGTCAAACTTTTTGTCTGTTCCTCACACAAAGCTATTGTATGATGTCATAAGACTTGGAATACGATAAAAGGTATAGTTTCTATGTTAATCAGAGTTTTTGTCCTAACCAGACGTGACAAGTGACATGCTGTAGATCGCTTGTTTTCTATTTGCGGCGTCGCGCCGGGTAACCCCGTCCCCTGTGAACTGGCACCGGTCCAAAATCGTTCTCATAACAGTACATTTAAGCCAGCATCTCATGAGCCGGATTAAAACTACTTGATTTTGGCCAAGAATATTACACCTCTGCTGGCGGAGGTCTGTTACACACACCAGTTCAGAATGGAGAAGAGGTGACAGTTTCAAACAAATGATGCTTGGCATAGAAATGCATATATTATCTGACTACAAACTCACCAGACATATTTAGTAAGTTCTGTTCTCTGGTTTGTGTGCAGCTGTGTTGTGTTCTTTTGTTAGTATCAATGTGGCAGATCTGTATTTAGATAAACAAAATGAGTTTTCGCTTGAACACCCCATCTCGCGAGTGATACTGCTCTTGTGCAATCACGTGAATGTGCAGAGCAGAGCAACGGTCATTCAACTGTTTCAATAAATAAAACATTTGATTTTGGTTTGTTTCTCACCAAACCTTTTAGTATGCTTTCAGAACAATCATGAGTCTCATGCAATAATTTATTAGACTTGTGAATTCTACTTTTGCATTGTTTTGAAGATTGAAGAGGTATTTACCATAAACTGCCATTGAATGACATCATTAAGTCATATGGGGTTATAACAACACAGGGGTGTGTAAACAGTGATTTAATTTTTATTTTTCGGTGAGCTATCCCTTTAAATTTACTGAGCTCTCATCGCTTACAGTGTGAATTTGTGTGGCCCTTAATTTCTGTAGTAGGATTAGATGTTCAAAAGCATATGGGCCCTTTGATGACTGATACAAAACTTAAATCAATATTAATATGGACTGCACGGCTGCAGAACCTCATGCTAATGTGTTATTTCAGGTGGTCTTATCTACGCAGTGAATGGAGAGCCTCCATACAGACAGGCTGCCCCCCTCAGAGGGTTTGTGCTCAGTTATTCAACCAAGGAAGTCCTGGATACATTCAGTCCAGAAACACAGGTGCTGATCACCTTACACACATATTTACACACTCCTGCACAGAAAAACACAACACTCACTCAGAACATGATAACAGGTTACTCCTGTTATACCCAGGCCCAGACAGAGTTTTATTACATATTCTGTGCTGAATTTAGGGTAAAAACTGAAATTCTGCAGAATGGATTGAAACATGGTAAAATTTGTTAAATGACAAAATCAAGGCATAATTAATTAGACAATATATTTAATAAACAAACACTTAAGGGTGGAGGATGTGTGAAACTTTGTGAACGATATACTAAGCTTTTTTGTGGAGTTCTGCATGCACAGATTGTGTGTAAATACAGGCATAAATATAGCACATAATTGTGTATTAGCTGTTGTTTGTACAGTGTTAAATGTACTTTTAGATGACAAGATTATCCCTGGAACCCTATTGCTCATAGGTCAATTGCTGTAATGTGATGCTCAAAGTTCAAACTATTGCAGCTGACCATTTGCCACTAATAGAGGGACTGATCTTGTGCATATCTAGATACATTAAGTTGTGCAACACATTATCGAAATTATTCAGAGAAAAAAAACATCAGAACATCAATCACCCAATCCTACTGTTGCACTAACTGTCTTTTTTCTTCCTTAAAAAATATCAATAATTTTTTTTACCACTGTCTCCCACCTTCCATCCTACTTGTGCTTCTCTGAGCAAATTTGAAACATTGAAACTTCTCATGTTATTGCCTCCTTAGGATGAATCCCTTTTGCTATATTCCTAATTTGTGAGTCACTTTGGATAAAAATGTCTGCTAAATGAATAAATGTAATTGTAAAATGTAAATATTTGTCATTGATGCAGGCCTCAGAGCTCTATCAGCAACATGCGGGAAAACACGCAACTCCCTATTCTTACACCATATAAAATTTGTTTGTGCACAATGCTTGTGAATTTGTGGACAAAAGCACAACTCAAACAATTAGATTAAACTAAACACTGCTGATATATAACTGTGAAATGCTATGTCTACATCAAAACCCAGTTACCTTAAACAATTATTGATTCTAGAGGACTGGACAAAAATTCTTTAAACATGGATAACAAATAGTCTAAAAATTGTCTTCTAAATATAATTTATACACACCATATTTTTCTGCCTTCTTTGACAAAACATACATATCATTTTAAATGTGTCTAATGACCCTGTAAGTGCCCTTTTATTTCACTAAGTAACAGGCAAGTAGAAAGTAAAACACAAAAACTCATAAGTCTCATATTTTGATTCATGAAGTAAATTCTTAAATGCATTTTAGTAACATTATGTCAAAATGGTATAGATTATCCTTATAAAATGCAAACATCAAATAAACAAGAGTTAGGTCAGAGCAAGTAATCCAGAAGTAATCAAATTGGATTATCCAAAAAATATAATCCAAGAGATTACGTTACTGACTGCAGTTTTAAATCATGTCATTTGTAATCAGTACCAGATTATAATTCATAAGTAATCTACCCTGCTCTGGCATTAATTCACAGGCTTAAGTGAGCATGAGCCTAAGGCTCGAGTTAGGCCTGAACTGACATTTCTCTAATAGAGAATGATTATGTGGCTGTATAGTGATAGTCAATGATAACATTTGAAATCCTGAAATGTCTTGGTTACTGTCGTAACCTCCGTTCCCTGATGGAGAGAATGAGACGTTGTGTCGATGTAGTGACACTAGGGGTTGCTCTTGGGAGCCCCAAACACCTCTGATCTTTGAGAAAAGGCCAATGAGAATTGGTGAGTGGAATTTGCATGCCACTCCCCTGGACAAACGGGTATAAAAGGAGCTGGCTCGCAACCACTCATACAGGTTTTGTGCTGAGGAGCTGAGACAGGGTCCCGGACATTTCAGCGGGTAGTACAGCTTTGTGGCAAGAGGGACACAACGTCTCGTTCCCTCCATCAGGGAACGGAGGTTACGACTGTAACCAAGACGTTCCCTATCTGTCACTCACTTGACGTTATGTCGATGTAGTGACACTAGGGGTCCCTATACAAAACGCCACAACTAGCTGAACTGTGTTACGTGGGCTGCCAATGCAGATGCAAGCAAGCTGCTTCGTGCGTAATAGCAGGCGCACCAGTCTGCACGTAGCCTCCTCCAATGCCCCAAAAGACGTTATGTAGTTCCCCACATCCCTGGGGGGAAGAGACGTAACTAGTATGGGAGCAAGCCGCACCAGCCGCAGCCTTTTCTCTCTATGTTTTTTCTCCCCACAGAGTATTTAGATTTGGCTGGGGCCATCTAACGCTATTATTCGCGCCAGGGAAGGAGTTCTTTTCCCTTCCTATTCTTTTAGGGGGAAAAGACACCGCGGAGACCACATCCTGCCCGAAGGGGAGGTTAACATGTGGCAAGTACGACATGTGGGCTCACCAGCCACACATGGAAGAGGCACGGTGGTAGGTCCTGCCCGAAGGGGAGGAGCTCTAGAAACACAGCGACTGGAGGCAGAGAGGGCTCTGCCCAAGGGAGACGCAGGTCGACCGATAGTGAGACCGTACCGTGGAAAATACATCACAGGGGGCTACCGGAGGTAACCGGTGCCTGTGGAGCACCTACCCCAGTACAGGGCACGCTAGCACACGTACTGGGTCTGGCTAGGAATTCCTCCACCGAATTCGCCAGCCACAGGGCTAGGGAGGAAGGACGTCCAGGGTTCACGGACTCGTGAACTCGCATGGGAGAAAAGAGCGCATGTCTTCACCTCACGGAGGGGAAAGGTGCTGTACGCAACGATACACCCGGCTAGCTGTCCCGCACACTTACCTGTTCATACCTGACAATACACGGGACAAAACCGGCTCAACCCGGAGATTATAAAATCTCGCGAAGGTATTGGGTGTTGCCCAACCTGCTGCCCTGCAGAGTCTGCTAGAGAGGTGCCATTGGCCAGTGCCCATGAGGATGCCACACTCCTCGTAGAGTGTGCTTGTATTCCCAAAGGGGCGGGCACAGCCTGGTCCTGGAATGCCAGCACAATGGCATCCACGATCCAGTGGGCAAGCCTCTGTTTGGAGACAGCATTCCCTTTCCGCTGTCCGCCAAAGCAGACAAAGAGCTGCTCAGAGCATCTGCTTGCGATCAAATAGGTGCGCAAAGCACGCACTCGCTGGTGAGGCGCGCTATCATCGAGACTGAGTCTAACTCCATGCCGAGAAAAGAGATGCTCTGAACCGGGGAGAGCATGCTCTTCTCCCAGTTGACCCGAAGCTTCCAGTTGACTAGAAGTGAGCTAGAATCAGCCAGTCGTCGAGGTAGTTGAGGATGCAAATTCCCACTTCCCTTAGCAGGGCAAGGGCTGCCTCCACGACTTTCATGAAGACGCGAAGTGACAGAGACAAGCCGAAGGGGAGGACCTTGTACTGATACGCCCGGCCCTCGAAAGCAAACCGTAGGAAGGGTCTGTGTCGAGGTATAACCGAGATGTGGAAGTACGCGTCCTTCAGGTCTATCGCCGCGAACCAATCTTGATGCCGGACGCACGCTAAAATGTGTTTCTGCATCAGCATCTTGAACGGGAGTCTGTGCAAGGCCCGGTTCAGCACTCGCAGGTCCAAGATTGGCCGCAACCCACCGCCTTTCTTTGGCACAATGAAGTAGGAGCTGTGAAACCCTTTCCTCATCTCGGCTGGAGGGACAGGCTCTATTGCGTCCAGGGCGGTGGCGTTCTCGTCCTTTACCGAGGTGAAGCGGACGCCGCTGAACCGGGGCGGGTGCCTGGCGAACTGAATCGCGTAGCCGAATCGGATGGTCCTGGCCAACCACCGCGACGGGTTGGAGAGCGCTAGCCATGCGTCCAAACTCCGGGTGAGGGGCACTAATGGGACAATCGTTTCTGACGTACCTGGAGGTGGATCCTCGCAGCAGGGGGGAGCAGGAGATGCCACGTCGAGGAGCCTCGCTTCGCCAAGGTCGTGGCCACGTTGAGGGGAACCTCAAAGCACTTACCTTGTTCCGTGCACCCGGCATAGAGCGGGTCAGCAACAGAGGAGGGGGGCCTTTTTGGCCATCCTCATAACTCGTCACAACCGGCTGGCCGGGGGGTGAATGTTGTGTGGCCGGGCGCGCGAAGGCGGGGGTTCCCTGGCCGCAAATGCTCGGTGTCTGGTCGCCGTGATAACGGCGGCCGTGAACACTGGCTGTGTGACCCAAGGAGAGAGGAAACCGCTCTTTTTTTGGACAATGTGGGTACCGCAGCCCGTCCGGGGTGCAGCGAACACAAAACAAAAGGGAACAAAAGATTCTCCTCCAGGCTCTCCACCGGGGGACGGAGTGGTCTGGACACCAGCTCCAGGGTTCCGCCGGACATCTTCCTCCTCGGGTCGTCCATCTCAGGGGCACTTAGGAGCCTTCTTCTGGGTCTTAGCGCCGGACCGTGAGGCGGGGGGCGTCAACTTCCTGCGGGGGGCTCTATGCCGGGGCCGAGAACTAGGCAGAGCCGCCTGGGCTTTTGCCACCGCAGGGGGATGCCCTCAGTGAGCAGACGGGGTACAGGATCTTGAGCCATGCACAAGATGTGCTGTAGTCTGCTTCTTCACTGCTGAGAACTGCTGGTCAAAGTCCTCGATGGTGTCGCAGAATAGGCCGTTCTGGGAGATGGGCAAGTTCAGGAAACGAACCTTGTTGGCGTCCCTCATCTCGACCAGATTCAGCCATAGGTGGCGCTCCTGGACCACCAAGGTGGACCGAGTGCTCGCGCCATGACCTTTGTCTCCCGGAGGGTGAGGTCAGTCGCCGAGCGCAGCTCCTGCAACACATCGGGATCAGGACTACCCTAGTGCAGCTCTTTCAGTGCCTTGGTCTGGTGTACTTGCAGGAGAGCCATGGCATGCAGGGCGGAGGCGGCCTGTACAGCAGCACTGTAGGCTTTGGCCGCCAGAGACGATGTAGTCCTACAGGCCCTGGAGGGGAGTGCCGGACGATTCCGCCAGGTGGCAGCGTTTTGCGGGCACAGGTGCACCACAACCACCTTGTCCACCTGAGGAATCTCCGTATATCCCTCGGCCACCCCACCATCGAGGGTAGTGAGAGCGGAGGAACTGGGAAGTCGGGTTCGGACCTCGTCAGTTCGTCATGCACCTCCGGGAAGAAAGGGGGGGGGCGTGGCCGTGAGCGCTGCCCTGAACCCAGGAACCAATCGTCAAGCTGTGAGGTCTCAGGGAGGGGTGGAGGGTTCCACTCCAGCCTGACACTCACAGCAGCCCGGGCAATCATGGCGGTCAGTTCCGCGTCAGCCTCAGACTGGGCAGGCACACCCAAAGGTGGCAGCCCAGTCGAGTCCTCGGCATCCGACCTTACCAACGCGCTCTCCGATGCTGCTATCGAAACCTCATCCATCTCGTGAGCTCTGAAAGAGACATTAGGCTGGCACTGAGGCGAGCTGCCTGTCTCATCCCAGAACTGAACCGGTGCAAACGAGCATGCTGGGGAATGGGTGGTCCGGGGGGATTACCCAGCGGATCCGTACCCATTGGAGCCCCCAAATCGCCTCCAGCGTCAACCTAGCCGGCCTCATACCCGTAGGTAGAAGGCCCGGCATGGGTGGCGGCTGGAGTGGCTTTCCCCCGGAAGAAGGTAAGCCGCGACTGCAATGTTGCCATGGTCATGTTCTCGCAATGAGATTATGGCTCAGGCACGTGAGGCAGCGATCGTGGCCGTCGGAGGTGGAGAGTTATCGACCGCACCCAGGAGTTACACAAAGACGGAAAGGCATCTTTAAAAAGACGCTGTCCGTCAATGCGTACTCTTTTAGAGGAAAATATACTCGTATTTCTCAGAATATATACTTTTTAGAGGCTGTCGAAGCGCCCAGGGACGTACTCTGCACTGATCGCACAGAGGGAGAGAAAGCCGCTGAAATGCGCCGTATATCCAAGAGCATATGCTTCTTAAAGAGGTGAATGGACCGGCAGTGAAGTTCAGCTGTGTGAGAATCAACCGCTTGGCTCTGAAGAAAAAATCTGAATGAGTGGTTGCGAGCCAGCTCCTTTTATACCCATATCTCCGGGGGAGTGGCATGCAAATTCCACTCGCCAATTCTCATTAGCCTTTTCTCAAAGATCAGAGGTGTTTGGGGCTCCCAAGAGCGACCCCTAGTGTCACTACATCGACACAACATCGAGTGAGTGACAGACAGGGAACAGATCACTTACGATAGTTTCTTTTTATGGCCAAAAGATCCTTCATTTTTGGTAGTTTGACTGAGGGATGAATTCACGCAACTTTGTGGTGAAAAAATGCTTTTATGTTAGCTTGCTGAACAGAGCAAGAGTAAAGCATGAGAGTTATATTTGTGTCTAAATGAATATATAAACCAACCAATCTTATCTAACAGTTTGTTGTTTAATGCTCTTATCTTGTCTCTTGTCTCTAATCTAGTAATCATCAGACATGTATCTTGTATGTGAATGGAAGGGGTGGAAATGTTAAAATATTTTGTTCATATTCATGTGAAATCTCTGATCAAGTCAAGTTAAATTTATTTGTATAGCACTTTTCACAACACACATCGTTTCAAAGCAGCTTTACAGAAAATTATGCTGTGATGTTTTAAAGTCCTCATTGTGTGGTTCAAATGATTAATGAGATTGAAAAAGCATGCCTTTAAACTTATTGTCTTTAGGCCTCCAGTAAGCAAGCCAAAAGTGACTGTGGCAAGGAACACAAAACAAAACTCAAAGCTCCATTAGATGTTTGACTGATGGGTTTGACCATTTTGACTGATAAACCATGAAATATTTTTCATGATATATCATAAAACAATAGCACATACTGGCATCCTCTTGCCTTTTTATTCACGTCAGACAGCACTGTGACATCATCGCGTCTGATTTAATGCCCATCTTCTCAGAAGGGCCTGGGTAGCTCAGCAAGTAAAGACGCTGACTACCACACCTGGAGTCGCAATTTCGAATCCAGGACGTGCTGAGTGACTCCAGTCAGGCTTCCTAAGCAACCAATTGGCCTGGTTGCTAGGGTGGGTAGAGTCATATTGGGTTAACCTCCTCGTGGTCACTATAATGTAATTCTCGCTCTCGGTGGGGCGCGTGGTGAGTTGTGCCTGGACGCCGCAGAGAATAGCGTGAAGCCACCACACGCGCTACGTCTCCGCGGGAACGCGCTCAACAAGCCACGTGATAAGAAGCGCAGATTGACAGTCTCAGATGCGGAGGCAACTGAGATTCGTCCTTCGCCACCCGGATTGAGGCGAGTCACTATGCCACCACGAGGACCTAGAGCGCATTGGGAATTGGGAAAAGGGGAGAAAATCTAAAAATAAAAAAAATTCCATCTTCTCTGGTGATTTGATAAAGAGTGCTAATGCTGAAATAGGACCCATCTCTCACATCTGTCTTTCAGGGTTATTTTCATCCCTGTAAGCAAAAAGCTAGAGTTATAGTTGTTTTTTTTTTTTTATCTGGTCTTTATGTCTTACACTTATTAATTTAGCAGATGCTTTATCCAAAGCGGCAAAATACAAATAAAGGAGCAATCAATATAAGTAATATTCCATATTGCTGCATTACAAAGTACTGCAATGACATCTTGTTTTAGATCTGTTTAATAGTGCCCATTCTTTTAGATGTTCATGTTGGGATCTGTTGTCTCACATCTTTTTTCTCTGTTTTTCCTTCAGGAATTTAAAATGCCACATGACATAGTCGTTACATCAGATGGGAGTGTCTTTGTTGGAGATGCAGCCTCAGATTCTGTAATGAAGTTTGTTCAGTCTGAGAGTAAGTTATGATTTGTTTGACTAAAAATATATTGAAATCTATTTTGATCAGTACAACTGCACAGACATCGCAGGGTTTTTCCTGGGTCAGAAATGACATTCGGCAGTGGCTGACATCCACATGCGTGAAGTTTTGTTTTACATAATTGCAATGAATATTTTAGTCAAGTAATTTTTATATTTGTATAGCGCTTTTCACAACACACATTGCTTCAAAGCAACTTTACAGAAAATTATGCTGTTCCAGAAAATTATGTTGTGATGTCTTAAAGTCCTCATTGTGCAGTTTAAATGAATAACACAATTGAAAATCATGTTTCAATCTGCCAGCATCCCCGGTGGGAGTGGGACATTGGGCAGGATTGAAGCTGGATCTGGCAGCCTCTGGGTAACCTTGGGATATGTATCCCGAGGTTGAGAGTGGGAAACAAATAGAATAATAATATACAGTGCATCCGGAAAGTATTCACAGCGCTTCACTTTTTCCACATTTTGTTATGTTACAGCCTTATTCCAAAATGGATTAAATTCATTATTTTCCTCACAATTCTACAAACAATACCCCATAATGACAACGTGAAAGAAGTTTGTTTGAAATCTTAAAAATAAAAAAACGAAAAAAATCACATGTACATAAGTATTCACAGCCTTTGCTCAATACTTTGTTGAAGCTCCTTTGGCACCAATTACAGCCTCAAGTCTTTTTGAGTATGATGCTACAAGCTTGGCACACCTATTTTTGGGCAGTTTCTCCCATTCTTCTTTGCAGGACCTCTCAAGCTCCATCAGGTTGGATGGGGAGCATCGGTGCACAGCCATTTTCAGATCTCTCCAGAGATGTTCAATTGGGTTCAAGTCTGGGCTCTGGCTGAGCCACTGAAGGACATTCACAGAGTTGTCCCATAGCCACTCCTTTGTTATCCTGGCTGTGTGCTTAGGGTTGTTGTCCTGTTGGAAGATGAACCTTCGCCCCAGTCTTAGGTCCAGAGCGCTCTGGAGCAGGTTTTCATCAAGGATGTCTCTGTACATTGCTGCATTCATCTTTCCCTCGATCCTGACTAGTCTCCCAGTTCCTGCCGCTGAAAAACATCCCCACAGCATGATGCTGCCACCACCATGCTTCACTGTAGGGATGGTATTGGCCAGGTGATGAGCGGTGCCTAGTTTCCTCCAGACATGACGCTTGCCATTCAGGCCAAAGAGTTCAATCTTTGTTTCATCAGACCAGAGAATTTTGTTTCTCATGGTCTGAGAGTCCTTCAGGTACCTTTTGGCAAACTCCAGGCGGGCTGTCATGTGCCTTTTACTGAGGAGTGGCTTCCATCTGGCCACTCTACCATACAGGCCTGATTGGTGGAGTGCTGCAGAGATGGTTGTTCTTCTGGAAGGTTCTCCACTCTCCGCAGAGAAATGCTGGAGCTCTGTCAGAGTGACCATCGGGTTCTTGGTCACCTCCCTGACTAAGGCCCTTCTCCCCCGATCGCTCAGTTTGGCCGGGCGGCCAGCTCTAGGAAGAGTCCTGGTGGTTCCAAACTTCTTCCATTTACGGATGATGGAGGCCACTGTGCTCATTGGGACACTCAATGCTGCAGAAATTTTTCTGTATCCTTCCCCAGATCTGTGCCTCGATACAATCCTGTCTCGGAGGTCTACAGACAATTCCTTGGACTTCATGGCTTGGTTTGTGCTCTGACATGCACTGTTAACTGTGGGACCTTATATAGACAGGTGTGTGCCTTTCCAAATCATGTCCAATCAACTGAATTTACCACAGGTGGACTCCAATCAAGTTGTAGAAACATCTCAAGGATGATCAGTGGAAACAGGATGCACCTGAGCTCAATTTTGAGTGTCATGGCAAAGGCTGTGAATACTTATGTACATGTGATTTTTTCTTTTTTTTTTTCGTTTTTTAAACAAACTTCTTTCACGTTGTCATTATGGGGTATTGTTTGTCGAATTTTGAGGAAAATAATTAATTTAATCCATTTTGGAATAAGGCTGTAACATAACAAAATGTGGAAAAAGTGAAGCGCTGTGAATACTTTCCAGATGCACTGTAATTTTTCTTTATTTGGGAAAAAAAAAAAAAAACTTAGTTTTAAATCATTCTTACCACTATGCGAAATTTCACATTAGCCTGTCCACATTTCAGTCTGAAATTTTATTCACCAATATTATTATAAACTTTCCTCAAGAAACTCGAGATCTTCCCAAAGCAATACAACATAGAGAATAATACAATACAAGTAAAAAAAAATTATAAAAAATGCAATGAAAATAAACACTTCTTGCAGAAAATAAATATATAAATAATATATAAACTCTTCTTGCAGAAAAAAAATCATAATATTCTTTTGCGTGCTTGGATGCCGTTTGCCTTATTGTCTACAATAGACAAACACTTTTGGACATTGGTTCTTTAATAGCACACCGAAAACCGGACTTTAAATTTCCTCAATGCCGACCCGCTGTTTTCAAACACGACAGCGGAGCCTTTTGTCTGGGATGCCCAGCCGCGGAAATGTAGCCAGAAAAGGTCGGCGTTCTCGTCAGACTAAGACGTCGTGCAAATAGACCCCCGCTACCCAGTTTCTGGACAACAAGCTCTGCGAGCTGAGAGTGTGGATCTCTTTCCAACAAGAGACAAGGGACTGCTGCATTATCTGCCTTACAGAAACTCGGATGTCTACGCAGATTCCAGACTCAGCCATCAAACCAGTGGGGTTCTCAGTGCACCGAGCGGACAGAGTGAAAGAGAGGTGGTGTATGTTTTATCATCAACAAATCCGGTCCGCTCCGCCTCTGATGACGACATCGAGGTCTACGCTGATACCATAACGTGTTTCATCAGGAAGTGCATAGATGATGTAGTGCCGACCAAAACAATACGGATCTACCCTAACCAGAACCCATAGATTAATAGCGATGTTCGTGTGGCACTTAATGCGCGGACCTCCACTTTTAATTCCAGGAACGTGGAGGAGCATAAACAAGCCAGTTATGCCCTCTGCAAAACTATCAGAGCAGCCAAACGCCAGTACAGGGACAAGATTGAAGGACAGTTCAACACTGACTCTAGAAGCATGTGGCAGGGATTTAATATCATCATGGACTTCAAAGGGAATTTCCACCGTGAACAACGCTGCCTCTCTCCTGGATGAGCTTAATACTTTTTATGCTAATTTCGAGGGAAATAACACTGCCCTCGCGGAGAGAGCTCTCGCGGCCAAAGCTACAGAGGTTAGTTCACTCTCTGTCTCTGTAGCAGACGTAACCCGATCCTTTCGACGGGTGAATATCCGTAAAGCCGCGGGTCCAGACAGCATTCCAGGCCGCATCATCAGAGCGTGTGCAAAGCCCGTCATCAGAGTGTGTGCAAACCAACAGGCTGGTGTTTTTACAGACATCTTCAACCTTTCCCTCTCCTTGTCTGTGGTCCCCACATACTTCAAAACGTCCACCATTGACCCTGTACCAAAGCAACTCAAAATCTCTTGCTTAAATGACTGTCACCCTGTTGCTCTGACACCCATCATCAGCAAATGCTTTGAGAGGCTAATCAGAGATTACATCTGCTCTGTGCTGCCTGCCTCACTGGACTCACTGCAGTTTGCTTACTGCAACAACTGCTCCACTGATGATGCCATTGCATCTACACTACACACTGCTCTCTCCCACCTGGAAAAAAGGAACACATATGTGAGAATGCTGTTTGTAGACTACAGCTCAGCATTCAACACCATAGTGCCCTCCAAGCTTGATGTGAAACTCCAGGATCTGGGCTTAAACAGCTCGCTGTGCAGCTGGATTCTAGACTTAGACATTCTAGATTAGAATGGGCAGCAACATCTCCTCATCACTGACCCTCAACACTGGAGCCCCACAGGGCTGTGTTCTCAGCCCACTCCTGTATTCCCTGTACACACATGACTGTGTGGCAACACATAGCTCCAATGCCATCAAGTTTGCTGATGATACGACGGTGGTAGGTCTGATCACTGACAATGATGAAACAGTCTACAGAGAGGAGGTGCACAACCTCTCCCTCAACGTCAGTAAGACCAAGGAGCTTGTGGTGGACTTCAGGAGAAAAGACAGAGAACACAGCCCCATCACCATCAATGGAGCACCGGTGGAGAGAGTCAGCAGCTTCAAGTTCTTTGGCGTCCACATCACTGAGGAACTCACATGGTCCATCCACACTGAGGCCATTGTGAAGAAGGCTCACCAGCGCCTCTTCTTCCTGAGATGGCTGAGGAAGTTTGGAATTAACCACCACATCCTCACATGATTCTACACCAGCACTGTAGAGAGCATCCTGACTGGCTGCATCACTGCCTGGTATGGAAACAGCACCACCCTCAACCGCCAAGCCCTGCAAAGGGTGGTGCGAACTGCCAGACACATCATTGGAGGTGAGCTTCCCTCCCTCCAGGACATCTGTACCAGGTGGTGTGTGAAAAAAGCTCGGAGGATCATAAGAGACTCCAGCCACCCGAGCCATGGGCTGCTCTCACTGCTACCATCAGGCAGGCGGTATTGCAGTCTCAGGACCCGCACCAGCTGACTTCATGACAGCTTTTTCCCCCAAGCAATTAGACTTTTGAACTCTTGATCGCTCACGATACATATATCAGCACTGCACTTTATTAGCCTCAGATTGGACTCACATTTTATACTTCTCTTAATAACACACTGGCAACAGACTGTTAACCAACAGCTGAATGTCAGCACATCACTTCATATTTATTTCCACTGATTTCCACTGGGGGGGGGGGGGGTACAGTGTATTTTTATTGCATACAGTCTTCTTATTTTATTTTGTGTATACTGTATATTGTATATTATTAGGTGTATATTGTGTTGTGTAACAAGATGTGTAAACTGTTATGTGTAAATCAGATGTTTATTGTAATTTTCATACTGCTATGTTGCTTGGAACTGCACCCAAGACTTTCACCCACTGCTGCACTTGTGTATATGGTTGAGTGACAATAAAGGGATTTGATTTTGAGGTAAAACAAATTGCTTGTATTATGAGTGATTATCGCAGTGCGACACAGTTTGCATATTTGGCCTATATTTTTCTGCTCTGTGTCAGCTTTTGTGAACCTACACCATGTGAAGTTATTAAAACGCCTGTTTTAATAACAAGCTCCTCTTCATTTTTATGACTTGTTTGGGTGTTGTCCCGTTCTGTGAAAATGTTTTCTCAGGGTTTTTCCTGGGTCAAAACGTATTGAGTAGCGCGAGTGCTCTAGTCTACGCTCTCCTGTAAATATCAGGAATCCCTGTGGACTCGTGCACACTTGTGTGGTCCAGAGAAAGTGCACACAACGCTCACATGAAACACAAATGCGCGTGTCAGATGAGAAGTATTTTAAGCGCTTGTGAAATGCCGAAAAGGAGATAATTATAATTGAATTTGCTTGGGCGGCCGCCGACATTTTTTAAACCCTGTCCATTTTTCTTAAATTCTCTCAGTCTCACATGAAGCCTTGCCCACTGATAGAGAAGCCCATGCTGCTACATATCACAATTGAAACTATATAGCAAAATCTCTATCGATTAACACTTTATATCATCGCCACGATATATATATCGTCATATCGTCCAGTCCTATCTGTACTCTTCCACTTGCGTTCCATTTTCCGAGCTGCTCGATTAAGACCAAGAATTTGATCATCGTACCATGGTTCGGGGTTTTCTCTTTAACTTTCTTTAATTGAAGGGGGGCGACACTATTTAGCAGGGCTGGACTGGGACAAAAAAATCAGCCCTGGAACTATTCAGCCCCTCCGGCCCACACCAGATGTGAATTTACGGAAATTAACAACAATAAAATCTGTAGACAGTAATCTATGTAAGGCTTTGACAGTAGGACTTCTTAAGTGACATTTCTCTTTCATCAGGATCTTAATTATTGAATTAACTTTTCCATTAAAGTTCATTAAAACTGAACATATTTACAGAGGAAAAACTAATTGCTTCATCCTTCATTCATGGGGGTCCAGGCTTTAAAGCTCATGTTAAATTCTCCTTTGTACTTGACCTTATGATAATTTACCACAGTTCTTGCATAGTATCCAGAGTTTAACTGTGGTATTCGTAAGAACATGATCAAAGGTAAAACCATGCTCCTTATTACCACATGTAATTATGGTTTCTAAAAAACAAACTATGGAAATTTAAATTATGAAAAACATGATCCATGTAGAGACTATAACAAATGCCATAAAAATTACATATTCACCTAATGTACAATATTTAGTATAATTATAATTAAAGTGACATATTTCAAATATTTCTGCAAAAACACCATAGTTTCTACAGTTATTGTTAATAACTGCAATGCAATAAGAATGATGATGTGTGGATTGAAAAGAATGTAATTACCATTGTAAATAACACTGTTTACCTCATTGCTGTTTAATGTCAGGGCAGTTTAATCTGGTTTCAACAAGCTTTACACGAGCCTTTAAGGTTTTCATATCTCGCGCTGTGTAAACAAACGGGACTGCATGTTGCGAGTGCAGAGCAGTTTCATCAGCACTGTGCGCGAGAGCCGGTCCTGCTCGGCTCTGGCGCTGCCTGCGGCCAGTGGATGCCTTAGGCGGGAGGGCCGATCCAGTTCGATTTTCGCGCTGCGGCCAGTGGATGAGTTGCGTGGGAGGGCCGGTCCCGCTCTGCTCTCACGCTGCGTGGTTTAATCGGGTAGCGGTGTTTCATCATACTTGTGGAGTATTTGGTGTTTTCCATGCACAGCAGTAAATGGCAGTGCTTAATAAATAAGAGTGGGGCAACTGACCGGCCCAATGCTCGGCCGGCCCACCAGGAAAATGCCTGGTGCGCTAGATGGCCAGTCCATCACTGCTATCTAGAGTGCTAGAGAAGACTGTATCCATATTTTCTTTTTATCCTTTTTATTTTATTTTATTTTATCCATTTATCCATAAGTTCTTCTGAACTTTTTGGCATACTCAGTATATGGGAAAGATCTGTAAGATTATTAGTGAAGCTATCTTTAGTGGTCGAAGGAACAGTTTACCCTCAAAAAATAACATGTTGTTGATTGAGTGACCTTAGCATACAAGAGACGAGGCAGTGGTGGACGAAGTACACAAACCAAGTACTTGAGTTAAAGTAGAGATACACTAGGTAAAATATTACTCCAGTAAAAGTAAAAGTGCTCCCTTTACATTTTCACTTGAGTAAAAGTACAAAAGTATTTGCCTTCAAATGTACTTAAGTATCCAAAGTACTATGATTTATTATGGCTATAATATCCTGTTATCATTTTTGTCACAAGACTCATGCTTAATCAACAATATGTGAAAAGACTCTAATGTTACTCTAGCACACCATTCTATTAATAGAATGATATTAATTAGTCAGACACTTATGTCTATTAAAATTATCATGAGCTCAACCTTGAAGCTAAACAGTTTCCTTTAGAATCAAATGAAATAACAGGATTTTAGAGCAGGTTTAAATTTAAGGTTTATTTGTAACAGTTGCAAGTTTAAGTTTAATAACTTGTATTGTACACAGGTTCACATGAGTTTTCTTTTACTATATTGGATCTGAATGTCTCTGTGCATAAATATAAACTGGCCATATCAAATTTACTGTAACAGGAAATAGTTTTTGTGTCAGAAGAAACACACTTGCCAGTCACAGCTGCATGTGTGTACAAAACTCAGTCATGCATTTCTCCACAAAGTCAGGAAGAATGTTATATTAATTTAGTAATGCTTGGATGTGTGATTGTCAGTGTTTGTGCATTAATTCCTATACTGCTTCACATAAAACCTGGTGATACCTGGTAAATAAAATAACTTGGTAAATATAAAAAAATATATATATATAACTAAGGTGACCTCAACATAGTGTGGACATCTCAAAACAAATTACATAAACTGTCATCACAAATGACATGTACTAAAATAACAAGCCTCAAATGGCAATGAACAATTTGTGGCAGTAAACATCATTAATCAGCATGCCATTAATTCTGCTTCTGGTGAGTGTGCTAGTAGAGTAGGGCACTGATGATCTAACTAAATTGGCAATATTTTTTATTCAGCTTGAGAAGGAGCTGATTCTCAAATTTTTTGAGTCCATTCTTGCCCTCCTGGGACTGAAAATAAGCCCCGCTGTGCTGAAAAGACGTTCACAAGCTGCAGAAGCGGGTAAAGCAGTGTTGACCTTCAAAGACAACTTACAGACTGCTGGGAAGGACTTGAGAATTTCTTTGTCATCAGCTTTGCAGGCAAGGTAGCCATCTAACTGCTTGATACCTTCCTGGCCATGAGTAGGCTTCATGCTTGCAAAGAAGTCCTCTACCTCAGAGGCACTGGAACCATCAGCTGGTGTTTGATTCAAAGTCTCTTCCTCCAGATGGTCCTTGATGTAGTCCAGGCCTGAAATGGACATTTTCATAGATGCTAAGAATCAAAATTTCACTTTAATCATACACATTTCTCCAGATAAAAATATCAAAAGAACAGCATTGTCCTATGTATTTCCAAGGTGCATTTAAAACTAACCTAAACAAATTGAGAATGTCAAGATAAAATTTGAGTTGGATATCTTTTAAAAATGATTTGGCTCAGTTTCTTTGAATCTTTAACTGATGACACTTTTCAAAAACAAAAACTAAAATAATCTTACCTAGTTTGACAATGTGTTCATCCGATGTCCAGGATGTTTTAAATTTCGGGACAAAGATTGCAGCTGCTATAAACTCTGGCTCTACCAGCATGTTTCCAAAGCGCTGCTGCAGGCCTCCTTGGATGGCATCCACCAGAGGTTTGCAGTACCTGGAGGTAATGCGAATTCGGTCCAGTTTCGAGATGAGGAGTGTCAAAGTAGGCAGAAGCCATCCCATCTGAACATCGATTTCAGCCTGAAGAATGTTGAGGGCTTTGGCTAGGGGGCTCATGGTTCTGGCATACTCTTCCAGAAAGGCAATTTCAACTGGACTCAACCTATCACACATTCAGACAACAACAATTAATAATTTCAAGTCATTACACTTTTAAGTGTGTGTGTGTGTGTGTGTGTGAGAGAGAGAGGGGGGGGGGAGTGTCATTTTACTGTATCTACTGTTTTACTGTTTCCCTGTATCTACTTCTATCAGATCCTTGAGTAGTTAAGCTACTACTCAAAGTAGTGTGTTTAAAAAAAAGTTTTACTATTAACTTTACATTACTGGAACATGAATTTAAAGGAATTATAAAAAAAACAGCACTTACATTGGCAACTTGAGTGAAGAGCAGACAGTTCTGATAGCCCCCTCTCCCTGATCTTTAATGATTCGAAGCACTCTCTCAACGACGAGAAATAAGGAATTCCTCCTTGTTGTGTTGGGGCGGATCAGCTGAATTTTGCACGTCTTCTATAATCTCTGCTGCAGCCGCAGATCTGCCACACTTATTCCATAGTGCATGGCACTTTGCAAATGCTGACCTGGACAGCTTCTTGTAGGCTTCATTTGAACAGGCTTTGGCTGCATCCACTGTGGAAACCAAGTTTAATAAGTGGCAGGCACAATGATGATGCTTTGGAAGTTGGAATTGTAAGCCATCATCCTCATCTAAAACAGCTGTGACCTCTACAAAGTCCACCTCGACACCATCCACATCCTCATCATCTCCATCACACATCACATCACTTATCTTATCTTCAGTCTCATCTGAAGCAGAGTTTTTGTTCTCATCTTGCTCTCCGTATATACGGAATGCCTTTAAAAAATTTGACCCGTTGTCCGTAGTAGTTCGAACAACCTTGTTCTGTATTCCAAATTCAGAATGTATGTCATTTAGAGCGCAAGCCAAAACATCAAAAGTGTGTGGGCCTTTGAGCTGCCTGCATGCTAGTGCTACTGAACACCTCTCCAGGCTCTTAGGATCAACCCAGTGGGCAGTGACACCGATGAAACCTCTTCTCCTTGAACTCCAACAATCTGTTGTAGTTGCTATGAAATCTATTTCTGACATTGCTTTTTTCATATTAGTCTTCATCTTAAGTGCTGCCTCATCCATTTTACGTCACAAAGTGGCCCTTGACATGAGAGAGGTGTTAGGCTGAAGATCATGCAAGAAAGCTTTAAATGATGGTTGTTCCACCAAATTAAAGGGTTGGAGACTCTGGGTCACAAAATTCAACACTGCATGATCAACATTCTTCTGTGTGACTAGCTTAGTTTCTCCCAACGTCAACTGTCTGGAGGTCGAAGGAGCCTCGTCGCTCTCCATTTTTCTTTTCCTTGGCAGTATATCTCTGCAAGTGGCTACCATGCTTTCTCTGCAAAAAGGAATCATTCAAAAAATTAACTACATATCCAGAGATCAGTCTCCCTCCCTTTGAGAAATAAAATAAATATTTCATGTGGTTTTAGCATGTCATAGATGTAAGCAACAGAGTACAATATTTTCAGCACAGGCTTAGATCACAGTCTTTGGAAACTGAACATTTTAAAAAAATAACAATCTCGGTTAATAAGGAGCACTCAGACTGCCAACTGTTTAAGCATCATACGCTGCATGCAAAACTAGGTCAAAATAGAATTTATATTCCAACATAAAGTATTAACATCGATTGATTGTCATTTCACAATACCGGAGCACTCAGCTTCAAAAACTACAAACTTCGGTAAAATCAACTAACTTAACATACACAATGAAACCGTTTTCTGTAAGCTACAGTTAGATTACTCAATTAAAAATGACCACCTGAATGAAAATGGCTTACCTCGACGTGTTTCCTTAGATTTGAAGGAGAATTCTTGTAAGAAGAAATTTTACAGGGCCGAGGCAGGCAGAGAAGGCAACTGAAAATGAAGGACTCTCTTCTTTTCAACGACTTCAAAAAAATCGCGCAAATAAGGCCACGGGTGTTGTGGCAAGTTAGAGTCAGGAGTTTCTTCCATCATTTATGAAGGCACTGGCACTCTCAGTCTCAAAATGTTAACGCTGAACTGTATTCGTGCGTAGATACCACCAAGCGGCAACTAAAACAAGTTCAAAACAGAGCGCGCACTGTACCCTGATTGGTGGCTTGCCGTGTGCCCGACCAGTTAAGTTAACTTTTTTATCCACTAATAAATAAAAAGGAACGACTGATTTCGCAAAATGTAGTTGAGTATAAGTACGATATTTGACTTTGAAATGTAGTGAAGTTAAAGTAAAAAGTCTCCCCAAATGGAAATACTTCAGTAAAGTACAGATACGTGAAAAAGTTACTTAAGTACAGTAACGAATTACATTTACTTCGTTACTGTCCACCACTGAGACGAGGTAATAATCTGAGATGGCATTGCTCTATGGCAGCTATATTATCAACAGCAATTCCATAATACAGAATAAAATCTAGCATATGATTATGGCAATGAGTTGGTCCTGTTACATTTTGTCTGACCCGAACAGAGTTCAGAATGTCTAATCCCAATTAATCATTTTCATTATCTCTGTGAATGTTAAAGTCACCAACAATTAAATCTGTATCCACAGTAACTACTAGACCTGACAGTAAATCTGCAAATTCTCCAAGGAAGTCTGTGTAGGGCCCTAGGGGTCGGTATACAGCAGCAAGAGTAAAAGACGATAGATATGTTTTATTATTATATTGGATAGGGTTGCTCCACTACCAAAAGTTTTGCTTCGGTATGATACCTACCCAGGTACCTCAGTATCGATACTAAATAGATACTTTGGCAACAAATAAATAGCCTCAGATTACTGATGAAATCACACAGAAAAGGACTTGATTAAAAGAATTGCATAAAGTCTTAGAGTTGCAAATTCTGCAATTTCCATTTTAATTTTTCTGGATTTCATGTTTTTAGTAAATGTGCTAAAACAGTATTTAATCAAACGAATACATAAATCTTTAATCAAATAAAATATAATAATTAATTTTGAACAAAAAATATCTATATTTTGGATCAAATAAAATGCTGCACAACAGAGTTTCACAGCATAAATGAAAACATTAATGGAAAAAATCTGATTACAAGGTTACTACTGCTGAATCACAGCCTGATATTCAGTACACTTGTTTTTGTGAGATTGCTTAAACGTAATAATTATCATAAATACTACTACTAATAAAACCAGTTATTGTTAAATTATTGTTATTAGTAGTATTATTGCTATTTGAATATTAAATACTAAATATTAAATTTCACGCATCCAGTGAAACAGAGCTTTTATTTTGGCAGAACTTTTATTTTGACTGACATTTGAGTCCCTCCTGTGTGGTAGTTTTTAATAAGGTCCACATTCTAAATCAGGGATGGGCAACTGGCGGCCCGCGGGCCGTATACGGCCCTCTGTATCGTTGAATACGGTCCGTCGGACAAGACTGAGTATTGCTTTTATTTTTTTTGAAAAAGGGATCATGTAAAAATTGCATTCAGTTTATGATGTTATTACAACTATTGACAAGAAGAGGCCGCTTGTTCTTATTAGACCTGCTGATCACTCTAGCATTCTAGCATGCAACATCTTACACTTGCTCATCATTTACAAGGTAAATTGAGCTAAATTTTAACTCGTCTTGTCAGCGACATGCTAAATATATATACCTACAGTTGCAATCAAAATTATTCAACCCCCCTGACCAGCAATACATTCTGGTGATGTGAATTAAAACACATCAACTAAAACCTCAGTAAACAGTCAAAGTAAGTTTTTAATACACATTTGAGTGATTTTGAGAACAAAGAGTTCAGTTTACTAAATTTTTATAATATAAAATAACTAATTCTCTCCACAAATGTCATGTTAAAAATATTCAACCCCCAAAATCAATCATTTGTGGAACATCCTTTATCCTTAATAACAGCACATAAATATTTCAGGTAAGTGTTCTCAGGCTTCAGACGCCTCTCTATTAGAATTTTTACACATTTCTCATGAGCAAAAGCTTCCAGCTCATTGACATTCTTTGGTTTCTGTGCTGCTACTGCTTCCTTGAAATCCCAACAAAGGTTTGCAATGGGATTTTAATGATGGACTGAAAGGGTCATTTAAGGACATTCACGACCTATCCCTGAACCAGATTTTGGACAACTTGGATGTATCCTTGGTGTTATTGTCTTGCTGGAAATTCCAGTGATCACCGAGCTTCAATTTACACACTGCAGGCATCACATTTATCATGCCAAAATGGCCTGATACCTGAAAGAATCCATGGTGTCAGTCACATAGTCAGGATAGCCATTTCCTGCAGCCGCAAAACACCCCCATAACAGGACTGATACACCGCCATGCTTGACTGTGGGTATGGTGTCGTTCTTGTCATCACCTTGTCATCTTACTCCAGACATACTGTTGACCCATGGTTCTAAAACTCATTTTAAGTTTAGTGTCATACGCCTATAAAACCTTCTTCCAGGACTCAACAGGTCTTTCCTAATTACTTCTTGAATATTCAATCAACATTTCCCTTGGTGAAGTTTTGCTTTCTTCCACACCCCAAGAAGGTTGCTGTTGTACCATATTTAAAAAATGTATGAATGGTGCTGCCAACTTTGTCTATTGGAAATAATATAATATATATATAACATTTATTTATTTATTTATTTTAAATCGTCAGATGTGTGTTCACATCTCTGGTTTTATGTCTAATAATTATAAATAGCGCAAAAATTCATGCGATTACTACGGAGTTTGCCAGGTCATAATGTCGTGTCATGTACCACTGCATCTGTACGATTATCAGATAAATGGGTGTGCAGGGGCTCACGACTTCCCGAGTGTCAGAACACACCGTGTATGCCCGCCCTAAGATTGAGAACCAGCTCCTCCTATTATTCCCCTCTCCTGCTAACTCAATTTATAATGTTAAAACTGAAAGTACCTACACACACACTTTCACTCTCATACACATATATGCTCACACACTCTTACAACAGTACAAAATAAATAAATACATCTTTAAAACTTCCCACTTCTCTGCAGGTGGGAGGGGGATCTCCCCTCCTCTCGGGTCTCACCGGCATCAATGCCAAGTTCAGCAGTCGGAATCTGGGTCTAGTAAATCCAATACAACACATAAATCGCCCAGCCCCTTTGGGATGTAACAAGGACAGTGTGAGAAAGGTTCCTCCTATACAACGTATCCCCGTCCCTACAATAACTGATATTGCCCCCTCCCGCTAACTGTCTCGGAGCTTCACCGCCGGCAGCCCTACACAGCTGTGAACGGCACTCACCCTGCCCATGAGTGTCTCTCCCACACGTATTACACAGTCTATAAAGACCCATACCGCCGCTGTCCTCATGCCCCACCCCTGTCAAGTGGAGCTTCACACAGGGAAGTCCATTAAAGTATGGTACCGAAATTAGCAACAAGATGATATTTTAAAATAATCGTGATATTTTGTTAGTACCTTGCAACCCAAATATCGGACAATGTCACATTAAGCACTATCACTTTAAAAGAATTACTGTTATTATGTTATTATTTAACATAATAACATAGACATTAAACATATCATGTTTTATTGAATATGAGTTATTTTTGATAATCTGAGCATCTGGAGCCTTTTGAATTGCTGTGCAAAATCAAATTAAACTAACTTAATTTCAGTCATGACAACTGTTATAATGGATATGAGAAGTTGGTAAGATTGGTCTTTGTGGACTAGACTTGCTACTGTTGAAAAAACACAGACATGCTGTGTCGAGCATGAAAAACATGTTGCTGTGGCTGCTGCACAATTAAACATACAAACCCCTTTAAGCAACAAATTACACTACCGGTCAAAAGTTTTGAAGCACTCATTCTTTATTATAATTGGTTTTTTCTTTTTTTTTTTCACATTTTAGAATAATAGTAAAGTCATCAAAACTATAGAATAACATAAATGGAACTATGGGAATTATGTTGTGACTAAACAAAATCCAAAATAAATCAAAGTAGTCACCCTTTGCCTAGAATTTGCAGTCATGTACTCTTGACATTTTCTCAACCAACTTCTTGTGGTATCACCCTGGGATGCTTTTTAAACAGTATTGAAGGAGTTCCCATCTATGTTGGGCACTTATTGGCTGTTTTTCTTTATTATTTGGACCAAGTCATCAATTTCAACTTTTTTTTTTTTTTTTTAATTACATTTTAGTTTTATAATGAAATAAATTAATATAGCGGCACAATTATATTTTTGTCTACAAAACTGATTTCAAACATTTAAGCATACGCCTTCAGATCAAAAGATTTTTAAGATCATGAGAAACATTTCAGTGAAGTGTTTCAAAACTTTTGACCGGTAATGTACATGTGAAAGGTCCTATCAGCCGCAACATGTGAGCTGATTGTCTTAACAGTTTACATGTCAAAGGACCTGTCAGCTTGGGCCTTAGGGTATGCTAGCCAGTTGGCTAACAGATAACATGTTCAAAGGACCTATCAGCTTGTGCCATGAAGAGTTTCATGACTAAACTATACTACTATACAAATGAGCAGTGGTGTGCATAGAAGGGGAGCAGCAAGGGCGTGAGTAGTCCCAAATCTCAAGGTGCCACTCTGGTCGTGCAGAAAAAGGGGGGACATTTTAATAATTAAAATAAAATGATTAAATAAACCAAATTAAAATTTCTTAATAATCTCACAATAATAATAATGTCAATGTGAGGTTTCCTTGTTAATCACAGAAGCATTAAAGAAAATTAGGCGGAGCCACGGAGGTGTCTTAAAAGCGCACGCTACTGCAGATCGGGGTGAATTCCAATCGAAAGTCGTCATCCCTTTGGACTACTCACTCCGAAGCCTTTGAAGTAAGTACTCTGAAAGGAACACATGGCATTACTGTATGAATGTACCCTTCGCTAACAGTCTTGTGGAAGGGCCCTTCGAGAAAGGATTCATTTTCTCACTTTCATGTGGAACAACCCTTTGAGTGGTGTCCCCTTCCCCCAATGCCCTTCAAGAGTGCAAAAATGCTGTTGGGAATTCGCCCCCAGGATCATCGACTTGCCGTTGCCTCAGTCGAGTAACAGGTCAGATAAAAAGTTCACTCTATGTACAGTATTGTGGTGTACGTTCATCACAAATAATTCTTGCTTTCTACCATTTTTCTGACATCACACACTTGCAGTGTAGTACTCGGTGCAGTGTATTTAAACATGGTTTGAATGTTATTTTAGACTGGGATGAAATTAAAAGAATGGTAAATCTCAGAATTTTGTTCGCGTGCCCCCATCGTCACCTCACGTACCCCCATGGGTGCACGTACCCCAGTTTGGGAAACTCTGGTGTAAGTGCTAATGTGAAGCACCACTGAATCGCCTTACACGCATATATCCTGACTATGTTTGGTTCTATATACAGATGTGTGTCAGCGTTCTCAATCCCGAACATCATCAAATCAGTTTGTTCTCCATTTAATGATTATCTGCACAAATATCTGGCCACTGCACTGTATCCTGTGTGCAAATGCAAAAATTTAGCAAGAGAAGGAAAGGCTTATTTTCCCCCATTGAATGGGAGGATAAATAATGAAAGTGGAAGAATAGAAAATTTTTTTTTTTTTTAGTTTGAAATTTTTTCTTATGTAAAATGTTCTACAGTATATTAGATGACAATTTTTTATTATGTGGGTTGATACTGTCAATGAGATGGCCTTTAGCAGATCTACATTTTCATAGTTTGTTAACAAAAGCTCTGATATGTTACGAATATCATTATGTTTTTATTTTCATGGTAAAGTTGATCAGAATCTATTTGTTAGTTATGGTTATTAAGTCATGTCCCTGAATATTTTAATGTGTAAAAGAGAAAGAAAAAAAGGTATTAATGGTGTTTATTTTTGTTTTTATTGATATTTTAAAATTTTTCTAACAATAAAATTGCTAGCTAAGATAAATACAGAAAAATGTTTGGCCTCCATCAATTGAAGGGCCTTGCCATAACATAGCCTAAACATAACAGAAACAGAAACATAGCCTTGCCTATTGTTTTTCTTTCATCAGGCTCTTAATGATTTATGTTATCGCTAGGACTGTCTGAATGTAAACCAAGCCAGTTTGTTTCTTAATATTGAACTTCATAAGAACAGGACTTACAGTATATTACACATGACTTTGTCCATAATGTTTGGAGGTTCAGACTTTTATTCTACATTGTGCTTGCCCTTCTGTTTACCATAGTTTTTCCATTGTTTAACAGTGGCATTTGCAATGCCATAACAACAGTTAAGACCATGGATGGCTCCTCATTACCATAGTTTGGTCATGTAGGGTTTTTTTTTTTTTTTTTACTGTGTATTTGTTATAAAAAATAATAATAACCTAAACACATTAAAAAAAAAATAACAAGAAGTACCACAGTTGTTGTGAAAACTTCTGTAATAATTTACTTTGATACATTTTAGTAAGTAGTTTTTAGTGAGTAGTGTTGATGTGTAGTTAAAAAAGCCTTGCAAATTATGTTTGTGCATGGCACAGAGTTGTCTCCTTTTTTGGGGGGGGGGGGGGGTCTTGTTGTTGGGCCTGTCTAGCCATTTGAAATGTTGTAGTCGCTCCAAAGTAGAAAGTTCTCAGTAGAATTTAAATGAGTTGGTAAGTTTTTTTGGTCTGTGCTGCGATATTGAGCTAAACACGTTTGACCCACATAAGTGATCTGCTCTGTGCTACCTATCTCTGAAACGTGCATATCAAGGGAAGTCTGGTTGTGTGCTCCGAATTTCCAAATGGGCGGCCGATGAAACATTTTCAATGCAGAAATTTTTTTGGAAATGCAGACACTTGTTTCAGAAGCATCATCAACAGAACCTTGCTTATGTTTGAAATAGCATACTAACCAACTACTCTTACTAAATCTACTGTATATAGTGCTGTATGTATACTGTGCACAGTATGAATTTACTGTATGCAGAGAGTACCTGGATAACCCACTACAGTTGCAAAAATATGCTGTATACAATAGAGCACACTGTGCAGAATACTGTATCCCACAATGCAAATGCACTTGAGTTGCGCTTCTTCCAGTGTGATGAAAGAACCAAAATTATTTTTTGCTGTGGTTTTTAACTTCTCTCTTTAATTTTACTCACTATTTCATTGGACTGCCAAAATAATTTTTTTACAGAAAATTTAATTAAAAATCCAAAATAACTGGTTTCATCTCAAAGTTGATAACTGGACGCCACTCAATGTAATGAGGTCATGTGACAACAATGTAGCAAACTATTGTTTGAACCATTTATCATGTAACAATGAGCCCATTTACATGCACACCAATGCTACAAAAATCACATTATTTACAAAAAATGACAAATCAAGAAATCCACGTTTACATGACATTTGAAATAATCATGCTATTCTGTGGTTTTGATGTCAAACCATGAAGAAGGCGTGTGCACAACACGTGGATAAGCCGGAAAGAATACCGGTTAAGGTGTTTACATGCAATGCAATTTCAACGTAATGGGCAAAAATGTACCCATGTTGATCGTTTTTTTGTTATGCCATTTATAACCTTGAAAGGAATGCATGTTCATGTCTAACAATGTGCTTATTAACACAAAAGATCATTTGTGTATAATTCTTGGCTCTTCTATGTGATCTGTCAATATTCAAGTCTTATAAAGAGACATACTGAGAATATGACAGATACAGCCTTGAGATATGACTCATGCACTTTTGAACTCTATTCCATACGGAATATTTCTCTTGACACTATTTTAGCTGAAATGCTTCATTTCTCTGTTTCACAGTTTTGATCGTTACATATTAGTTTTTTTTTTTTTTAAATTGTGGTTTATTGCAAGCCTGCAGTTTCATCCTATGCAATATAAATTAGAGCCTGAGTGATTTTTCTTATTTCAGAGGCAGAACACCGCTCTGTTAAAAAAGGTGGAATCCAGGTTCAAGAAATTGAAGGTAAGAAATGATAATTTATGACACAGCAAGCTTTATTAGCTGCACAGTATTAACATCAGTCTCTGGTGATATGATCAGAAGTTGACCGTGATAAATACAGGTGTAAACTGAGTCCAAAATGTTTTGTGTGGCCACATCACATTTGTAGTGTAAACACTAATGCATCACAACAACATCAAAAGATGAAAATCATTAAGCCAAAGCATGTTTTAAACTTTGCTGTCTAGGCGTGACTTTAAAAGAAAACAGTAAAAAAAAAAAGAAAATCAGTATGCAGTATCATGCAGGAACACACTCATGTATTAAATAATGTATGTAGTCACTGAAGAGTGAAGAGCCAAACTGAGGAACAACACATCTGTCTTGGTCGTTACAGTATCCATTCAACTAAAGGAACAGTTCCAGCATTATGTTCTGCAGTTACAATACAATTTCCTTATGTCGATCCAGAATCATTTATATAATTTCTAACATATTTTCTCCCTTCTGTTATTTAGAAACAGAAACATTTGTGCAGGCCAATTTGAAGCCGTTTCCAGTTCAGTCTCCAGTGCAGTTTCCTGTTCAGTCACCAGAAGCCACAGTGCAGATCCAAGAGCCGCCACAGATACAACACCAGCAGCCACTAGCAGCACCCAAAGACAAAGAGAAACTTCAGACTGCAGCCAATCAGAGCGCTCAGGGTGTGTCCCCCACTGTCATCACCACTCTGCTGCTCATTCCATTGGTTGTTGTTATTGCCATCGGCGTCTTCATCCGCTGGAAAAAGGGCCGGATGTACAGAGGTAATGCTGGAGTTGACAGTAATTTTATGTCTAGTGTATTCATGTTAATACTATTTATTATTGTATTGGATTGTTTTTGATTGATTTACTTTTTTTTTTTTTTAAAGATGATTGTGAGGTGAAGCTGGAACCATCAGGATCAACAGGAGGAATCTTAGGTAAACTCAGAGGTAAGAGAGATATACAGGTACTGTATATATCCTTTGGATCAAACTTTTGTCTTTTATTATTATGGTGTCTGCAATGTTGCTACCAAAGCTGTTTCTCTTTTTTTTTTTTTTTTACATTTTACATTCTGACATATTAGAAAAAATAGATTGTGTGTCAAAAACAAGATTATAGATAATACATTCCAATATTAGTGCAACAATCAAACCCCAGACTTCTCTCAGAACAAAAAAAAAAAAAACAGAAAAAAGAAAAACAGCACTAACTGGCGTCCATCCCTCTAAACTCAAATAGTCCATGTAAGCCTACGAGAGCCCCCACGGCAACTTTGCTGTCGGATTGCTCAAGTCTGGTGTTTCTATACAAATTTTGTGAGACAGAATTACGTAACAGAAGAAAATCTATAAAACAAACTCCAGCCAATAGACAGGACAATCACAAAGAACGTGTAGATTCATCCACATAACTGTCCCGAAGGTGTGTTCCTCCACAAAACAAGCTCCAGCCGCTAGGCGGAACCAGCACAAAAAGACACAAAAAAGGTGCCTAGTTTCCTCGGACGGTCAAGTGGTTCAGTGAGTCAGGCCCATTTGGCTACAATGTGAGTATCACACAATGATTTACTCACTCCATTGAATTTATGAAGGGCAATGCTTGTTGGGGACATGTAAATACTTTGCGGCCATCCTTTGTGGCCATCCATCTATTCTCAATTTGGCTGGGAACATCAGTGCAAAAGTGACCTTCCATTGATGTAAGAGTTTCTTCCATTCCTTGAATTGATCACGTTTCTCTCGTCGAATTCGCAAATTCTGGGAACAAGAAAATGTTGTGGTTCTTCCAAGAAAGCCTTCCTTTACTCCTCGCCTCGCGTAACACAAGATCTTTATCGGATGATCTCAGAAATTTGGCCAGAAATGAGTCTCCCACAGCGGATCGCCAAGCCGGAACTCTGTGAGCTCGCTCGATTTCAGCTTATGGCCTGTTATGTGGAGCAGACTCGGAAAGAGCTCGTCCAGAAATTCCACAATATTCTGACCCTCTGCACGCTCAGGAATTTCAACAATTCGGACATTATTCTGCCGATTACGATTCTCCATATCTTCTAACATCTCCCAAATGCATTCCAAGTCCGCCTTGGTCACTAGCGGATTAGCTGCTAATTCCCTCTCCGATGACTCCAGATAATCAATCCATTTCTCAGCATCCACCACGCTTGTAACCATCTCAGTGAATTTTGTCTACATGGCAGTGATCGATCGACGTATTACAGCAAGCTCCTCCAAGTCAGCAACGACCCTCGTCAGCACTGCCATTCATCAATTGTCGCTGAATTTCCTTCACCCCACCGCCCAAATCGACTCCCGGGCTTGCAGCCTGCTGCACGTAAGTGTCTTCCAATGTCTCCAGAGACCAAGAATTTTGAATTCTTTGACATATTGTCTTCCTAGAACAGTTAAGAATCAGGGTGTATCGAGTCTCACCGGTTTATGACACAAAAAGTATTAAAACTAGCAAAGTGCGCAGAGCTCGCCATTCACACGTCTGAACCTCGCATGGCGTACGTGACCGCCAAAGCTGTTTCTCAAATTATTACTAAAACAGTAAAAGTCCCTAACGAAAATAATCTGACCAACTTTAGAACTGTTTTATAATAATTACAAATGGCAATTGGCAAAAGACAGAATTATGAAAGTTAAAACAGATGTGTCATGCAGAGCACTCTGCATTCAACAGCGTGGAGCCTTACATTTTAAATGCTGTCAATCCCGTACATCACTGTTTAAATTACTGTCCATTTGCTGCAAAGTCCCTGCAATTTGAGTGCTCGCTCAATCATCATATCAAGATGTCAGGTTTCCAGGTGGGACAAAAATGTAAATTAAAAATGAATTGACCCAGAATGACATGGTTTTGGAGACTCTTGTCCAATCAACATTGATCTTTTACAGCATTGATTTGAGTGGTGCAGTTATCTGCAATAAATTAGAGCATTTGAAGTACAGCTTCAGTAGTGCTCCATGGGCTGTGCATCTACTAACTTCTATGGACATATTCATGTAGAACAAACAGGAATTAAGTTACTTGAATGAACAGCATAATTTTGCACTTAATATAAATTAAACTATTGAAATAACGTAGATAATTTGTACATATATTAAACATTTACAGTAATTGCAACATTTCTGATTAAATCTTAGCCGTGCTTCCCGTTGTCAGTCACCATAGCTGCACTCAGTTCTATCCCTTGTGATCAAACCCAGAGTTTTGTCCAATACAAACATAAAGTCAGTCTTCACTTCTATTAGCTGCCAGTGTCAGGATAACATGCATCACATGTCCTCCATTGTTTCAGTCCATTTGCAGTGCACAGTAAATTGAAATTAAAGAAGTCATGACATACCTTTGTGTGTGTATATATATATATATATATATATATATATATATATATATATATATATATATATATATATATCACACACACACACACACACACACACACACACACACACTGGTGGCCAAAAGTTTGAATAATGTACAGATTTTGCTCTTATGGAAAGAAATTGGTACTTTTATTCACCAAAGTGGCATTCAACTGATCACACTGTTTACTCAGGACATTAATAACATGAAAAATTACTATTACAGTTTGAAAAAAAAAAAATTCAGAACTCCTTAAACTACTTCAAAGAGTTCTCATAAAAAATCCTCCACATGCAGCAATGACAGCTTTGCAGATCCTTGGCATTCTAGCTGTCAGTTTGTCCAGATACTCAGGTGACATTTCACCCCACGCTTCCTGTAGCACTTGCCATAGATGTGGCTGTCTTGTCGGGCACTTCTCACGCACCTTACAGTTTAGCTGATCCCACAAAAGCTCAATGGGGTTAAGATCCATAACACTCTTTTCCAATTATCTGTTGTCCAGTGTCTGTGTTTTCTTTTTGTTTTTCTGTTTCAAAAGTGGCTTTATCTTTGCAATTCTTCCCATAAGGCCTGCACCCCTGAGTCTTCTCTTCACTGTTGTACATGAAACTGGTGTTGAGCGGGTAGAATTCAATGAAGCTGTCAGCTGAGGACATGTTAGGCATCTATTTCTCAAACTAAAGACTCTGATGTATTTATCCTCTTGTTTAGTTGTACATCTGGGCCTTCCACATCTATTTTTGTCCTTGTTAGAGCCAGTTGTCCTTTGTCTTTGAAGACTGTAGTGTTCACCTTTGTATGAAATCTTCTGTTTTTTGGCAATTTCAAGCATTGTATAGCCTTCATTCCTCAAAATAATGACTGACTGATTAGTTTCTAGAGAAAGCTTTTTCTTTTTTTTTTGTTGCCATTTTTGACCTAATATTGACCTTAAGACATGCCAGTCTATTGTATACTGTGGCAGCTCAAAAACAAACACAATGTTAAGCTTCATTTAACGAACCAAATAGCTTTCAGCTGTGTTTGATATAATGGCAAGTGATTTTCTAGTACCAAATTAGCAATTTAGCATGATTACTCAAGGATAAGGTGTTGGAGTGATGGCTGCTGGAAATGGGGCCTGTCTAGATTTGAAAAAAATGGCTTTTTTCAAATAGTGATGGTGCTGTTTTTTTACATCAGTAATGTCCTGACTATACTTTGTGATCAGTTGAATGCCACTTTGGTGAATTAAAGTATCAATTTCCTTCCAAAACAGCAAAATCTGTACATTATTCCAAACTTTTGGCCACCAGTGTGTGTATATGTGTGTGTGTGTGTGTGTGTGTGTGTGTGTGTGTGTGTGTGTGTATATATATATGTACCTGTATGTATATGTGTGTATATGAACATTTAACAACAAAACACACAATACAAACTCTAATCTCTGTATACATGGTGTAATTTATGATAGCAGCCAGAGTGTGAGTGCAGCGGTGGTTTTTATGTATTGTATATGTGCGTGTGTTGTGCTTATGTGCGTGTCATTCACAGACGCTTGTTATAGTGCTCATCTGTGACAGTTCCACTGTATGTATAACTTATTTAATGTGAACACAACAATCATAATGGGAAAAGATAACATCATACAGATCGAATAGTAATGAGTCATAATGTTAGAAAAGTCTCAACTCGTAAAATAAAACAAGCGGAATTCGATTCACTTACAATGTACTGCAATGTTTTTAGCCATCTCACGTCATTGTGAAAATTACTTCAAGATCTATGCACCATGTTAGGTTGTGTTCAGGCTTGTTTCAATCTCAGTGCTATGCTGTAAGTAACGTTGTGCTATTTCCCACATTCTGTTTATGATACATAAAGTAATAACCGAAAATAATTGCCCCCATACATACATTTTGTCGCGTTGTTGTTTATTGCCACATGAAACATAAACAGAAAATAGAAAATGGCGTGTCGTTACTTACAGCAGATGATCCCATTTAAAAACCAGTCCCAAAACAGCGTAACAAGGTGCAGAGTTAAATTAATCCTCACAAAGCAACATGATCTTGGCTCACACTCACACAGACACATTGGGTGCTTCTCAATCGGAAGTCTGGAGCCTTGTTAGGCTGGATATATCGTCTGCCACATCATCAAGCACCGTCGAAGGTCATCTCAATTGTGAGGACCCTTGGAAGGCAGCCTCGTTTCGCAGCCTTCGTTTGCCATATTTTGGAGGATGCTAAAGGTGTATCCTTCATGGCCTTCAATCACCCACAATCCTTTGCACGTGTCCCAAATTATTTTTTTAAAAGGGCAGAAAATGAGTCGCGTGACTGCGGAGGCAGAAATCTTTATGACACAGCTTACTTTTTTCTCTCTCCAAATTTTTATTTGCATTTGCAGCAATGACAATATGTAGGGGAAAAATGCAAGTAGTTCAGACAATACAAAAAATAAGAAGATACAAAGCACCAGATAATAAGTAAATAAAATTTATAAAAAAAATAAAAAAAAATCAATTACATGAATTTGAAAAACTTTAAAAGTTAAATAGATTTAGGGTCTAGGGTTCCATTTTTTTCATTACTAAAAAGATTTAAATATAAATTCTAAGATCAGTGTTGCAAAATTTATTATATAAAGGTTTTTTTGAGTGATTTTAGCTTTGTGAATAACACATTTTGTTAAAATAATTTAGAGATTAAGGTCATATTTCTCGTTTTCTGAAGTATATGGGTTTTCTAAACAAAGTAAAATATAACATGGTTCTAAGTATATGGTTTGCCATGCACACTTACTAGAGATGTCCAGTTTGTGAACGAATCGTTATTTTGAACCGGTTCTTTTTAGTGAATGAGTTGAACCAGTTCACCAAATCAGACTGAATCGTTTGAAACATTTTGTGTCTTGAGTCAACACTGATTCACAAGTTACTCTATCTTAACCTGTCTCTCGGATGTGCCTGACACTCCAAATCGAAATCAGCTGATATCCGGGAGTAATATGATCGTAGAACTGGTGATATCTGCTTTTGCCAACTCTTCTTTGCAATGAACCGCTCCAACTAGTTCACAAATCAGACTGAACACTCGGGTCACAACAGTTCTCGAGTCAACAGTACACTGAACTGAGAATCGCCTCTTTCGGAGGTGTCCGACATACTGAGAACCGATGAGCTGCTGACATTGAGCATGCATGTGATTAAGGGGCGAAAAGTCTGTTTCTGGTGTATTTTGCTGAACAACAGAAAGTGTAACAAACATACTGGAAATATGTTTATGACTTGATTGTATTACCGTTTTATCAACATATGAAGATGATCCAGTCTACAGTTCTCGAGTCAACAGTACACTGATCCGAGGACAGCAGCTCTCGAGTCAACAGTATATCGACTCGTTCGCAGAAGTTCTCGTGTCAACAGTACACTGATCTGAGGACAGCAGCTCTCGCCTCAACAGTACATTGAGTTGATCACAGATTAGGTGTATAAATTATGTGTATGCCTGGCTGAATAGATGAGTCTTTAGTCTAGACTTAGTTGAGAGAGTGTGTCTGAGTCCCGAACAGTGTTAGGAAGACTATTCCATCATTTAGGAGCCAAATAGGAAATGGATCTACCTTCTTTTGTGGATTTTGATATTCTAGGTACTATTAACAGGCCAGAATTTTGCGATCGTAATGAACTTGATGGAATATAGCATGGTAGAAGGTCACTTAAGTACTGCAGAGCTAGACTATTCAAAGTTTTATATGTAGTTAACAGAATTTAAAAATAAATACGAAATTTAACAGGTAGCCAATGTAACGATGATAAAATGGGGCTAATGTGATCATATTTCTTGGTTCTAGTCAGCACTCTGGCTGCAGCTTTTTGAACCAATTGAAGTGTATTTATTGAACTTGCAAGACATCCTCCCAGTTATGCATTATAATAATCTAGTCATAATTTAGCAATATTTCTGAGGTGGAATAATGCTGTTTTGAAGTTTGAACAAATATGTATTTATATGTATTATGTGCAGCCTGCTCTGTCTTTATAAATATATAATTGTTTTACATTACAAGCTATTATGATGACATCTTACTATAACCTCCTGAGACCCAGCATCAAAAGTTTTACAATTTCCCTTTTTTTAAATGTCAATATAGTGTTTGGTGCATAAAATGCATATGATATTGTTTTTTGAAGAAAAAAAAATAATATTGTATTTGATGTGCTGAATTGTAATGTCATATATTCCTATAATATTTATAGACCAAGGGGAGAAAGTTGTCATGGCCAAACTCCCAAACATTTGTAATATCTGAAAGCCCAAGAAGTCCTCTGATAATACCCCAAGATTTACTACTGTGACATGCAAGAGCTCATAGAAACTAAAATAACAAAAGTCCTACACAAAAATGAATTGCTGGGTCTCAGAAGGATAATGGCCTTTAAAGCCTGATGTTTTAAATATGATAAAAAAAAAAAAACATATTTATTTATTTATTTTGTTCAATAATGTTGTTCTGAAAACAGCTCCATAAACAAATGAATTTTCTGACTGTTATTTCATATTTTAGCAGGGATGTGATTCTTCTGGTTTAATCCGGAGTTCCTGTTTTTCCGAGCTAAAAATGTGACCCACGTGAATTGTGTAAATCCATTAAAAAAGAAGAAAGAAATGGTGGGGGGGAGGGAGGGGGGGCTTATTTTATCAGGGGTTAATGTCTTATCAACAATTTCCTGCACGGTACATTCTCTCTGAACATTTTTCACATGTCATTTAAACTTTCCTCGGAACTACTTAATTCTCTTTAAACTTCACTGCTGCTTCTGGGTCACGCACACACTGTACTTCGTTGAGAACGTGCGAGGCGGAGGCTCCTGATTTTTCCATCATACCAGGACTTCATTCAAGTAACACGGGTTTATTTTTTCAAGACAAATTAAATGGTTGGATATAAAACGGGTTTGCTGACAGGTTAAAAATCGCTGTTGTTAAAAGGCAATTCCAGCATTACTGACGTGATATTTGCAGTGAAATCGTGAAATTTATCTTCACATATAAAGTGCTCATTGCCAGTATGTCGAACCATTTGTATGTATAATCATAAAACCCTGCAAATACAGTGCAGACATTAGAAAATGTTCAGTCTAGACAAGTTTTTTGCCAATTAAGATTGGGAATTGAACTGTTTTATTACGGATATAATACGTTTTGGGGAGACCAGTCGCTGTAAAAACTTTGTGAATTTAAATGCACAATACAGAAATAATACTAGCCACATGATGAAGAGGTTGGCACTCCTAAGAACATGTAATAATACATTTTTATTAATTGTCACATTCATACAGTTTCACATTAATGTTAAAAAACCAGCTTGACACTTGTAAAAGCAGCACTTACAGTATATGGTGAGTGAAAACTTTGACATCTGAGACATTGGTATGATATCCGTTAATGTAGCATTATTGATTGAACTAACGTTGAAATCGCGAAATGCCCTTGCATGATTAGTAATCAATTATATCTAAACCACATTTAAAACAGTCTGCATTGACTGCTTCAGTCAGTGATGCATGAGCTAGTGGCACCATCTAGCGACAGTGTGCGCGGGAAAACACTGAACAACGCATATTATGAGATAATTCAATATTTATCATTTTACAATCCAAATCGCGAAGCTTGTCAAAATGATCCCTTCCCAAATGTTGGCTATAGATTTCATAACTTCTACACTCTTTTTGGGTGGTTTTATGCTGATTAATAATAGCTTCATAGTGTTTGTCAAGAATTAATGGTAAGTTAATTCGTCAGTTAATTCATTTTAGGTTTATGAATTAAGTATCATGAACAAACAATGCATATCTTTTTACAGCATTTATTAATCCTTGTTAATGTTGGTTTATAAATATACACTTGATCATGTTAGTTCCTACATGAACTAATGTTAACATATACAGCTTTTTTTTTATGTAATATATGTTGAAATTAACATTAACCAAGATTTAAAAACTGCTGTAGAAGTTTTAATTGTTAGTACATGTTACTTTGAACTATCCCCCATTTAGCTCTGTACATTTTCCTGCTTTTTTTGTGCTTAGTCGATCGCATGCCTGTTTAAGCTTTATAGGGCTAATTAGGTTACGTGCAAGTAATGTCAAATAATATTTTACTGTTTTGATAAATAGTCATTCTTGATGGCCAATTCAAGCACTACAATAAATATGTCACATAATTAATTTGATACCTTGATCCATTCACCCAACACTGTAAGTACTTGGATTTTGTTAGTCAGTGATTAAATCCATTGATCAGCATAATTTCAGCCCGAATGACCGCTTAATCTCATGGTAAATGTTTCGCCTCTAGTTCAAGGAGTTCCGCATTATACTCCGCCCTAATATTGTTATTTTTATTTTATTTTTTTGTATTGTACAGTGGAAGTATATCATGAGCGGGCATACATCTTTCACATTTCGCTTTGCGATTTAACTGGAAAGCAGCGCAAGTGGCGAAACAGCAGAGTGTGAAGAGCACGTGTCTGCATGCACAAGAGAATAGGGCTGAACGATTTGGACAAATTTAATTGCGATTATTTTGAAAAAAAAATGCTATTGCGATTTGAATTGCGATGTGATGAACATAAAACAAAATGTGATTCCTTTTAACCAAAATGAAACATTACAATCACACTGCATCTATCTTCTTTGTAAAAAAAAATAAATAAAAAATAAAAAAAGAAAGAAAGAAAAAAAAGTCAGTTCAGTTCATTTTCATCATTATGTTTTTGAAACCCAGTCAACTTGAATATTCTATAATTGCAATAATAATGATGTTAAGAAATTATTATATAATATATCATTGTATAAGTATAATTATCATTATTACTATAGTGATTTATTTATTTAATAATTTCTTAACTTACTAGCAGTCCAGGTAAACCCTCAAGCCTTTTTTTCGGCGGATGTTTTTATTTTGAAAACTGAAGGGACGGAAGTTTCTGTTGTTTGTAGTTGAGTTGATAACGGCCTTTTAATGCAGTGAAATTCTCTCATCTGCCTTGCTGTCAACAAAAACCCGCTCTCATGTGGTTATTTTAAAATGCGTAAAGTAAATTGTAGCGGTCAGACATGGAGGTACGTGAAATTACGTAAATGTGCAATTAAAGTAAATCTGGGGCACTTTAAATAATGTGCCCAGCGCACGTTAGCACACCGAACTGAATGCAGGGCACATCAGTCACTCAGGGCACCCGATAGATAGAGTTTGTTTTTATGGAGCACAGAACTACTCTGAAATCCCATGTGTAACATACTGACCCCGTTTACATGTATTTAAATAAGCACTACACACTACAGACATAGCAGCCATGCACACAGGTGCAGTTCGTTGAGACTATTTATTTAAATAAATCAAAATCCATTTGAATAATTAGCATCAATCCATCCCTGTAAATGTGATGAACATTATATGGCTAGAGAAGTCACAGTCATGTGGGTAATTGTAAGATTGTATCTGTCAACAGAATAATTATAAATCATAATTCTTTACGATCTGCAATTTTTTTAACTGTTGGTAGTGTTTGCTCAGTGACTTTCACAGCAGATGAGTTACAGTGATAAGGAGAGTGTTGGTGCAGTTCAGTTTGAGTGATAATGAAATAAAAAAAACTGACTGTAGAAGACAGTTTAGTGCTACGTATGGATTCACGAACGGTGAAAAGAAAGGATCAGCTTTCTAATTGGGGCCCAAGCACTGAAAGTGTGGCCCTATTGTTCTTCTAAAGATTATTAGGGCCTGCACCGGAGGTGCTAAACCCTATTGTTTTTGGAATGTTTTTTCACATTTATTATTATCTTTAATTTTATTTTTAATGCATTCACCCATTTATAAGGCATTCATCATGCTTGAAAACTCAAGAAACTTGGCACACAAATCAGACCTGCATAAAATCAAAAGGTCATGTAGTGTTTAGGCTTGGGTGTGGTCGAGGAGCTCTACAGCACCTCCAAACGCAGGCGATGGTTCGGATGAAGTTGCTCAGATGTGCACAATATTTGGTATGGTTATTGTTCTCATCATGTTAGATAAAGTTCACTTGGTTGTATTTGACTCCGTCCAAACAGGAAGTCAGCCATGTTGGATGGAATGTGGGATTTTCAAATATTCCCGTGGTGTTTTGAGGGGCTTACGGTGGCTGAAAGTTTACACATACTTTTGTCTTAGGACATCTTTTGATTTGATATTGCAATTCAGCATAGACTTGCCTCATGGGTTCCACAGCGCCCCCAGTTCGTAAATGCTTATTACATGCTTCAAAACTATTGAAACTTGGCACACCCGTCAAAGTTTGGCAAAATTTTATATTTCTTTTGTCATTTGTCTTGGGTGTGGCCAGTGGACCCTCATAGCGCCCCCTAACATTTCAAATGAGTTTATCGCTGTGGTTGCCACAGAGTTTGTCTGATATTCACAAGTTTTGGTGAGGACACTGTTCTCACCATGACAGACATATCTCCCATTGGCTTGTATTAGCTCCGCCCAACAGGAAGTCGGACATTTTGGTTTGCTTGTAAAATGCATGCTCTGGAATTTGAAATACTCCTCCTAGGGGATTTATGTGACAGGCACCAAACGTGGCCAACATCATGCCAAGACACTGAAGATGCTAAATTGCAAACGGATTTTTGATACATCGAATGGTGTTGCCATGGCGAGGCGATACATTTATGGTGAAAAATGAGAAACAGGAAGTGCTCATTTCTTCGGCATGCATTGTGTGATTTAGATCAAAATTGAGATTTATATTTGGTATTGGGGGCTGATCACATGGATGTGACTTGTGGAGTATGGTCATAGTGCCACCAACTGGCAGCAGGAAGTGTGGCATTTTTTACAGACTTTGGAATAGCACTCTCATTTTTACCTGAATTGCTTCAAACTTGTTTAAAAATAATGTCAGGACAACGCAGATGTGAAATTGGTAAGGATTTATTGATATCTTTTATAATGTTGCCATGGCAACACATTGAATGTTATTATTCCTTTATATATTAGATGTGTTTTGAGGCACTTGGAATGCTTAAATTTACATGACATTTGGCACACACATCAGAGTTGTTATCCATTAGGGCTGGGCAAAAGTTCACATGGGGGGGGGGGTCTTGGGGGGGCTTTGTTTTGCCCCCTTTAAAATGTGAATTTTTTAGATGCTCTGTATCACACCTTTTTTCAGCTACAGTCTCTAAACTCGGTACATATATAGATCTCATCAAGCCGGACAACTTTCGCACTGACATTCATAAGCTCTGGCCAAAAGGAAGTTGGCCATTCTGTATTATTTGAAAAATGCATGCTGTGGAATTCAAAATACTCCTCCCAGGGATTTCATGTTACAGGTACCAAATGTGGGTGACATCACGCCAAGACATTGACGATGCTAAATTGTGAAAGGATTTTTGATATATCAAAAGGTGTTGCCATGGCAACGCGATAAAATAACGTCAAAAAATTGGAATAAGGAAATGTCTCATATCTTCTGCGTGCATGTTGTGATTCACATAAAAATTGAGCCAAATGTTTGTCCTTGCAGGCTGATCACATTGTGGGTCATGGTCGTAGTGCCACCCACTGGCAGAAGGAAGTGTGTCCCTTTTAACTGATTTTGAAATATCTCTATTATGTTAACCTGAATTACATCAAAACATTCTAGAATAATGTCAAGACAGTGCAGATTTAAAATTCTGAAGGGATTTTTGATATCTTAAATACTGTTGCCATGGCAACACATTAAATGTCATCATTCCTTTTTGTGCATATTCACATGTTTTGAGATATTTGGCATGCTTGGATTTTCAAGTTTATTGTTAATAAACATTTCTTAATTTTTATATTTAAAAAAATAATAAAAATATCAACTGAACTGTAAAAATACTAGAAAACCAAAGTCATATTTCTAACCCAGTGATGAGTGGCAATTACAAGAAATGTCCAATAGAGGGCATCCGAGCTCCATTGTTGAATGATTCCCAACACAAGCCTTCTCAGTCAAGAATCGGCGGGGACTGCGTTCATGAGTTTGAGCTCTTTTCCAGTCGAATCCCATAGAAAAATGCAAACAAATGTTTCCCACTCAATATATACATCCTCTGAGGTGCGGATGCAATCTTTGTTCATTAAAACATATAGTTTTATATGGACGGATTAGAATCTTTAACCTCTTATGCAATGGGCGAATTAATTACCACTAGACCACACAGTTGGATCTTTTTACCAGCGCTGATTTATGTACTTCTCCACTGACATACAATACCTCATGACTGACAATAGCACACATAGAGATGAAGTTATCAAATTTATTATGTTATTATGGGAATCCCATCCCTTTCCTTTATGTTTGACTGCGGCAAAACAAATGCTTGAAAAGTCTGAAGCAGTCGCAACATTTCCAAATATACAGCAGCTGTTTGTATAATCTACATATTAACGGTGTATCCTTCGAAACATTCGCGGCACCACAGACAGCACACATACATCACAGCTCGCGTTTAATCTTCACCCTGCGTGCTGAGAATGAAACACAAAAACCCGCATTTATACAAAGAATCCCTAACATTCACTTAAAATCCCCATTAGTTGTGTAAAAAAATGTGATTAGAATTTGAAGTGTTATTAATACAGTAGGAGAGCGGGGCACAAACTAACACTTTTTGGTTTTCTTACGTTTGTGTAAATGTACTTGGGGTTCAATGTATTTTTCTTTTTTCACATTAATTTCACATGTGTCTATTGCACAAATGTGGTCTTGTTTCATGAATACAGCGTGTACTTTTTTCGCAATCTACCTCGAAAAAAGAACGTGAAATGTTACAGCATGCCCCATAGGCAGGGCACGTTGTAACAGGAGAGGGGCATATTGTAACAAGACCATATAACAGCTTAAAACCCCTCTCTAACAACTGTATCTGATCTAATTAAAAAGCCTAAAAGATAAACTACATTTTCATGTCAATAAAAGCCATTTATTAACTTTACAATAATTTTGACACTTCACAATAAATACACAACAAAGTCACAGCATTGATCGAAATAATGCATGGATTGATGACAAAACACACACGCATTAAGGGGAATTATGTAAATTACATATCAGACTGCATGGGATTGCATGTAGTTTTTGGAATTGGGGCACATTGTAACGCAGTGTTACAACGTGCCCCGCCAGCGCAACTGGGATTTAAACCTGGCTGGTCACTTCTGCTGGCTATCTGAGAATTAAAAGACTATGTAAGAATAAGACTATTGTCACATGTGTGACAACTAACCCCATGTTGGTTTGTGCTCTGCACTCCCCTAGGCTACGAATCTGAAAATGGCAATATATGCTGAACTCTTGTATGCTGAAAGTAAGTGCTCATACATGATTTACTGATATAGAAATGTCAATTATATACAGTAGATATATGCAATATACAAAATAAGACAAAAATGACAATTTTCATATATGTATCATGTTTTTTTAAACACTTGTGGAATTTAAATGTGTACATATATGCTCAAATATATGAACTGTATTTGTTCGTATATGGCCAGTGGCAATTTCTCAGGGCCAGCAAAGTCTTCTCTGCTGCCTAATAAATACATATTTTTTCATCCTTTCATTCTCATTGACCTTTTGCCTATGTATTTTCAATCGCTTTCCACTCATAATTCATCTACAAACGAATAGCAAAAAAATTAAAAAAATGTATCCAATCAGAATTTATTTCATGATGCTTACAAGCAAAGTGTGACAACTGTTTCACAAATCGCATGCCTGAAGCCATGCTCGTTAGCCAAAGCAGCACGTGAGTTTGAGCTCCACCCTGTCATGCCTTCAGAATCCCTCAACAGTGCACGTGAATAGGCATCTAAAGTCAGATTGTCAGATTCATCAGCCAATCAGATTGATTTATTTGTTCTTGTGGGTGTGGTCAGTGTGAACATGCAGTATTCTAAACTAATCTATGTCCTCATTTGCCCTACATTCATTTAGAGGCTATTTAAACAGTTGTGCGTATGAATAACGAATGCAGACTCAAATTTAATGTACTTCATTTATTTTGACAGTACACAGAGAAAAAAAATGCAACAACAGTATTGCAACAAAATTACAAGCCTAAATGACTTCTGTGCTCATATTAAAATCTACTTAGACTACCTTAAAACCTAATGCCATGAATTACATTTGTTCATTTAATTTAAAGCTGGTTTTTGGATAAATAAAAATGGTAAATAATTTCATTGCAATATAATCTCAATATAAAAAACATATTTTTTCAATAAATAATTATATTAAATTATAGCAAAAATGTAAAATGAATCAGTTAGCAAAAAATGTAAAATTACAATAAAAAATTGGTATAGATAGATTGATTGATTGATTCTCTGAATGGTGATTCATGAGACTGTCACCACATTTAGACAACATCATGCCAAGACATCAAAGATGCTAAATTGCAAACAGATTTTTTAAATATCACGGTGTTGCCATGGCGATTCACTAAATTAATGGCAAAAATAGGCAAACAGGAAGTGTGATTTAGATTAAAATTGAGTTGTATGTTTTTTCTTGGGGGCTAATCACATGGATGTGGCTATTGTGGGTCATGGTCATAGCGCCACCAACTGGCAGCAGGAAGTGTGGCACTTACAACAGACTTTGAAAAAGTTCTCTTACATTTACCCAAATTGCTTAAATTGTTTAGACACTGCTGATGGAAAATTTTGAAGGGATGCTTGATAGCTTAAATAGTGTTGTCATTGCAATGGATTAAATTACATAAAGTTTTAGTCAAACTGGAATGGTGGCATATATCTATTACACATTGTATGTTTAGGGTTGAAGTTTATGTTAGGGTCCACATTAATGTTGAGTTGTTGCTGTGTCCATCATGCTTTGTTTTCCGAAAGCCACCAAGTGGAAATGGACCCATGGTGCTTGGGCCCGTCATTGCTGCTTGCAGCTATATTGTTATAATTATTATGTTTCTATGAATTCTAAAGATCGCGGAAAGAAAGCGCTATGTAGCGCATCCATTTGAATAAGCATGATTGGTCGCCACATTAATAAGCTTCAAAACAACATTTATTGTTTGAATTTGGTGATAACATTTATATGGTTTACAAGCTGAAAATAAAAATATAATTAAACACAAAACAGTCAAAAACGTTTTTCTGTCTAAAATAGCATTTCTGTGTAAACAGCCCACTGTGACTTCAGACTCAACATGAAAAACCCAGTAAATTCATTAAACATCTTACCTTTTAGGATTTAAGACAACCGTGAGGTTATGTTAACTTAAAGATGTTATTTATGACGATATTTAAGAATATTTTTGTTCGAGAATTTGAATGCTTAAGTTTTTTTCTTAAGAACAATCTTAAGAAAAAGATAAGAACTTTAAGACAAATTACAAATTAAGAAGAAAATGGTAGTTAAGAAGAAATTTCTTCTTAAGAACGTTTTGTGAATTCGGCCCCTGGAGTTGACACTGTCAGAGGATGCCGTCAATCCACTTATTTCAGTGGGGATGGTGTGTAGGGCTGAAATGATTAGTCGACGTTATCGACAACGTCGACAATAAAAAATTGTCGACAAAATTTTTTGTTGTCGATTAGTCATTTGATCTCATTTAACGTAAAGAGATCACATTAAAATCTAATGATGACACGTGCAAGGAGCACTGCAGCTCGCGCCTGACTGAGGAGAGGAAGAATTACACAGCTCACAGTCCAAATGCACTTTCCAACTTTCCAAACAGCTTCAGGTGATGTAGATCACAAATTATGAGGGAATTATAATACAAAAATCAAAGTAAATACAGAAGCACTCTCGTTGTGAGCTGGAGCCCTTTAAAGCAAACACCCCGGCGTTACATCTTAAATGCAGTTATATTTAATGCGTTATAGCTTTATTAAAGTTCAAATGATATGGAAGCAGGTCATGTAAATAACTACAAACTCCAAATCTAGCATTTCTCTGTGCAGTCAGTGCCTCTTCTGAGTTGCGCAAAGTGTCCCGATCTAAGGGGGAGAGATTGAAACTCTACCCCACTGAGGCACACTCTGTTGCGGAGATGCTGGTCCCTTGAGCGTGCACGTTTAATGCAGCTAGATTATAACGTGATGGCCGCGACTTTTTTTTTTTTTTTATTAACATTTTTTATTGATTCCAAGACAGACAAGAATAAACTTAACCACAAAATTATACATTAGGAATCAACTTAAAACCCTTTATAACACCCACCCGCCGCCCACACAAATATAAAATAAGTAAATACCCACATATAAACAGACACACAAATAGTACATAAAAAAAAGACAAAGTTCAACATATAGTGAAAGAAGAAGAAAAAATAAAAATAAATAAATAAATAAATAAAATTGTCTCCCTCCACTGCTCCCTGCTAGGACCTCTCCAAATGAGACAAATAACTGCCCCATTTTCTGCCATAACTCGACAGATTCCCCTGCTGTCTGGAAGTCATCTCCTCGAAAGCTGCCACTTTACCCAACTCGGTGCACCACGAACGAAATGAGGGTGCATCAGTTGACTTCCAACCCCTAAGGATTAGCTGTCTGCCAATCATCACGCTGGTTAGTACCCAGCTTTTCATACATATATCTCCTATATTCAGGACCCCTCCATCACCCAAAATACAAAGTCTGGGGCAAAATGAAAACTGAGTGTCCAGTACGTCACACACAAAATGCTGGATCCTCAACCAAAATTCCTGAATTTTAATACAACCCCAAAAAACATGGGTTATGTCCCCGTCTTCTGACTGGCATCGCCAGCAGGTGGGTGAGTCTTTAAGACCAATCCTGTACAATCTAGAGGGGGTCCAATAAAATCTATGTAAAATCTTAAATTGCATGAGGCGAACACTTGCATCTCTAGATGCAGACTTTATGTTGTTTAGAATCCTTGCCCACACTCCCTCCTCCAATAACAAATTTAAATCTTCCTCCCATAATCTTTTGAGAGAATTTAAAGCTCCATCCCCCAGACTCTGAATTAACAGGGAGTAATACACTGATGCCTCATGACCCTTCCCAAAAGCAGCAATCACCACTTCCAGAGTATCTGCTGCTCTAGGGGGCTGTATGCTACTCCCAAAAATAGAGCAGAGCAGGTGGCGCAGCTGTAAATACTTATAAAATTGAGATCTGGGAATCCCAAAATGTTTAATCAAATTTTCAAAAGATCTCAATACTCCACCCTCATACAGGTCACCAAGTGTATTAACCCCCCTCACAATCCAATCTGACCAACAGAAAGGGGACTTATTAATACATAGTTTAGGGTTCAGCCATATGCTCGAGGCTACGTTTAAATAAATATCAGAATTAAACACTCTGGACACTTTTGTCCATATCGAGTGCAAATGCAAAATAACGGGGTGCGACTTAACCTCTCTAGCTAGTTTAATCGAAAGGCTTTGCAGTGGCGAGATAGGGGCAAGAACTTCCTTTTCAATACAAAACCAGGGAGGAGCTCTCTCAGGTGGAAGCGACCAATGAACCAAATATCTAAGACTGAATGCATAATAATAAAACAAAATCTTGGGTAGGCCTAATCCACCATTGTCAATCAGCCTATGTAATTTACTGAAATTTAACCTGGGACATTTACCATTTCAAATGAAGGACTTCGCGATACTATCAAATTGCTTGAAATAAGAGAGGGGGACATCTACAGGGAGAGATTGTAGCAGGTAGTTACATTTTGGAATACAATTCATTTTAATAACATTAACCTTCCCAATCATCGATAAGTGTAACGAAGCCCACCTGTCCACATCGTTTGAAAACCTTTTTATTAAGGGATCAAAATTAACTCTGACTAAATCAGACAAATTTGCTGGGAATAAAATTCCCAAATACTTATTCCCTGTTTGGGCCATTGGAAGGCACCCGGCTGGAAGGCCGTTACTGGACAGTACGCTGTCAAAGCCAAAGCTTCGGATTTAGACAATTGACTTTGTATCCTGAGAATTTGGAAAAGGAGTTAATAATTCTGTGGAGGCAAGGCATAGATCTAGTGGGGTCAGAGACGAATAACAAAATATCATCTGCATAAAGCAGAAGCCTATGAGCCACACCTCCCGCCATCACCCCTGGAAAATCATCCTCTTTTCTTATCGCGGCTGCTAATGGTTCCAGGGCAAGACAGAACAATAATGGGGAAAGAGGGCAACCCTGCCAGGTGCCCCTATCCAGAGTAAAATAATCTGAAATTAACCCATTTGTTTGTACCGCTGCTACAGGGTGTCTATAAAGTAACTTAATCCAACCAATAAATGTGCTCCCGAACCCATACATTTCCAAAATCTTAAAAAGATAATCCCATTCTACCATATCAAATGCCTTTTTGGCGTCAAGAGAGATGGCAGCGACCGGAGATTGATCATTCGCTACTGACCACATAATATTGATGAGCCAACTGATGTTATCAGAAGAGCTGCGGCCCCGAATAAATCCCACCTGATCTATATGTATAAGTGATGTCATAACTTAATCGATTAGCCAGAATTTTTGACAAAATTTTTCCATCTAACTGGATCAAGGAAATTGGACGGTAACTTTTACACTCGCTTGGATCTTTGTCCTTTTTTAAAATCAGACTGATCCGGGCTTGTGTCATGGTTGGCAGAAGCTTTCCATTCTTTAATGATTCAGTATAAACTTCTAACAAAAGTGGAGCCAGTTCTGTAGCAAAAGATTTGAAAAACTCAGAGGAAAAGCCGCCAGGCCCCGGAGACTTGTCAGTAGGCAAGGCTTTAATTACCTCTTTAAGCTCCTCCAAGGTTATCTCAGAATCAAGAGAGTTTTTTTGCTCAGTTGTCAGTTTAAGGAGCTCTAATGGTTCCACAAAGTTCCTAATATCTTCATCAGTGGATGAAGACGTGGAACCATAGAGATCAAGATAGAACTCTTTAAAGGCATTATTAATATCAATAGCTGAGGTAAATATTTTACCACAAGCAGATTTCCCTGAGGGAATGATAGAAAGAGACTCTCTCTGCTTTATATAGCTAGCCAAAAGCTTCCCTGCTTTGTCCCCTGACTCAAAGTAAGACTGTCTTGCCCTGAATAACCAAAACTCCACTTTCCGTGACAAAATAGTATTATGTCTATATTTCAATCGGGTCAATTCTCCATCAGACGACATTCTGCGCTTTTAATATTCCCTTCCAACTGCACAAGTTCTTGTGCTTTGGATTTTTTAATGAATGAAGTATACTGTATTATCCGACCCCTAAGAACCGCCTTAAGTGCCTCCCAAGCCACGCCCACAGAGGATACTGAGGGTCAGTTGGTCTCCATATAAACACTGATTTCAGTCTTTAACATTTGTTGGAAATCAGGATTTTGCAAAAGGGCAACATTAAGGCGCCAACTATATGATTTCTTTTTCTCTATATGTGGCATCACCTCTAAACTCACCAGAGCGTGATCTGAGACTAAGATATTTCCAATTGAGCAATCAACAACAGATGAAATGAGGGATTTCGATATTAAAAAAAAAAAAAAGAAGATTCTAGAATAAACCTTATGGACTGATGAAAAAAATGTCCCTACCAGATGGTTTCAAAAGTCTCCAAATATCTGTAAGACCAAGATATTTACACATCCTGTGAAGCGTCAGTGTTGCTCTAGGGGGCTTACACACTTTTGCTTCACTGTGATCAAGGACTGAGTCCATCAAAAGATTAAAGTCTCCTCCCAATATTATATCATGTGGGGTGCCAGCGGCTTGCAACATCCCTTCAAGATCTATAAAAAAGCCCTGATCATCAGCATTAGGTGCGTAAATATTAGCCAAAATCAACCTTTGCCCTTGAATTTCAACTAACACAATAATTACTCTTCCTAATTTATCTTTAATCTGTTTGAGACATTTGAATTGTAGATGTTTATTTACCAATATAATGACTCCCTTGCTCTTACTTGAGCCAGCACTAAAGAAAACATGCCCACCCCATATCTTCCCAAATTTTTCAGCTTCCTGCGGGGAGAGATGTGTTTCTTGAAGAAACACTGTATCATATTTCTTACGTTTAAGAAAAGAAATAACCTTTTTATGGGGTGCCCCAACCCATTCACATTCCATGTGGAGAGAGACAATCCGCTCATATTAACTTCTGACATACTGATATAATTAAAAAAAATAAACTGTGTCAAAAACAAAATTATACAGACCACATTCCCCATTAGTGAAACAATCAACCCCCGAACATCCCCCCGAACAAAACAAACAGAAAAAAGAAAATGTGCGCATTAACCCCACGCACGACAGCGCCAACCGGCGACAATCCCTCTAAACTCAAAGGTCCATGAATGCCCACGAGTCCCCATGACAACTTTGCCATCGGATTGCTCAATTTTGCCTCACAAATTTCTGACACAATTCAGAACGTAATGATGCATGAAATCAATCTTACATAGCTTGAAGTGTTTGAATTCACGTCTCTCTGTCTTTCATATACTTAGGTAAAGCTGCAGGAACCTTAAACCTGGGCAATTTCTTTGCCACCCACAAAGGCTACACACGTCATGGCTTTGACAGGCTCAGCACTGAAGGAAGTGATCTGGAGAAAGATGACGAGGATGGTACCGACTCTGAGAACGAAGAGTACTCAGCTCCACCTCCTCCCTTGTCTTCATCCTAATGAGCATCCCGCTTTAAACGCTGACCAGTCTCTCTGCTCGCGCTATCAGGATGTACTTTAATCATGTATGTAATTGTTTGTATCAGCTGCCAATACATTTGATTGTTTGTGCGAAAGTTTTCTCCCCAAGAACAATGATTGCCACTTTAATTTATGATTTTTAGGAGCCACGTATAGAGAAACAAAGCACTGTTCATTCTGAGGATTAAGACATATGATTACTTTTAACAGGAGGTTAGATGTATATTATTTATTTAATGTTAATAATGAACAGCTAGTCAATTTCTTCTGAGAATTTATCAACTTGTTAACATTTCATTAAATATATAATTGATCCAGGCATTTGTTTCATAACTTTTTTCTGTATGTTTGTGCCTTTTTGACTTTGTATTTCACCTTCTGCAGCACCTATATATTACTATAAATGTGCCACATATTTAAGAGCTGCTACTGTCACTTGTGATTTGATTTCTGTTTTGCTGCATTTGATGAAAAGAGAAAAAAAATTACATATTTAAGGCTGTATTTACTACATTTTCGAAGCTATTGTGAAATGTGTCTGATATTTTGTTGTGACATACTGAGGTTTTATTGCAAGAAAACTATTTTCAGTCACAATTTTATTTGTGTAATAAAGTGTCTGCAAAGCATCACCTCTTTTGACCAGTAGTTTTTCAACAGAATGAAATGGATTTTGGTAAATTAACATTGTGCACTGCATTTGCTGTTATCAAGTGAGAACCTCAGTGTAAACAAACTATTATATAGTCACAAACTGGGTTTGAAATTAACTTTCTGCCTCACTGCCCACTTTTATGTATTTTTCTCATTTTCACAAGCCAAAATCCCCCACCTCGCAAGAAGTGATAATGGTAACTGGAGACTGCAATTGCATGAATTTGTTTGGACATTTTATTTAAACAAGAATGATGTGAATTCAGCAGGACACAGGCCTAATGGTTTACGTAACCTATAGAGGAGGAGTAGGATAGAACGGGAGTTAAATTTGACATAGAAGTTTCAACCCCTTCAAATTGTACTTGCCTATGAAAATTTACCATTGTTTAACAGTGGCATTTGACAAGGCCATTAGGTAAGACCATGGATGGCTTCACATTACTGTGGTTAGGCTAATGTTCATATGTCTTTTCTAAAAAAATAAATAAACTGTAGTGTTTATTATGAAAAAGCTAATAGCTTAAACACCTTTAGAAACCTTTAACTAGAACTTTCACTGTTGAAGCGTAATAAAAAAAAAGTCTAATAGATGTTTGTGCGATGACAGTTGTCGCTCGTGTGGACTTTTCAGAAGGTCCCTTATCACACCCAACATTATTAGGATGTTTTACATGCATTATGCAACATTTACACTGCCAGGCCAAAAAAAGTCGCCCTCTGGATTTAAATAATGGTTATGAACTGGGGTTGCTTCAATTGCTCAAGTCTAGGCTCAGCAACATTATGCGGCAATAAAATAAAGTCAGCTGAGTACCTGAATTTACTGAACAACCACATTATCCCATCAATGGATTTTTTTTCTTCCCTGATGGCACGGGCATATTCCAGGACGATAATGCCAAGATTCATTGGGCTCAAATTGTGAAAGAGTGGTTCAGGGAGCATGAGGAATCATTTTCACACATGAATTGGCCACCACAGAATCCTGACCTTAATCCCATTGAAAGACTTTGGGATGTGCTGGAGAAGATTTACGGAGTGGTTCGACTCTCCCGTCATCAATACAAGATCACGGCCAAAAATTAATGCAACTCTGGATAAAAATAAATGTTGTGACATTGCATAAGGTTGTCGAAACAATGCCACTACGAATGTGCGCCATAATTAAAACTAAAGGCGGTATTGATGGTATTGAGTCGAACCACTCAAAGTCTTCTCCAGCATATCCCAAAGACTTTCAAAGGGGTTAAAATCAGGACTCTGTGGTAGCCAATTTATATGTGAAAATTATCAAGGTTAAAATAAAGATCTTGAATGATTTCGCTGTGACGCCATCTGACTATCTTAAAATACAGGACGATACCGTATCTTAAGGGCAGTGGTGCCTCCAAGATTTTTTTATGGGGTGGCCAGAGGGGAACAGTATACAATTTTGTGTGTGTGTTATTAATTAGGCCTAATTAAACAAGTTCAAATAGGACAGTGGTATTCAATGAACATTGTAAGAGGTCCAATTTCTACATTTTCTTCCCAGTAAAGTCCGAAGTTATAACCATAAACTTAGCAGATAATGTTTTTAATTCAACAATTTTTTCAATAATTTATTTGTGTAATAGGCCTACTTTTCACAAACAAAGAGCAGCTTTACAGAGAATAAAATAGTGTCTTACAAAACCCCAGTGAGCAAGCCAAAGGTGAATACACTGTGACAAGGATCCAGCAAACAGAACATTCCCCTAACGTTAGCATATTGTTCCTGTTTGGTTAATTTTTGGGAACCAATTCTCTTTAGGTTATATATTTAAAATGTTCCCAGAACATTGTAGGCAGGTTTTTCTGTGGCAACCTTAAAAGCACTTATGCAGAACGTTCTCTAATGGTTATTTGTAGTTTTGTGTGTGTGTGTAACCATAAACTAACCTTCCAAGAACATTGCAGGGAGGTTTTTGTGGGACAACCTTAAAATAACATACAGAAAGTTATTTTTAGGTCTTATTTTTTGTTCACATTTTTAATCATCACATTTGATTATTTGAGGTTGACAGACACTAGTGAAGTAGGCTAGCATTTAAATAAATGAAGAAAATAGATAGACTAGCTAAATAGTAATTGACGCATTATAATGAACAGATGAGGAAAAACATTCAAGAATACACTACCTTCCTACCATATTATATTATGTTAATATCTAATTATCTTAGTCGCTGTCTGATAGCTACTATATCCTTTACCATAGAGGGGTTTCAGCGAAAAAACGGCAGCTGGCAGCAGGAAGTGCCTGCCGGTGTCTTTCGGAAGAGTAGGCAGAACTTGCTGCTGGCAGCCGCCAATCAGTAGCATTCAAACAGACACAGCAGCCAATCGATAAACGAGTAACGAATGTCAACAGTAAACAGGCATTTCTCAGTGTTAGCGGTTGAGTTCGCATTATAAAGTAACTATAAAATATTTCTTTGATCGAATGTATAAATATTCGACTAAATATGGTTAGCTTTTCGTTATTATTACAGGTATTTTACATTTGACTTTACAACTGTTTCACACAATGTGAAACTGAACTTGAAATGTTCGCATACAGCAATAATAAAATATGTAATTAAATAAATGTCTATGGACAACAAAATGCTGTCATCCTTCCTTTAGACAACAAGTATAGAAGGATATTCCTGTTTTATATGATATAAACAACATAACAAGAATTACGCAGCATTTCTGCCCAATATTAATATACTGTATGTTATGGTCTGTGAAAGACATGCAGTGGTGAAAGGCAAATGTCAAGAAAATGTTTTTGATAATTGAAAACAATTTTTTTGATTTTGGTTTATTTCACTGTATAATTAAGCTTAATTTTACTGTCCCCAAAAGGCAAAAAGCAGTAGTATTTTGTCAATTTTAAGTTATTAACAAAATAACTGGTCTCTATCTGTCTTGTAAAAGGTGGTGTTGGCTCAGCTATACTCAGATTCAGGTAAAACGAGGACTGTTTTATAATCCAGTGAAAATACATCAGTGTTGGTGTGTCATTTGGCTTTTTAGGGCAGTCTAGTAAATTACTGGTATGTTTAATGTTCATTTTTATTCTATTGTTGGTCTTGTATTACTGTCAAAGGTATTTGTGCATTTGAGTTGTATTGAAAACTACACAAATGAGTAGCATCCACATATAATATTAGACAACATCATGAACTATGCATACAGAAAGTCTGTATCTTCACTGTGTTTCTGTCATTTCATCTAACCTTAAATTAAACCACAATAACAATTGAAACAATAACCTTAAATTAAACCACAATAACAATTGAAACAGTACACTACAGCAGCTTAAACAACTTGGGTAATCACATTATCCACCAAAACAAACTAGGCTGTTAATGGCATGCATGATGGCATTTAACTTAACCAAGATCTGCTTAATAAATGACCCATGTGCAATATAACAATGAATTTATAAGTATAATAGCGAGTAGCTAAAACTGTCAAATATGTTATGGGCAAAAAAATAACCATTCATACAAAAGATATATTTAGAAATGTTGTCAACACTTTCCATAAGTAAGCTGCATATTTTTTGCTAGCGTTAAACAAGCCCTCAATTAAAGCTGGTACGCCAGTCATATGACAATCCCCGATGAGTTTACAAAAACAAAATAACTGAAGTAAACCAAAGACGACATTGCAGAAGCATGGTTTTATTTGAAACATGTTCAGTTTTACCTTTTTGCTAAGCTTTCAGCAAATATTACATTGGTGCTTCTATTATGGAGTAAGAAAATACTTCCCCTCAAGCATGCCAGTGATTGGCTCTTCCAAACAAGACCCTCACACTTCCGGTTATTTTGGCATGTACTTCCGGCTTCCATTGCTTACGATTTTATTTATTTGTTTATTTTTTATTAAATGTTCAGAAACAATAACCATTGTCACAACAACACAACAGGCCAGGGTCCTCTACAAGTCCTTCAGTCCAAACTGAGTGCCAAGCTCTTACACACAGCCACAGTTCTTATTGCTTTCAGGTTTTTCGAAAATTGAATAGACTCAATATATAATTTCAATTCAAATTTGAACCTCAAAAAAAGCGGTTTGCATTTCGAGAATTTACATTTGTGTATATGGTATTTTGCTAACAGAAAAATAAGGTTTATAATATAATAATTTCTATTTTCACAATTGTGAAAACCAAAAATGACATTTCTATAAGTAAACTCAAAATTGGGATTTACACAACACTTGAACATAACACAACAATGTCACACCAAAATTTCACTGTATATGAGACATTCCAAAACAAATGCAAAAAGACGTTTCAGGCTTCTCTAAACAAAAATAACAATTTGTGTTAATATCACTCTGAAGTATTTTGAGAAAGCACTTATCTGGATAAAATCTATGAATCAGTTTAAATGTAATTTCTTTCACTTTGTTAGTTATATTTGTTAGGTAAAGTCCAAACTTTCTTCCAGGGAATATCATTTGCAATAGCATTCCAGTAAGAAATCACATAGGATATAGAAACCAGTTCCTCCTGAAACAAAGCCCTGATTTTCTTATTATTTTTAGATTTAGAAGAAAGACACTATTTACCTACAAATGTTTCACAAAGATCCACTGAGTGAGAAGAGAGAGACATGGACAACCCTTTGAAAAGCATAAGTACTACTTGAGGTATTGCATCTGCCACAATGGCAAATTCTTTTGGAGTTATAGGAATTCCATGCTTTGATAAAAACTCAGAATAAGTACAAATCGATCCTTTTTTATTGAAAAGCTGAAATACAAAAATTATAAAAAAAATTTAAACCAACTATCAAAGAAAAAAGATTTGTGTTTATACAATAGGTCCTTATTATGCCAAATGGGATATGAATGAAGTGTAAAGTTATGTTTAAAAATGAGGGACCAGGCTAATAACATTTACTTATGGAAAAGGGACAATTTGATTGGAATTTTCATTGTTATAACTGCATATTAATAAGAATCTCAAACAACCTAGTTTAGAAAAAATAATAATAGGGATCAGATTCCAAATACAGGAGGGGTTATTAATAGAGTTCTTTATCCAGTTTACTTTGAAGGTGTTGTTTAAACCCCCCATTCTCAGTAGTGTACAGCTTTTTTTATTTATTTATTTTTTTTTTTATATACCAATCATTTATTTCAAACAATTTTTTTTTAACTCAAAGTAAATGCATATTAATGTCAAGAAAATGAACATCAAGAAACAGAAATGAACTGCAAAATTATGAAAATTCAATTAGAGTATAAAACAGAAGAATAAGATTAAACATTTTAATTTCATACTTTCTATAGTAAAAAATTATTTTGGAAACGTGTGTGGTTCACACACATCTGTTCAAGATGACTTGTAATGCCAACAGTGACAAAAAGATGGCTGTACAGCTCCAATTATCGATGCTCTGGTTCTGTGTGTGTGTGTGTTCTGCATTGTGTGTTTTCGTCTCACCTCTTTTTTTTTTCTTTTTTATTAATATCTTTTTATTGATTCAACCATTAAATATAAATAACAGAACACACATATACAGAATCAATAACCAACCCCCACTATCACCACCAACCCCCCCCACCCCCCCGACCCCCCACCCGAACGCCAACAACACCCCAGTGGTCACACAACCATAGACACACAACAAAAATAAATTAATTAATTTAAAAAATAAAATAAATAAAACAATCACACACATAAAACCCCTACACCTCTCTCTCCACTGTCCCTCCCCGAGAGCCCTCCACAAAAGGCAGATATCTGCCCCACTTCTTCATAAACATGCCCAGACTCCCCAGTCTTCTGGATACCCCCTCCTCAAGAGCTGCCACTCTGGCCATCTCTGAACACCACTCCTGAAACTGGGGTGCTCCAGCCGACTTCCAACTCCTCAAAGTGATCTATCTGGTGATCATAACACTAGTTAGGACCCAGTTTTTCATGTGCTTATTCTCCAAATTAATGACTGCCCCATCTCCCAAGATACAGAGTCTGGGGCTAAATAAAATTTGAGAGGCCAAAACCTTGCACATAAAACTCTGAATCCTCATCCAAAATTCTTGCATCTTAACACATCCCCAAAAGACGTGTTGTGTTTCCATCTTCTAATTGACATTGCCAGCAGGTGGGTGTGTCTTTAAGACCAAGCCTATGCAATCTAGAGGGGGTCCAATAGACTCTATGTAAAATCTTAAATTGCATGAGGCGAACCCTATCGTCTCTGGATGCAGTTTTGATGTTTTTTAGAATCCTAGCCCACTCTCCCTCCTCCAATACCAAATTTAGATCTTTCTCCCATAATCTCTTAAGAGAAGTTGAAGTTCCGTCTCCCAGACTCTGAATTAGTAGGGTGTAATACACCGATGCCTCATGACCTTTTCCAAAAGCAGTAATCACCACTCCGAGAGAATCTGCCACTTTAGGAGGGTGTAAACCACTCCCAAAAACAGTACAGAGCAGGTGGTGCAGCTGTAAATACTTATAGAACTGAGATCTAGGAATCCCAAAATGTTTAACCAAATTTTGAAAGGATATCTACACTCCTTTCTCATACAGGTCACCGAGTGTAGCAACCCCCCTCCCAATCCACTCTGACCAGCAAAAAGGGGACTTGTTGATGCATAATTTGGGGTTCAACCATATACTCCAGGCAACATTTTTTTAAATGTCAGAATTAAACAGTCTGGACACTTTTGTGCATACCGAGTTCAAGTGCAAGATAACGGGATGTAACTTAGCTTCTCCGATTAATTTGGTAGAAAGGCTCTGTAGTGGTGAAATAGGGGCAAGAACTTCCTGTTCTTTACAGAACCAAGGAGGGGCTCTCTCAGGTGGAAGCGACCAATGAGCCAAATGTCTGAGACAGAATGCATAATAATAAAATAAATTCTTGGGTAGGCCTAGCCCACCTTTGTCAATCGGCCTATATGTAACTTATTGAAATGTAATTTGGGACACTTACCATTCCAAATGAAGAACGTCGCTATGCTATCAAATTGCTTGAAATAAGAGAGTAAGCAGTAAGTAATTGAATTTTGGAACACAATTCATTTTAATAACATTAACCTTCCCAACCATAGATACATTTAATGAAGCCCACCTGCCCACATCACTCGAAAACCATTTTATTAAGGGATCAAAATTAACTCTAACTAAATCACACAAATTTGCTGGAAATAAAATGCCCAAATACTTAATGCCCTGTTTGGGCCACTGGAAAGCACCCGGCTGGAAAGCCGTTTCTGGGCAGTACGCTGTCAGAGCCAAAGCTTCAGATTTAGACCAATTGACTCTATATCCTGATTAATAATTCTGTGGAGGCAAGGCATAGATCTACTGGGGTCAGAGACAAATAATAAAATATCATCTGCATAAAGCAAGAGTTTATGCGCCATACCTCTCGCCACCACCCCTGGAAAATCATTCTCCTTTCTTATCGCGGTTGCTAATGGTTCCAGGGCAAGACAGAACAATAATGGGGAAAGAGGGCAACCCTGCCGGGTGCCCCTATCCAGAGTAAAATAATCTGAAATTAGTCCATTTGTTTGTAATGCCACTACTGGGTGTATATAAAGTAACTTAATCCATCCAATAAATGTACTCCCGAACCCGTATATTTCCAAAACCTTAAAAAGATAATCCCATTCGACCATATCAAATGCCTTTTCGGCATCAAGTGAGATGGTAGCTACCGGAGATTGTTCATTCGCTACTGACCACATGATATTGATGAGACGCCTAATGTTATCAGAAGAGCTGCGGCCACGAATAAACCCCACCTGATCTATATGTATAAGTGATGTCATAACTTTACTTAATCGATTAGCCAGAATTTTTGACAAAATTTGTAAATCTAACTGGACCAGGGAAATTGGACGGTAACTTTTACACTCGCTTGGATCTTTGTCCTTTTTAAGAATCAGACTGATCCGGGCTTGTGTCACGGTTGGCGGAAGCATTCCATTCTTTAATGATTCAGTATAAACTTCTAGCAAAAGTGGAGCCAGTTCTGTAGCATGAGATTTGGAAAAACTCAGCAGCAAAGCCGTCAGGCCCCGGAGCCTTGCCTGTAGGCAAGGCCTTAATAACCTTGCCAAGCTCTTCCAAGGTTATCTCAGAATCACAGATTTTTTTGCTCAGGCGTCAGTTTAGGGAGATCTAATGGTTCCACAAAGTTTCTAATATCTTCATCAGTAGACAAAGACGTAGAACGATAGAGATCAAAGTAGAATTCTTTAAAAGCATTATTAATATCAATGGCCGAGGTAAATATTTCACCACCAGCAGATTTCACTGAGGGAATGGCAGAAAAAGACTCTCTCTGCTTTATATATCTAGCCAAAAGTTTTCCTGCTTTGTCCCCCGACTCAAAGGATCGAGGTTATTCTTGCCCTGAATAACCAAAACTCCACTTTCCGCAACAAAATAGTATTATATCTGTACTTCAATCGGGTCAATTCTCTGAGACCTTCAGACAACATTCGGCGCTTCAGCTCTGCTTTGGCATTTTTAATATTTCCGTGCAACTCCACAAGTTCTCGTGCTTTGGATTTTTTGGTGAATGAGGCATACTGTATGATCCGACCCCTAAGAACCACCTTAAGTGCCTCCCAAGCCATGCCCACAGAGGATACTGAGGACCAGTTGGTCTCCATATAAACAATGATTTCGGACTTTAACTTTTGTTGGAAATCAGGATTTTGCAGAAGGGACACATTAAAGTGCCAACTATATGATTTCTTTTTCTCTATATGTGGCATCACCTCTAAACTCACCAGGGCTTGATCTGAGACTAAAATGTTTCCAATTGAGTGATCAACAACAGATGAAATTAGGAATTTGGATATCAAAAAAAAAATCTATTCTAGAATAAATCTTATGGACTGATGAAAAAAATGTATAGTCCCTACCAGATGGGTTCAAAAGTCTCCAAATATCTGCAAGACCAAGATTTTTACACATCCTGTGAAGCGTCAAGGTTGCTCTAGGGGGTTTACACACTTTTGCTTCACTGTGAAAAAACCCAAAATATCGCCCAGCTTCCTCAAGAGTAAGTACAGTGAGTCAGGCCCACTCACATGAGAAACATCCAATGGTTTACTCAGACATTGATTCTATAAAAGACATTGCCAGATTTGGACATGTGAATACTTTGCGACCGTTTTTCATTTCTATTCTCAGTTTTGCTGGAAACATCAAAGCGAAAGTTTCTTACATTCCTTGAACCGATCACGTTTCTCTCTTGTCGAACTCATAAAGTGCGGGAACAAGAAAATATTATGGTACTTCCAAGAAAGCTTCCCTTTGCTCCTCGCCTGGTGCAACACAAGATCTTTATCGGATGATCTCAGAAATCTGGACAGAATCGATCGGGGCCTATAAAAAAAATTACGCCAGTTTGCCCATAAATATGATGTTCAAACGCAAGGAATGTTAATTCCCAAGTTGAAGTACCTCAGTAGATGCGTGCAGAGTATATAATATGTATAATTATATTAATATATAATTAAAATAAAGTATGAAACTAAAAGTACAACTGTAAAATCTATTTTTTTCTCTTTACATCATTATAACTCTCCTAAAATGTACCTCATACATTCCCTTCTAAAGGGACTTTGTTCCCTTCTCACTCAAAGTGCTCGCACTTGTTAAAGAGTGGCGTGCTGTCATAGCAACCATGATAAGTTCCGTTTATTTTTGTCCTACGAAGGCCGTCTCGTTTAAACGAGATTTGTTTAAAGGAGAACGTCATGGTTACTTGCGTAACCTCCATTCCCTGATGGAGGGAACGAGACGTTGTGTCGATATAGTGACACTAGGGGTCATTCTTGGGAGCCCGAGACACCTCTGGTCTTTGATAAAAGGCCAATGAAAATTGGTGAGTGGTATTTGCATGCCACTCCCCCGGACATACAGGTATAAAAGGAGCTGGCGTGCAACCACTCATTCAGGTTTTATGCTGAGGTCCAGCCATTTCAGCGGGTAGTTCAGCATTGTGGCAGGAGGAACACAACGTCTTGTTCCCTCCATCAGGGAACGGAGGTTACGCAAGTAACCATGACGTTCCCTATCTGTCACTCACTCGACATTGTGTCGATGTAGTGACACTAGGGGTCCCTATACAAAATGCCGCAACTGGCTGAACTGTGTTACGTGAACTGGCGGTGTGTGACGGGCAGACAACTGTGTGCCTCGTAGCCAGCGCACCAGGCTGACACGTAACCTCCCCCAACATAGTTATGAGTGTCGGACGGACCTTTGGGGACAAATCGACTACCCAAAAGATAGAGACAGGCTAGCCCAGTCGTGGCCTCTTTTCCCCTTCTTTTTTTCCACTCCCTAAAAAAAAAGGGGGATTATCCGACTTGGCCGACCAGGGCTAGTTCGGGGGTGTCCCTCCCAAGGGGAGGACACCGTGGAGACCACACCTCGCCCAGAGAGAGGGGGGATATTTAAGTGGAAATACATCACATGGTCTTGCCGAACTATGTCAGAAGTATGTCATGTGGAGAAGTCTCATGGTAGGTCCTACCCAACGGGGGAGGAGTTACTACAAACATGGAGACTGTGGCAGAGTGGCCTCTGCCCAAGGAAGACGCAGTTTGCCAACAGGGAAACGAATTAGCAGAAGATATACATCGCATGGGGTTACCTACAGGGAACCACCACATGCGGAGCACCTACCACAGAACAGGGCTTTTAGTTAGCACATGTACTGGGCCGGCAGCAAGTCTCTCTGAAAACTCGACTGCCACAGGGCTTGGAGGAAATCAACCAGGGAACATAGTTTGTGAACACTACTGGGAGTTAATGGCACATGTCTTCAGCTCAGGGAAGGTGAAAGGCACTATGTGCAAGCAATACACCCGGCCGGCTATCCCGGACTTATCCGCTTGTATTGCGTGCCACTACACGGGACGAATCCGGTTCCACCCGGAGGTTGTAGAACCTCGCAAAGGTGTTGGGTGTTGCCCAGCCCGCTGCTCTGCAAATGTCTGTTAGAGAGGCACCCCTGGCCAGGGCCCAGGAGGCTGCTACAACCCTGGTAGAATGGGCTCATAGCCCTACTGGCGATCCTCTGCTTGGAGACAGCGCTTCCTTTCCGCTGTCTGCCAAAGCAGACAAAGAGCTACTCAGAGATCCTAAAGCTCTGAATGTGATCCTCTGCTTGGAGACAGCGCTTCCTTTCCGCTGTCCGCCAAAGCAGACAAAGAGCTGCTCAGAGATCCTAAAGCTCTGAGTGCGATCCAAATAGATGCGTAAAGCGCGCACCGGACACAGCAACGACAGGGCTGGGTCTGCCTCCTCCTGGGGCAGCGCTCGCAGGTTCACCACCTGGTCCCGGTCGGGGTCTCAAGATCACATGAGAGTAGCCCAGACCGAAATCCAGGCACGTTTCGCTGACAGAGAATGCTTGCAGGTCTCCTACCCTCTTGAAGGAAGTGAGCGCAGTCAGGAGGGCAGTCTTCAAGGAGAGTGCCTTAAGCTCAGCTGACTGCAAAGGGGGGTATCCCCCCGCAGACCTCCCATTCCCAGCACGCTCGTCTGCCCCAGTCGGGCTTCCGGATGAGTCCGCCGGCTCATCTCACGGCGAGTCTGGCCTCTTGTTCGGAGCCCACGAAGATGATGAGCTCTCGAGCGCAGCATCGGAGAGCGGGCTTGTCCAGTCAGATGCAGAAGCCTCAGCTGGGCTCCCCCCCCTCAGGGACGATTGCCCAGTCATAGGCTGATGCAGAAATGACGGACATGCTTTCCTGGGCGGCCGCGAGCGTTGGGTTAGTGTGGAACCCTCCACTCTCCCCTGAACCCTCGCGGCTCGATGATTGGTTCCTGGGCTCGCGGCACCGATCAAAGCAGCCACGCCCTGCTCCAGCGCCTTTCTTCCCGGAAGTGCACGAGGAGCTGACCTAATCGTGGGAGGCACCTTTTACTGCCCGGCCCCGCTTACCCTTGCAGGTCTCCTACCCTCTTGATGAAAGTGAGCACAGTCAGGAGGGCAGTCTTCAAAGAGAGTGCCTTAAGCTCAGCTGACTGCAAAGGCTCAAAGGGGGCTCTCTGTAGACCCTGAAGAACTACAGAGAGGTCCTATGAGGGCAGGAGGCGCGGTTTGGAGGGGTTCAGCCTCCTGGCGCCTCTTAGGAACCTGATGATCAGGTCGTGCTTCCCTAAGGACTTACCGTCCACTGTGTCATGGTGTGCTACTATAGCGGCTACGTACACCTTCAAGGTGGAAGGGGACAGCCGCCCTTCCAACCTCTCCTGCAGGAAGGAAAGCACCGATCTGACTGCGCATCTCTGGGGGTCTTCCCGTTGGGAAGAACACCACTTAGCGAACAGATGCCACTTAAAGGCATACAGGCGCCTCGTAGAGGGGGCCCTAGCCTGAGTGATCGTTCTACCACCGCAGGTGGTAGACCGCTAAGGTCTTCTGCATCCCGTCCAGGGGCCAGACATGGAGATTCCAGAGGTCTGGTCACGGGTGCCAGATGGTGCCCCGTCCCTGAGAAAGAAGGTCCTTCCTCAGGGGAAGTACTTCCACGTCTCAATCCTTCCTCGACACAGACCCTTCCTGCGGTTTGCATTTGAGGGTCAGGTGTATCAGTACAAAGTCCTCCCTTTCGGCCTATCCCTGTCTCCTCGCATCTTCACGAAGGTCACAGAGGCAGCCCTTGCCCCGTTAAGGGAGGTGGGCATTCGCATTCTCAACTATCTCGACGACTGGCTAATCCTAGCTCACTCTCGGGACATGTTGTGCACACACAGGGACTTGGTGCTCTCGCACCTCAGCCGACTAGGTCTTCGGATCAACTGGGAAAAGAGCAAGCTCCTCCCGGTTTAGAGCATCTTTTTTCTCGGTTTGAAGCTGGACTCAGTCTCTTTGACAGCGCGCCTTACGAACGAGCGTACCCAGTCGGTGCTGGCCTGTTTGAAGGCATACAAACAGAAAACAGCGGTTCCACTGAAACTTTTTCAGAGGCTCCTGGGGCATATGGCATCCTCAGCGGTAGCCACCCCGCGCGGGTTGATGCATATGAGACCGCTTCAGCACTGGCTTCAGTCTCAAGTCCTGAGATGGGCATGGCACCATGGGACACATCGCGTGATCATCACGCCGGTCTGTCACGGTCTTTTCAGCCCTTGGATCGACCTCTCGTTTCTACGAGCAGGTGTTCCCCTTGAACTGGTCTCCAGGCGCGTCGTGGTCACGACGTATGCCTCCAAAACGGGCTAGGGCGCTGTTTGCAACGGGCACACAGCCGCCGGCCTGTGGACGGGCCCACGACTGCATTGGCACATCAACTGCCTCGAGTTGTTGGCAATTCTGCTCGCCCTGCGGAGGTTTCAGCCGTTGGTCCAGGGCAAGCACGTGTTAGTTCGGACAGAAAACAGCAATGGTAGCATATGTCAACCACCAAGGCGGCCTGCGCTCTCGTTATATGTCACAACTCGCCCGCCGTCTCCTCCTCTGGAGTCAACAGCACTTCAAGTTGCTGCGAGCCACTCACATCTCGGGCAACCTCAATACTACAGCGGATGCGCTGTCACGGCACGTTACCCTCAGGTGGTCCAGCTGATTTGGAGTCGATTCGGACAGGCACAAGTGGACCTGTTCGCCTCCCAAGAATCCTCCCACTGCCCACTCTGGTACGCCCTGACCGAGGCCCCCCTCGGCATAGACGCGCTGGCACACAGCTGGCCCCCTGGCCTGTGCAAATATGCGTTTCCCCCAGTGAGCTTACTTGCACAGACCCTTTCTCAGGGACGGGGCACCATCTGGCACCCATGACCAGACCTCTGAAATCTCCATGTCTGGCCCCTGGACAGGACCTGCGGTGGTAGACAAGATCACTCAGGCTAGGGCCCCCTCTATGAGGCGCCTGTATGCCTTTAAGTGATGTCTGTTTGCTAAGTGGTGTTCTTCCCAACGGGAAGACCCCAGAGATGCGCAGTCGGATCAGTGCTTTCCTTCCTGCAGGAGAGGTTGGAAGGGAGGCTGTCCCCTTCCACCTTGAAGGTGTACATTGCTGCCATAGCAGCACACCACAACGCAGTCGACGGTAAGTCCTTAGGGAAGCACGACCCAATCATCAGGTTCCTAAGAGGCGCCAGGAGGCTGAATCCCTCCAGACCGTGCCTCGTTCCCTCATGGGACCTCTCTGTAGTTCTTCAGGGTCTACAGAGAGCCCCCTTTGAGCCTTTGCAGTCAGCCGAGCTTAAGGCACTCTCCTTGAAGTCTGCCCTCCTGACTGCGCTCACTTCCATCAAGAGGGTAGGAGACCTGCAAGCGTTCTCTGTCAATGAAACGTGCCTGGAGTTCGGTCCGGGCTACTCTCACGTGATCCTGAGACCACGACCGAGCTATGTGCTCAAGGTTCCCACGACCCCTTTTAGGGACCAGGTGGTAAACCTGCAAGCACTGTCCCAGGAGGAGGCAGACCCAGCCCTGTCATTGCCGTGTCCGGTGCGCGCTTTACGCATCTATTTGGATCACACGCAGAGCTTTAGGATCTCTGAGCAGCTCTTTGTCTGCTTCAGTGCACAGCGGAAAGGAAGCACTGTCTCCAAGCAGAGTATCGCCCACTGGATCATTGACGCCATAACTATGGCATATCACGCCCAGGACATGCCGCCCCCGGTAGGGCTACGAGCATATTCTACCAGGGGTGTAGCGGCCTCCTGGGCCCTGGCCAGGGGTGCCTCTCTAACAGACTTTTGCAGAGCAGCAGGCTGGGCAACACCCAACACCTTTGCAAGGTTCTACAACCTCCGGGTGGAACCGGTTTCGTCCCAGGTAGTGGCACGCAATACAAGCGGATAAGCCCGGGATAGCCGCCGGGTGTATAGCTTGCACATAAGAATCCTGTTCTGGGGTAGGTGCTCCGCATGTGGCGGTTCCCTGTAAGGCTAACCCCATGCAATGTATATCTTCCGATAATTAGTTTCCCTGTTGGCAAACTGCGTCTTCCTTGGGCAGAGCCCCTCTGCCCCAGTCTCCATGTTGGAAGTAACTCCTCCCCCGTTGGGTAGGATCTACCTTGAAGACTCTCCACATGGTCGGAAAGACCATGTGACGTATTTTTCCACTTAAATATCCCCCTCTCTCTTTGGGCAAGGTGTGGTCTCCGCAGTGTCTTCCCCTTGGGAGGGACACCCCCCGACTAGACCTGGCGGCCCAGTTGGATAATCCCCTTTCTTTTTAGGGAGTGGAAAAAAAAAGGGGAAAAGAGGCCACGACTGGGTTAGCCTGTCTCTATCTTTTGGGTAGTCGACTTGTCCCCAAAGGGCCGTTCGACACTCATAACTATGTTGGGGGAGGTTACATTTCGACCTGGTGTGCTGGCTACGAGGCACGCAGTGGTCTGCCCGTCGCACACCGCCAGTTCATGTAACACAGTTAAGCCAGTTGTGGCGTTTCGTATAGGGACCCCTAGTGTCACTACATCGACACAACGTCAAGTGAGTGACAGATAGGGAAAGTCATGGTTACTTGTGTAGGGCTTTACTGGTTGTTTAGATCAGTGTTACTATCAGAAATAATTAATAATTATTTCTGTAGTTATTAATTAATATTTAAATTAATTAATTGGATCTAACTCATTAAAACCTTATATGGGGCTCCAGTAAATGTAGTGTGCTAGGTTTAGGAGCAAGTTTGGTTATTAGCAATAATTAATAATTATCAAAGATAATTATTATTAAAATCAACAGAACATTGATGAGAATCAATGTTAGCTTTTTAATATCCTTTAAATCAACAATTATCAAAGATAATCATTAATTGTTAACATCGATGAAACATTAATTAAAATTAATACTAGCTTATTGATCATTCAAATTCAATCATCAAAGATAATTATCAATTATCAAAAATCAATAGAACATTAATAAGGATTAACATTGACGGGGCACCACCCTGAAATCAGGGACTAATAACCGAATAGTAAAACAGTCTCAATATTAGATTGTTTTCTTAGGAAAATCGACATCCGAAGAATATCGATTTTCAGGAAAAAAAACAATGAATGAAGGTTTGATTCCGAGCACTGATATCCCGTCAGCATGACACAGGCGTATGCAAAACAAACCAAAACACTTCTCTTTGTAATATAAACAAAGTTTATTTATGCAGTAATATCAATTAATAATTAATACAATGCAGTCAATAAACTTCCGACTTACCACTACAAACTAAACAGTGATATGACTAGATATGGAAATAAAAATAATTCTATAACACATAGGGTGTGTGTGTGTGTGAGACAGTGTGTGTGTAAGGAGGCATGTGCACAAAATAGCGGACGTGACTCTCGTGGGGAGTATGTCATGCGAGACTTCCGGCCAGAGAATATGACCGCGAATGGGGGTGGAGATGGCGTCTACCAGTTACCGCGTATATCCGCTTGTACGATAGCTTAGGGACAAAGCTGGGCTTTAGCATTTAAGCTATCTACGAGCCAAAATGTGTGCCAGAATGTTTGAGGGGTCGCGTGCCTGCGTGTGTGTGTGTGTGTGTGTGTGTGTGTGTGTGTGTGTGTGGTTAGTACGAGAGAGAGAAGTGACAGCCCTAAAGCTGATTTCGCGATCGTGGAAGAGAAAGTAGCTGTTTAGTTCATCGCTCAGAGACGCGGTGGACGGCTCGTAAACAGTCCCGCGTACTTTGACTATTTAGTGGATGAACTCAGTTGCTGTCTCACCCGCGATGGCGAAATTGCACAACAATCTAATTTGGTTGGACCACAATACAGCAAAACAAATTCGTGATAATTAATACCCTGAGTATTAATAATGAGCGGACATGGCGGTCCGTAAACTGTACAAGCAAAAACCTTGAAACACAAGAATAACACACTATAATATTCTATCTCTGCCCAGACGTAGCCTCTTACTTGAATCGCATGAGGACACAGGTAGAATGTGTTTTCCTCCGTCCTTTAACTTTGACCCGGTTCCTTGAGGCTCGGGTGAAGACGGGAGGCCGTTTCCTCGCTCTGTCAGCGGGCGGTACGGCTGTTGATTCTCGGCGGGCTGGCGGAGAACTCAGAAATGTCGACTTGACTGAAGATGGAAGAGAAATCTTTAATCTCTTCACTTCTGTAGGCAAACGGATGAAGATGCGAATTGCTCGGCGGTCTCCTTCGGATCCGTTAGAGTGTTTGGTTGAACACAGAGTAATCTCAACTCGTCCAGCGAGATGGAAATTGTATGGCTACAGCTTCAAATCGGACATTACTTCCTTGTGCCACGAGGTTGCACCGGAGAGCAGCAAAAAAACTACGTCTATATTCGGTGAACAAAGTCGCTGGAAGTCACTCACGAAGCATTTCAGAGGTATTTCAACTCCTGATGATGTCATGTTTGAGGGACGTTCTGTTGTGTGCCACATCCAATAGGAGTTGAGAGTTCAATCCTTTAGTGAGCAAGGCTTCATGGATTTGTAGTCTGTTTTGGACTCCCTTTGTTTGATTTTGGCGGGATTTTTATCAGTAAAATTTACGACATGGAATGTGTGGGGGCTGAGTTAGGTTTTACGACTTGTGTTAGGCCTGCCTTTGTCTTCTATCTGAATACATGAGGCCCAACACTTGTGTAACCTCCATTCCCTGATGGAGGGAACGAGATGTTGTGTCCCTCCTGACACAATGCTGAACTACCTGCTGAAATGGCTGAACCTTGTCTCGGCTCCTCAGTATAAAACCTGAATGAGTGGTTGCATACCAGCTCCTTTTATACCCGTATGTCCGGGGGCGTGGCATGCAAATACCACTCGCCAATTTTCATTGGCCTTTTATCAAAGACCAGAGGTGTCTCGGGACCAGAGTGACCCCTAGTGTCACTACATCGACACAACGTCTCGTTCCCTCCATCAGGGAACGGAGGTTACATAAGTAACCATGACGTTTTCCAGGTGTTCCTCGTTTTAACATTTGTCCCTTGTGTATTTATTCCTTGGTTTTCCTGTATTCTTTGTTAGTTGTTTACTTTGTAGGCTGTAGTGTTTGTTTTCCAGTGTTTCAGTATTTGATTTCATTTGTGTTTTTGCTTTGTGCTCCATAAAAATGACTGCTTTTGGATCCTTTTCATCTAGTTTCTCAAACATTACACTGACATTCTTTCTATCGCTTTCCTAAATAAATTATTACTTCTAAATGTGAGGTTAACTACAGGTTAAATGTTATTGATTTGATACAGGTTTGACTAAAAAAATCAAAAAGAATATGATGTGTAAGTTTAACCAAGAGGTTTTCTGTTTATTGGCTAAAACTGAAGAGAAACAGATGTCTCCACTAAACTGTACGGTAAGAAATTAATCTAACGTTAGCCTGGATAAGGTTAATTGAATGGTTTATTGAATGTTTATTTGATTTTTAATTTTTTTTATTTTATTTTTTATGTCCGTCAATTAATTTCTGATTTTAAAAACCCTTGATTGTGTTGGAGTCATTGGTTATTTGTAATAATTTCCTTTAATATCTGCATATTAATGGTGCTGAAGTTTTTAGGAAACTGAAAAACAAGGCACAGTTTTCAGTGTTGAAGCACAGAAGGGTTGGAGAAAGATAAGTCTTCCAAAATGTGTTGTGGCTGATTTTAATGATTATATAAGAATTATAATAAATAATGAATTTATTGATGGCTTGTCTGTTTATTGAGGTTGCAGCATGGTTGCAGAAAGGATCTAGAAATTAAGAGGACCAAAAATGTACCTTAAAGCTTTGTTCTGGGAACGTTCTGGAAACCACAAATGGTTAGTTGGGGAAACTTGCTAGATTAATAATATTAGGCTAATGATCATGATGATGATGATGTAAACTCACTCTCTTCATAAAGAGGCAATAGCATAGTATTAGTTTACTAACATGATTGTTAACAATCACATTGACTGGCTGCAGCATTTTAAGTGAACATATGTGACTGGTAAACAAAAGTAGCTGACTGTAAATGCGTTTCTACACGCTACTATTAATAAGAGTGTCCAACAACACATCAACGAGCAGCAGATGAAGTTTGTTTCCTGCAATTGTAATTCTGGTCTTAATATATTTATACCACCTCTGTGCATTAAATGGTCTGTATGCACATTTTCTTTTTCATTTTTTGTTAATAACATTTTTATTGATTCATAAATTAACACAAAAAATACAACAACATATATATGTTGAATCAAACGCTTTAAACATTAAACCCCCACTATATCCCCTCCCCCTACCAAACTCCCACCCCACCGTGACCTCCCCACGAACACCCCTGTGGTCAATAGAATATAGACACACACACAGAAAAAAAACACAAAACTAAAACAACAACAAAAAATAAAATACAATAATCAAGTATAATAAAAAATAAAATAAAAAAAAAAACAAACTCTAAATTACTCCCTCCACTGCCCCTCCTCGAGATTCCCCCAAAAATGCTAAGTAATTGCCCCATTTCTTTTTGTAAGAATCCCTAACCCCCATCCTTATACTCGACCCCTCCTCGAAAGCAGCCACCCTCCCCATCTCCGCGCACAACTCCGGGAACGAGGGTGCTCCATCTGACTTCCAACTCCTCAAAATAACCTGCCTACCAATCATCACACTGGTCAAAACCCAGTCCTTCATGTACTTATCCTCCAAATGCATGATCTCCCTATCTCCCAAAATACAGAGTCTGGGGCTGAACGCATCACACACAAAACTTTGCAACTTCAGCCAAAATTCTTGGATCTTACGACACCCCCAAAAAAGAATGTCATCGCCAGCAGATGGGTGTGTCCTTAAGACCAAGCCTATACAATCTAGAGGGGGTCCAATAAAATTGATGTAAAATCTTAAATTGCATAAGGTGAACCCTTGCATCTCTAGATGCAGACTTGATGTTTTTTAGAATCCTAGCCCACACTCCCTCCTCCAATTACAAATTTAAATCTTCCTCCCATAATCTTTTAAGAGAATTTAAAGCTCCGTCCCCCAGACTCTGAATTAGCAGGGAGTAATACACTGATGCCTCATGACCCTTCCCAAATGCAGTAATCACCACTTCCAGAGTATCTGCCGCTCTAGGGGGGTGTATGCTACTCCCAAAAACAGTGCAGAGCAGGTGGCGCAGCTGTAAATACTTATAAAATTGAGATCTGGGAATCACAAAATGTTGAATCAAATTTTCAAAAGATCTCAATACTACACTCTCATATAGGTCACCATGTGTGTTAACCCCACTTACAATCCAATCTGACCAACAGAAAGGGGACTTATTAATACATAGTTTAGGGTTCAGCCATATGCTCGAGGCTACGTTTAAATAAATATCAGAATTAAACACTCTGGACACTTTTGTCCATATCGTGTGCAAATGCAAAATAACGGGGTGTGACTTAACCTCTCCGGCTAGTTTAATTTGAACAGCTTTGCAGTGGCGAGATAGGGGCAAGATCTTCCTTTTCAATACAAAACCAGGGAGGAGCTCTCTCAGGTGGAAGTGACCAATGAGCCAAATGTCTAAGACCGAATGCATAATAATAAAACCAAATCTTGGGTAGGCCTAACCCACCTTTGTCAATCGGCCTATGTAACTTATTGAAATTTAACCTGGGACGTTTACCATTCCAAATGAAGGACTTCGCTATGCTATCAAATTGCTTGAAATAAGAGAGGGGGACATCTACAAGGAGGGACTGTAGCAGGTAGTTGAATTTTGGAATATAACACTAACCTTCCCAATCATCGATAAGTGTAAAGAACCCCACCTGTCCTCATCATTCTAAAACCTTTTTATTAAGGGATCAAATTAACTCTGACTAAATCAGACAAATTTGCTGGGAATAAAATTCCCAAATACTTAATTCCCTGTTTGAGCCACTGGAAGGCACCCGGCTGGAAGGCCATTACTGGACAGTACGCTGTCAAAGCCAAAGCTTCGGATTTAGACCAATTGACTTTGTATCCTGAGAATTTGGAAAAGGAGTTAATAATTCTGTGGAGGCAAGCCATAGATCTAGTAGGGTCGGAGACGAATAATAAAATATCAACTACGTAAAGCAGAAGCTTATGTGCCACTCCTCCTGCAAGCACCCCTGGAAAATCATCCTCCTTTCTTAGTGATTAACATTTTTATTAATTTTCAAAACAAAGAAAAAATAACAAAACATATATACAATGATTCAACATTAACTCCCACTACTTCCCCTCCCCAATCAAGAACCCCACCCGACCCCAAACGAATATCCCAGTGGTCTTACATAAGTACACACATATACAGAGAATAAAATAATAAATAAATATATATATATATATATATATATATATATACACACACACACACACACACACACACACATACATACATACATACACATATACACACACACACACACATATATATACACACATACATACATACATACACATACACCTATAATAAACATACAACTCTAAACTATACCTCTCTCTCCACAGACCCACTGCGAGAGCCCCCCAAAAACATCAAATATCTACCCCATTTCCCAATAAAAGAATCCCATATCCCCAGCCTTCTACATGTTACCTCTTCGAAGGCTGCCACCCTTCCCATCTCCACGCACCACTCCCGAATTGAGGGTGCTCCCACCAACTTCCAACCCCTTAAAACAATCTGCCTGCCTATCATCGCACTGGTGAGGACCCAATTGTTTATGTATTTGTCACCTATGTCGATGACCGCCCCATCACCCAAAACACAGAGTCTGGGGCAAAACGAAATCCGAATGCCCAACACGTCACACAGAACACTCTGTACCTTCAACCAAAATTCCTGAATCTCAGCGCACCACCAAATAACATGGGCCATGTCTCCTTCCTCTGATTGGCATCGCCAGCAGGTGGGTGTGTCTTTAAGACCAAGCCTATACAATTTAGAGGGGGTCCAATAGAACCGATGTAAAATCTTGAATTGTATAAGGTGCACCCTTGCATCCCTCGATGCAGTTTTTATGTTTTTTAAAATCCTAGCCCATTCTCTCTTCTCCAATTCCAGGTTTAAATCTTTCTCCCATAATCTCTTGAGAGTGGTTGAGACTCCGTCCCTCAGACTCTGAATTAATAAGGAGTAATACACTGATGCCTCATGGCCCATTCCAAAAGCAGAAATCGCCTCTCCTAGAGTATCTGCTGCTTTAGGGGGGTGTATGCTATTCCCAAAAATAGTACATAGCAAATGGCGTAACTGAAGATACCTAAAAAACTGAGATCTGGGGATCCCAAAATATTGAACCAGATTTTCAAAGGATCTCATCACACCACTCTCATAAAGATCACAGAGTGAATTAACCCCCCTCGCAATCCACTCTGACCAAAAAAAGGGGACTTATTAATGCATAGTTTGGGGTTTAGCCATAGGCTCGAGGCAACATTTAGATAAATATCTGAATTAAACACTCTGGACACTGTGTCATGAATGAGTGTGTCAAAAACAAGATTACACAGACCATATTCCCCATTAGTGAAACAATCAAACTTCCCCCCAAACAAAACAAACATAAAAAAGAAAAACGTGTGCATTAACCCCACGCACGACAGCGCCAACCGGCGACAATCCCTCTAAACTCAAAGAGCCATGTACGCATGCGAGAACCGCGCAACTTTGCCATCGGATTATTCAAGTCTTCTGCACAAATTTTGTGAGGCACAATTACATAACAGAAAATACTTTGTAAAACAGACCCCAGCCAACAGGCAGAATAACAGAAAAAACATGTAGATTAATTCACAGAACTGTCTCGAAGGTGTGTTCCTCCACAAAATAAACTCCAGCTGATATAAAGCAGTTCAGTTTCCTCGGACAGACAAACAATTGTTCAGTGAGCTGGCTGTTATGAGTGCAGCAGATCAGGTAATCATTCTACTAGGAGGCATAAGCACAAAGAACAAATATATTTAACCACAACTGTCCCGAAGTAGTGTAATTCCACAAAACAGGCTCCAGCCATTAGGCAGAGCCAGTGCGAAAAACAAAACCGGCATCCCGGTTCCTCGGATGATCAAGAGCCAAACTAACTCAGAGGCCCCACAAAAAACAAACAAACAAACAAAAAAAAACACCATAACTTACTCAGCCCGTCAACTTTATAAAAGACGTCCTTTATGTGAGCATGTAGATATTTTGTGGTCATCCAAAGTGTCCATTCTCGATCTGGCCGGGAACTTCAGTGTAAAAAAAATCTTCAGTCAATGCAAAAGTTTCTTGGAGTCATGCCATAAAACAAACTCCAGCCGCTAGGCAGAATCAATGCAAAAAGAAACAAAAATGGCACCCAGCGACAGTTTCTGGGGACGCCATGCAAGAAGCAGACGTGTGAGATACGAGCTCTGCAAACTTTGCTCGTTTTTTAATTATTTTCATGTTATAATCTGGTTAGATTCGATACACCCAATTACATACTTGCTCTTTGAGGTAAACTTGGCAAAGAAGTCAAAATCATCAGACTCTGGAGACATTAAAAGACACTTACGTGTTCAAGCTGAGGCCTCTGACGGGACTGCGAGCCGGGGACTCGATTTGGACGGCACGTCGGTAGATGAAATTCAGCATCAGTTGTCCAACATGTCGGTGATGCTGACGAAGGTTCTTGCTGACTTGGAAGATCTCGCTGTAATACGTCAATCGATTACGGCGATGGAAACAAAATTCTCTGAGTTGTTTACAAGAGTGACAGAAGTTGAAAAAATAATCTATTATCTTGAGTCATCGGAAAGGAAATTAACTGCTAATCCTCCCGCGTCCAAAACAGATTTAGAATTAATTTCGGAAAAACTGGAATATTTTGAAAATATGAGCCGAAGGAATAACATAAGAATTGTTGGAATTCCTGAGCATGAAGAGGGCAGAGATATGGTGAAATTCTTGAACGAGCTCTTCCCGAGTCTGCTTGACATAACAGGCCACAAGCTGGAAATCGAGCGATCTCACAGATCTGCTGAGGGAGATAGGCCCCGATGCATTCTGGCCAAATTTCTGAGATCATCCGATAAAGATCTCGTGTTGCGCCAGGCGAGGAGCAAAGGGAAGCTTTCTTGGAAGAACCATAATATTTTCTTGTTCCTGGACTTTGCGAGCTCGACGAGAGAAACGCGATCGATTCAAGGAATGTAAGAAACTCTTACATCAGAAAAAGATCTCATTTGCTCTGATGTTTCCGGCCAAACTGAGAATAGAAACGAAGAATGGTCGCGAAGTATTTACTTGTCCAAAACTGGTACTCTCCTTCATAAATACATTGGAGTGAGTAAGCCATTTGATGTTTATTATATTAGTGGACTGACTTGCGGTTCAGTCACTCTATTATCTGAGAAAGCTGGGTGCCATTTTTGTTTCTTTTTGCGCTGGCGCCGCCTAGCGGCTTGAGTTTGTTTTGTGGCATGACTCCAAGAAACTTTTGCATTGACGGAAGATCTTTTCTACACTGAAGTTTCCGGCCAGATTGAGAGTGGACACTATGGATGACCGCAAAATATCTACATGCTCACATAAAGGACGTCTTTTATAAAGTTGACAGGCTGAGTAAGTTATGGTGTATTTTTCTTTTTTCTTTTTTTTTTTTTTTGCGGCCTCCCAGTTAGTTTGCTCTTGATCATCCGAGGAACCGGGATGCCGGTTTTGTTTTTCGTGCTGGCTCTGCCTAGCGGCTGGAGCTTGTTCTGTTGAATATCACTCCTTTGGAACAGCTGTGGATAAATCTGTTTGTCCTTTGTGCTTATTCTTCCTGCTGGCTGGAGTCTGTTTTGTTGAGTATTTTTGCGGGACAATGGAATGATTATGTCATCCGCTGAACTCATAACAGCTGGCTCACTGAACAGTTGTTTGTCTGTCCGAGAAAGCTGAACGGCTTTATGTTAGCTGGAGTTTATTTTGTGGAGGAACACACCTTCGAGACAGTTCTGTGAATGAATCTACATGTTTTTTTCTGTTATTCTGCCTGTTGGCTGGGGTCTGTTTTACAAAGTATTTTCTGTTATGTAATTTTGCCTTAAAAAATTTGTATAGAAGCACCAGACTTGAGCAATCCGATGGCAAAGTTGTCACGGGGGCTCTCGTTGGCGTACATGGACTCTTTGAGTTTTAAGGGATTGTCGCCGGTTAGCGCTGTCATGCGCGGGGATAATGCGCACGTTTTTCTTTTTTATGTATGTTTTGTTCGGGGGGAAGTTCAGGGTTTGATTGTTGCATTAATGGGGAATGTGGTCTGTATAATCTTGTTTTTGACACACAATTTATTTATTTTTATTATATCAAAATGTCAAATGTTAATATGAGTGTACTATCTCTCTCCACATGGAATGTGAATGGGTTGGGGCACCCCATAAAAAGAAGGAAGGTTATTTCTTTTCTTAAACATAAGAAATATGATATTGTGTTTCTTCAAGAAAGCTGAAAAAGCTGAAAAATTTGGGAAGATATGGGGTGGACATGTTTTTTTTTTTAGTGCTAGCTCAAGTAAAAGCAAGGGAGTCATTATATTGGTAAATAAAAATCTACAATTCAAATTTCTCAAACAGATTAAAGAAAAATTAGGAAGAGTCATTATTGTTTTAGCGGCAAAGGTTGATTTTGGCTAATATTTATGCGCCTAACGCTGATGATCAGGGCTTTTTTATAGATCTTGAAGGGAAGTTGCAAGCCGCTGGCACCCCTCATGATAAAATATTGGGAGGAGACTTTAATCTTTTGATGGACTCAGTTCTTGATCATAGTGAAGCAAAAGTGTGTAAGCCCCCTAGAGCAACAGTGACACTTCACAAGATGTGTAAAAATCTTGGTCTTGCGGATATTTGGCGACTTTTGAACCCATCTGGTAGGGACTATACATTTTTTTCATCAGTCCATAAGATTTATTCTAGAATAGATTGATTTTTGATATCTAAGTCCCTCATTTTATCTGTTGCGGATTGCTCAATTGGAAACATCTTAGTCTCAGATCACGCCCTGGTGATTTTGGAGATGTTGCCATATACAGAGAAAAAGAAATCATATAGTTGGTGCTTTAATGTGTCCTTGTTGCAAAATCCTGAATTCCAACAAATGTTAAAGACTGAAATCAATGTATATATGGAGACCAACTGGTGGTCTATGGGCGTGGCTTGGGAGGCGCTTAAGGCCGTTCTTAGGGGTCGGATCATACAGTATGCCTCGTTCACCAAAAAATCCAAAGCACGAGAACTCGTGGAGTTGGAAGAGAATATTAAAAGTGCAGAGGCAGAGCTGAAGCGCAGAATGTTGTCTGATGGCCTCAGAGAATTGACTAGTTTAAAATACAGATATAATGCTATTTTGTCGCGGAAAGTGGAGTTTTGGTTATTCAGGGCAAGACAGTCATACTTTGAGTCAGGGGACAAAGCAGGGAAGCTTTTGGCTTGATATATAAAGCAGAGAGAGTCTTTTTCTATGATTTCCTCAGTGAAATCTGCTGGTGGTGAAATATTTACCTCGGCCACTGATATTAATAATGCTTTTAAAGAATTCTATATTGATCTTTATAGTTCTACATCTTCGTCTACTGATGAAGATATTAGAAACTTTGTGGAACCATTAAAACTTCCTAAACTGACGACTGAGCAAAGAAATTGTCTTGATTCTGAGATAACCTTGGAGGAGCTTGACGAGGTAATTAAGGCTTTACCTACTGGCAAAGCTCCGGGGCCAGATGGTTTTGCTGATGAATTTTTTAGATCTTATGCTACAGAACTGGCTCCACTTTTGCTAGAAGTTTATACAGAATCATTAAAGAACGGAAAGCTTCCTCCAACCATGACACAAGCCCAGATCAGTCTGATTCTTAAAAAGGACAAAGATCCAAACGAGTGTAAAAGTTACCGTCCAATTTTCCTGATCCAGTTAGATGTAAACATTTTGTCAAAAATTTTGGCTAATCGATTAAGTTATGACATCACTTATACATATAGATCAGGTGGGGTTTATTCGTGGCCGTAGCTCTTCTGATAACATTAGGCGTCTCATCAATATCATGTGGTCAGTAGTGAATGATCAATCTCCGGTCGCTGCCATTTCACTTGACGCCGAAAAGGCGTTCGACATGGTAGAATGGGATTATCTTTTTAAGGTTTTGGAAATATACGGGTTCAGGAGTACGTTTATTGGATGGATTAAGTTACTTTATAGACACCCAGTAGTGGCGGTACAAACAAATGGACTAATTTCAGATTATTTTACTTTGGATAGGGGCACCTGGCAGGGTTGCCCTCTTTCCCCATTATTGTTCTGTCTTGCCCTGGAACCATTAGCAACCGCAATAAGAAAGGATGATTTTCCAGGGGTGGTGGCGGGAGGTATGGCGCATACACTCTTGCCTTACGCAGATGATATTCTATTATTTGTCTCTGACCCCAGTAGATCTATGCCTTGCCTCCACAGAATTATTAATTCCTTTTCTAAGTTTTCAGGATATAGAGTCAATTGGTCTAAATCTGAAGCTTTGGCTCTGACAGCATACTGCCCAGAAACGGCTTTCCAGTCGGGCGCTTTCCAGTGGCCCAAACAGGGCATTAAGTATTTGGGTATTTTATTTCCAGGAAATTTGTGTGATTTAGTTAGAGTTAATTTTGACCCCTTAATAAAACGGTTTTCGAGCGATGTGGGCAGGTGGGCTTCATTACATTTATCTATGATTGGGAAGGTTAATGTTGTTAAAATGAATTGTATTCCAAAATTCAATTACGTTCTGCAGTCTCTCCCTGTAGATGTCCCCCTCTCTTATTTCAAGCAATTTGATAGCATAGCAAAGTCTTTCATTTGGAATGGTAAGCGGCCCAAATTACATTTCAATAAGTTACATAGGCCAATTGACAAAGGTGGGCTAGGCCTACCCAAGATTTTATTTTATTATTATGCATTCGGTCTCAGACATTTGGCTCATTGGTCGCTTCCACCTGAGAGAGCCCCTCCCTGGTTCTGTATAGAACAGGAAGTTCTTGCCCCTATTTCGCCACTGCAGAGCCTTTCTATCAAATTAATCTGAGAAGCTAATGTACATCCCGTTATCTTGAACTTGAAATCGGTATGGACTAAAGTGTCCAGACTGTTTAATTCTGACATTTTTTTAAATGTTGCCTCGAGCATATGGCTGAACCCCAAACTATGCCTCAACAAGTCCCCTTTTTGCTGGTCAGAGTGGATTGGGAGGGGGGTTACTACACTCGGTGACCTGTATGAGAATGGAGTGTTGAGATCCTTTCAAAATTTAGTTCAACTTTTTGGGATTCCTAGATCTCAGTTCTATAAGTATTTACAGCTGTGTCACCTGCTCTGTACTATTTTTGGGAGTGGTTTACACACTCCTAAAGCGGCAGATACTCTGGGAGAGGTGATTACTGCTTTTGGAAAAGGTCACGAGGCATCGGTGTATTACTCCCTACTAATTCAGAGTATGGGAGATGGAACTTCAACTTCTCTTAAGAGATTATGGGAGAAAGATCTAAATTTGGTATTTGAGGAGGGACAGTGGGCTGGGATTCAAAAAAATGTAAAATCTGCATCCAGAGACACAAGGGTTCGCCTCATGCAATTTAAGATTTTACATAGAGTCTATTGGACCCCCTCTAGATTGCATAGGCTTGGTCTTAAAGACACACCCACCTGCTGGCGATGTCAGTTAGAAGATGGAGACACAACCCATGTCTTTTGGGGATGTGTTAAGATGCAGGAATTTTGGATGAGGATTCAGAGTTTTATGTGTGAGGTTTTGGCCTCTCAAATTGTATTTTGCCCCAGACTCTGTATCTTGGGAGATGGGGCAGTCATTAATTTGGAGAATAAGCACGTGAAAAACTGGGTCCTGTCTAGTGTTATGATCGCCAGACAGATCACATTGAGGAGTTGAGAGTCGGCTGGAGCGCCCCCTTTTCAGGAGTTGTGTTCAGAGATGGCATCTTGAGGAGGGGGTATCCAGAAGACTGGGGAGTCTGGACATGTTTGAGAAGAAGTGGGGCAGATATCTGTCTTTTTTGGAGGGCTCTCGGGGAGGGACAGTGGAGAGAGAGGTGTAGGGGTTTTATGTGTGTGATTTGTTTTAATTATTTTATTTTTATTTTTTTATTAATTTATTTATTTATTTTTGTTGTGTGTCTATGGTTGTGTGACCACTGGGGTGTTGTTGGGGGTCGGGTGGGGGATTGGGGGGTAGTGGGTGTTGTATATTGATTCTGTATATGTGTGTTCTGCTATATATATATTTAATGGTTGAATCAATAAAAACATTTTAATCGAAAAAAAAAAAAAATGGCACCCAGCTTCCTCAGAAAATAGAGTCCCTTAACCGCGAGTCAGTCCACTACATAAACAAGCCAGTTATGCCCTCTGAAAAACTATCAAAACAGCAAAACGCCAGTACAGGAGCAAGATTGAAGGACAGTTTAACACCACCAACTCTAGAAGCATGTGGCAGGGAATTAACATCATCACGGACTTTAAAGGGAATAAAAACTCCGCCATGAACACCGCTGCCTCTCTACCGGATGAGCTAAATACTTTTTATGCTCGTTTCGAGGGAAATAACACCGCCCTCGCGGAGAGAGCTCTCGCGGCTGAAGCTACAGAGGTTAGTTCACTCTCCGTCTCTGTAGCGGATGTAACCCGATCCTTCCGACGGGTGAATATCCGCAAAGCCGCGGGTCCAGACGGCATTCCGGGCCGCGTCATCAGAGCGTGCGCGAACCAGCTGGCTGGTGTTTTTACGGACATTTTCAACCTTTCCCTCTCTTTGTCTGTGGTCCCCACATGCTTTAAAACATCCACCATTGTGCCTGTTCCAAAACAATCAAAAATAACTTGTTTAAATGACTGGCGTCCTGTTGCTCTGACCCCCATCATCAGCAAATGTTTTGAGAGACTAATCAGAGATTACATCTGCTCTGTCTTGCCACTCAATCTTGACCCACTGCAGTTTGCTTACCGCAACAACCGCTCCACTGATGATGCCATTGCATCTACAATACACACTGCTCTCTCCCACCTGGAAAAAAAGAACACTTATGTGAGAATGCTGTTTGTAGACTACAGCTCAGCATTCAACACCATAGTGCCCTCCAAGCTAGATGAGAAACTCCGGGCTCTGGGCTTAAACAGCTCGCTGTGTAGCTGGATCCTGGACTTCCTGTCAAGCAGACGCCAGGTGGTTAGAATAGGCAGCAACATCTCCTCATCACTGATCCTCAACACTGGAGCCCCACAGGGCTGTGTTCTCAGCCCACTACTGTATTCCTTGTACACACATGACTGTGTGGCAACACATAGCTCCAATGCCATCATTAAGTTTGCTGATGACACGACGGTGGTAGGTCTGATCACTGACAATGATGAAACAGCCTACAGAGAGGAGGTGCACACTCTGACACACTGGTGTCAGGAGCACAACCTCTCCCTCAACGTCAGTAAGACAAAGGAGCTTGTGGTGGACTTCAGAAGAAAAGACAGAGAACACAGTCCCATCACCATCAATGGAGCACCAGTGGAGAGAGTCAGCAGCTTCAAGTTCCTGGGTGTCCACATCACTGAGGAACTCACATGGTCCGTCCACACTGAAGTCGTTGTGAAGAAGGCTCATCAGCGCCTCTTCTTCCTGAGACGGCTGAGGAAGTTTGGAATGAACCGCCACATCCTCACACGGTTCTACACCTGCACTGTAGAGAGCATCCTGACTGGCTGTATCTCCGCCTGGTACGGCAATAGCACCGCCCACAACCGCAAAGCACTGCAAAGGGTGGTGCGAACTGCCAGACACATCATCGGAGGTGAGCTTCCCTCCCTCCAGGAAATATATACAAGGTGGTGTGTGAAAAAAGCTTGGAGGATCATCAGAGACTCCAGCCACCCGAGCCATGGGCTGTTCTCACTGCTACCATCAGGTAGGCGGTATCGCAGCATCAGGACCCGCACCAGCCGACTCCATGATAGCTTCTTCCCCCAAGCAATCAGACTTCTGAACTCTTGATCTCTCATGATCAATATACATCAGCACTGCACTTTATTACTCTTACTCTTATATCTCACACCGGACTGTCATAAATTATATTATTATTATATTATGTCTCTCTTAACAACTGACTATCAACCGACAGCCTGAATGTCAATACAGTACAATACTGTACATTCTATATATATATATATATATATATATATATATATATATATATATATATATATATATATACTTTTTTTTTAATATATATTTTAATTTTAAATTTTTATTGAATAATGTGTACCTATATAGTAAAAAAAAAAAAAAAAAAAAACAGCGTATTGTATACTGTACAGTGTATGTTATTATTTGTATATTGTTGAGTGTAATTATGTGTATAACAGATGTTTAAATTGTGTTGTGTTAATTTGATGTTATTGTAAATTGGTATATGTCTCATCACTGTCACGACTGCTATGTTGATTGGAACTGCACCCAAGAATTTCACACACCATTGCACTTGTGTATATGGCTGTGTGACAATAAAGTGATTTGATTTGATTTGACTAATACAAGAAACATCAAATGGCTTACTCCAATGTATTTATAAAGGAGAGTGCCTGTTTTGGACAAGTAAATACTTTGTGACCATTCTTCGTTTCTATTCTCAGTTTGGCCAGGAACATCAATGCAAAGGCTATCTTCCGTTGGTGTAAGAGTTTCTTACATTCCTTGAACCGATCACGTTTCTCTCTTGTCGAATTCGCAAAGTCCGGGAACAAGAAAATATTATGGTTCTTCCAAGAAAGGTTCCCTTTACTCCTCGCCTGGCACAACACGAGATCTTTATCGGATGATTTCAGAAATTTGGCTAGAATGGATCGAGGCCTATCTCCCTCAGCAGATCTGTGAGCAGGGACTCTGTGAGCTCGTTCGATTTCCAGTTTATGGCCTGTTATGTCGAGCAGACTCGGGGAAAACCCGTCCAGGAATTTCACCATATCTCTTCATGCTCAGGAATTCCAACAAATCGTATGTTATTCCTTCGGCTCATATTTTCGAAATATTCCAGTTTTTCCAAAATTAATTCCAAATCTGTTTTGGACGCGGGCGGATTAGCGGATAATTCCCTTTCCGATGACTCAAGATAATCGATTCGTTTTTCAACTTCTGTCACTCTTGTAAACAACTCAAGAGAACAAGAGAATTTTGTTTCTATTGCCGTAATCAATCGACGTATTACAGTGAGATCCTCCAAGTCAGCAAGAACCTTCATCAACATCACCGACATGTTGGACAACTGACGCTGAATATCTTCTCCCGACGTGCCGTCCAAATCGAGTCCCCGGCTCGCAGTCCCATCAGAGGCCTCAGTTTGAACACGTCTTTTAATGTCTCCAGAGTCTGAGAATTTTGACTTCTTTGCCATGTTTACCTCAAAGAACAAGTATGTAACTGGGTGTATCAAATCTCACCGGATCACAACATGAAAATAATTAAAAAACTAGCAAAGTTCGCAGAGCTCATGTCTCACGCATCTGTCTCTCACATGGCGTCATGTCGTAATGCTTCAGCCTCCTTTCTTATCGTGGTTGCTAATGGTTCCAGGGCAAGACAGAACAATAATGGGGAAGGAGGTACCGAGTGCCCCTATCCAGAGTAAAATAATCTGAAATCCACCCGTTTGTTTGCACCGCTGCTACAGGGTGTCTATAAAGTAACTTAATCCAACCAATAAATGTACTCCCGAACCCATACATTTCCAAAATCTTAAAAAGATAATCCCATTCTACCATATCAAATGCCTTTTCGGCATCAAGTGAGATGGCAGCGACCGGAGATTGATCATTCGCTACTGACCACATGGTATTGATGAGATGCCTAATATTATCAGAAGAGCTACGGCCTCGAATAAACCCCACCTGATCTATATGTATAAGTGATGTCATAACTTTACTTAATCGATTTGCCAGAATTTTGGACAACATTTTTACATCTAACTGGATCAGGGAAATTGGGCGGTAACCTTTACACTCGCTTGGATCTTTGTCCTTTTTAAGAATCAGACTGATCCAAGCTTGCGTCATGGTTGGAGTAAGCTTTCCGTTCTTTAATGATTCCGTATAAATTTCTAACAAAAGTGGAGCCAGTTCTGTAGCATAAGATTTGAAAAACTCAGAGGAAAAGCCGTCAGGCCCTGGAGGCTTGCCTGTAAGCAAGGCCTTAAATACCTCATCAAGCTCCTCCAAGGTTATCTCAGAATCAAGAGAATTTTTTTGCTCAGTCGTCAGTTTAGGGAGATCTGATGGTTCCACAAAGTTCCTAATATCTTCAACAGTAGATGAAGATGTGGAACTATAGAAAGCAAAATAGAATTCTTTAAAAATATTATTAATATCAATGGCCGAGGTAAATATTTCACCACCAGCAGATTTCACTGAGGGAATGGTATATTCTATATATCTAGCCAAAAGTTTTCCTGCATTGGCCCCCGACTCAAAGTATGACTGTCTTGCCCTGAATAACCAAAACTCCACTTTCCGTGACAAAATAGTATTATATCTATATTTCAATCGGGTCAATTCTCTGAGGCCATCAGATGACATATGGCGCTTCAGCTCTGCCTCGGCACTTTTAATATTTCCTTCCAACTCCACAAGTTCTTGTGCTTTGGATTTTTTGGTGAATGAGGCATACTGTATGATTCGGCCCCTAAGAACCACTTTAAGTGCCTCCCAAGCCACGCCCACAGAGGATACTGAGGACCAGTTGGTCTCTATATAAACATTGATTTCGGTCTTTAACATTTGTTGGAATTCAGGATTTTGCAACAGGGACACATTATAGCGGCAACTATATGATTTCTTTTTCTCTGTATATGGCAACATCTCCAAACTCACCAGGGCGTGATCTGAGACTAAGATGTTTCCAACTGAGCAATCCACAACAGATGAAATGAGGGATTTGGATATCAAAAAAAAATCTATTCTAGAATAAATCTTATGGACTGATGAAAAAAATGTATAGTCCCTACCAGATGGGTTCAAAAGTTGCCAAATATCCGCAAGACCAAGATTTTTACACATCCTGTGAAATGTCATTTTTGCTCTAGGGGGCTTACACACTTTTGCTTCACTATGATCAAGGACTGAATCCATCAAAAGATTAAAGTCTCCTCCCAATATTATATCATGAGGGGTGTCAGCGGCTTGCAACATCCCTTCAAGATCTATAAAAAAGCTCTGATCATCAGCGTTAGGCGCATAAATATTAGCCAAAATCAACCTTTGCCCCTGAATTTCAGCTAAAACAATAATGACTCTTCCTAATTTATCTTTAATCTGTTTGAGACATTTGTGTTGTAGATGTTTATTTACCAATATAATAACTCCCTTGCTTTTACTTCAGCCAGCACTAAAGAAAACATGTCCACCCCATATCTTCCCAAATTTTTCAGCTTCCTGCGGGGAAAAATGTGTTTCTTGAAGAAACACTATATCATATTTCTTATGTTTAAGAAAAGAAATAACCTTCCTTCTTTTTATGGGGTGCCCCAACCCATTCGCATTCCATTTGGAGAGAGATAGTACACTTATATTAACAAATGACATATTGATATAATAGAAAAATAAATTGTGTGTCAAAAACAAGATTATACAGACCACATTCCCCATTAATGCAACAATCAAACCCAGAACTTCCCCCCAAACAAAACAAACAGAAAAAAAGAAAAACGTGCACACGACAGCGCCAACCGGCATCAATCCCTTAAAACTCAAAGAGTCCATGTATGCCTACGAAAGCCCCTGCGACAATATTGCTCAAGTCTGGTGCTTCTATACAAATTTTGTAAGGCAAAATTACATAACAGAAAATACTTTGTAAAACAGACCCCAGCCAACAGGCAGAATAACAGAAAAAACATGTAGATTCATTCACAGAACCGTCTCGAATGTGTGTTCCTCCACAAAATAAACTCCAGCTGATATAAAGCCGTTCAGTTTTCTCGGACAGACAAACAACTGTTCAGTGAGCCGGCTGTTATGAGTGCAGCGGATGACATAATCATTCCAATGTCCCGCAAAAATACTCAACAAAACATACTCCAGCCAGCAGGAGGAATAAGCACAAAGGACAAACAGATTTATCCACAGCTGTTCCAAAGGAGTGATATTCAACAGAACAAGCTCCAGCCGCTAGGCAGAGCCAGCACGAAAAACAAAACCAGCATCCCGGTTCCTCGGATGATCAAGAGCCAAACTAACTGCGAGGCCGAAAAAAAAAATAAAATACACCATAACTTACTCAGCCTGTCAACTTTATAAAAGGCATCCTTTGTGAGCATGTAGATATTTTGCGGTCATCCATAGTGTCCACTCTCAATCTGGCCAGAAACTTCAGTGTAGAAAATATCTTCCGTCAATGCAAAAGTTTCTTGGAGTCATGCCACAAAACAAATTCCAGCCGCTAGGCGGAGCCAGCGCAAAAAGAAACAAAAATGGCACCCATCTTCCTCAGATAATACAGTCCCTGAACCGCGAGTCAGTCCACTAATATAAGAAACATCCAATGGCTTACTCACTCCAATGTATTTATAAAGGAGAGTGCCAGTTTTGGACAAGTAAATACTTTGCGATCATTTTTCGTTTCTATTCTCAGTTTGGCCGGAAACATCAGAGCAAACGAGATCTTTTTCTGATGTAAGAGTTTCTTGCGTTCCTTGAACCGATCGCGTTTCTCTCTTGTTGAGTTCGCAAAGTCCGGGAACAAGAAAATATTGTGATTCTCCCAAGAAAGCTTCCCTTTGCTCCTCGCCTGGCGCAACACAAGATCTTTATCGGATGATCTCAAAAATTTGGCCAGAATCGATCTGGGCCTATCTCCCTCAGCAGATCTGTGAGCTGGCACTCTGTGAGCTCGCTCGATTTCCATCTTCTGGCCTGTTATGTCGAGTAGACACGGGAAGAGCTCGTTCAGGAATTTCACCATATCTCTGCCCTCTTCATGCTCAGGAATTCCAACAATTCGCATGTTATTCCTTCGGCTCATATTTTCAAAATATTCCAGTTTTTCCGAAATTAATTCTAAATCTGTTTTGGTCGCGGGCGGATTAGCGGTTAATTCCCTTTCCGATGACTCAAGATAATCGATTCATTTTTCAACTTCTGTCACTCTTGTAAACAACTCAGAGAATTTTGTTTCCATCGCCGTAATCGATCGACGTATTACAGCGAGATCTTCCAAGTCAGCAAGAACCTTCGTTAGCATCACCGACATGTTGGACAACTGATGCTGAATATCTTCTCCCGACGTGCCGTCCAAATCGTGTCTCCGGTCCGCAGTCTCGTCAGAGGCCTCAGCTTGAACACATAAGTGTCTTTTAATGTCTTCAGAGTCTGAGGATTTTGACTTCTTTGCCATGTTTACCTCAAAGAGCAAGTATGTAATTGGGTGTATCGAATCTAACCAGATTATAACATGAAAATAATTAAAAAACTAGCAAAGTTCACAGAGCTCGTGTCTCACACGTCTGCTTCTCGCATGGCGTCCCCGGAACCTTTCAGGAAAGCTAATTCTTAATTCTTTTCTAAATGAAACTAGGCCTGTTTGTTTAAGGAAGACAAATTAATCTCACATCCGACTTCATTTTTACTGTTACAGTGATTCTTTACACTGTACAGTGACTTTTGGTTCACCTGGAGAAAATGTATCTCTTTTACAAGGGAAAGCATTTGGTGAAAACTGTTGTATAAATGCTTAATTGGTTGTTTTGTGCAGGAGCTTGTTTTGTCATTGTCAAGTTCTCAGCGCTCCTCTTAAAAGTACTGCCAATGATTCAAATGGCGCGCTATTACATGCTGTGGAGGTGAGGGCGTGGCCGGGCCGTGAGGGTGCACGCCTGGCGCTGAGTGGCTCAATCAGTGGGAGAGAGTGAAGATGAGTAGTCGGGGATGCCAGTGAGAGAGACACGTTTGTGTGCGTGTTTCAGTTCAAAGGCCTGTACCATGAAGGTTGCTGAATGAACTTTCAGGTTGACAAATTCAAACCAATCCAATCAGGCTTAATTGGTACCATAATGCAGCTCATCAATTTTCTCTGGCAATGTCTCATTTGGAAGGCTGCGTCCTCCAGAGGTCGCATTTCTCGGCCGCATACGTCGTCAAGGCTGTCTCGTTTCATAAAAGCGAGTAGGACACTTTGAATGCAGCCTTCGAATGCGACCTTCTTTCACGGGAATTTGGAGGATGCATGAGGTGTATCATTTGTGGGCACTCACAACCCACAATTCTTTGCTTCAATGGAAATGTCTAAAAAAAAATATGCCAATTTGCCCGTAAATATGATGTTCAAACGAAAGTAATGTTAATTCTCAAGTTGAAGTACCTCAGTAGATGGGCGCAGAGTATATAATATGTATTATTATATTAATATATAATTAAAATAAAGTATTAGACTAGGGACTTTGTTCCCTTCTCACTCAAAGTGCTCGCGCTTGTTAAAGAGTGGTGTGCTGTCATAGCAACCATGTTACGTTCCGTTTCCATTTGTCCTACGAAGGCCGTCTCGTTTAAATTAGATTTGTTTAAAGGAGGACACTCGGTATACCTGCAGCCTTCAGTGCTACCTAGCACGCAGCCTTCGAAACGAGACACAGCCTCTGTCAACTCAGGCTTCGATCCTGACTTTAAGATTAGATTACCGCTCGTTCACATGAAAGAGTGACATTTGCAGCACACAACCAATCGTGTGAGAGAACGTGATTCACTTCTCGCCAGAGACTCAGCGGGATTTACCTCTCTGCTGAAAGCTGATGATTATGAAAATAAGAATTTAAATTCACTCTGCACAAGATATTGATTTAAAAATATATTACACATTTTTTTAAATGCATTTACACTGCTCAAGAGTTCTGCATGAAATCATGAAGACTTAAAACACATGATTTACACAATACAAGGGATAACTGCAAAATTATGAAGCAATTAAAGACATTTACACAACAAGAAGGTGTAATAAAGGTGCAGTATGTAAGATTCAGAAACCCTTGTTATTAATGACACGTGTCGTTCTGTGGGAGAGGAAGGGCGGTAAGGCTCGTCACCTGGGTCGTAATTATCTGTAACACCTGTCTCTCATTGTAGTGATGGCGGAGGGAGACCTGAAAAGGCACGCCAGAGCGTCAGAGTGGGGAGAGAGACCAGAGTCGGTTCGTGAAGCTGTTTGTGTGTTTAGCCATCAAGAGCCCTTTTTGTTTAAGTTTTATTAAGATTGAGAGAGAGTAATAAAACACTCACCTTTGACTGTTCGCTGTCTCCTGACTCCTTTGCCCAGAACTTAGAAAGCTGCTACAGTGGTGCCAAAAACACGGCTTTGGAGGAGTACGCCATTATGGAGTCCTCACCGCTGGGCGAAGTCTTCAAAACCCTCGCCAGCATCCAGTAGACTCAACACCAGGCCCTCATGGACATACGCCTGGAGCAGGAACAGTGTTTCCAAGTCCTGCTCCAGGCACAAGCGGAGGACCGGCAGGTGCTGATCACCAGAGAGGGGGCTGGCGCTGCAACCTCCCCGGAACCCACCTGACCCTAATGAAGATGGGGCCAGACGATGACCCGGAGGCCTTTCTGGACCTCTTTGAGAAGACAGCAGAGGTATGGAAGTGGCCTCCTGACCAGTGGGTGGCCTGGCTATGGCACTTATCCGGAGAGGCGCAGCTGGCAGCACAAAAAATTCCCGCCACCAGCCTCCTTAATTATAAACATCTGAAGAAGGCTATCCAGCAACGTGTTGGTCGTAGCCACGAACAAAGCCGTCAGCTCTTTCGGTCTCTGAGTTTCAGGAAGCACGGCCGCCCGTTCGCTTTTGCTCAGAAGCTCCAGGATGCCTGCTGGAAATGGTTGCAAGCGGAAGGAACCCACGGCGTTGTGGATGTAGCTGACCTGGCGGTACTGGAGCAGTTCTTCGCCCAGCTTCCACGAGGTACAGAACGTCCAAATGGGTCCAGTGCCACCGCCCAGCGTCACTGGAGGAGGCCATCCAGCTGGCAGAGGACTACATGGCGGCATTTCCAGGAGGCAGCGATCCAGTTTTTATCTTTTCCTTCTTCTCTCTCTGCTCTCTCTCTCCAAACCCTGTGTCTCATGTTCCTTCCCCCTCCCCCCACCACGTCCCTCCCAGGAGGAGCCCTGCCCAAACCCCATCCCCGGTCCAGGGGACCCCTCCCCTTGTCTGTCCCTCCTACTCCCTCTGTCTCCCTCCGCTATCCCCCCCAGGTTGGCGAAACCGCCCCCACAAGTGCAGAAGGAAGGCCTGGTCTGTGCACGGTCTGCTGGAGCTATGGGGAAGCCGGGCACAGTCAGGATCGGTGTCCGGTGATGGAGGTGGGAACACTGGTCCAGATACCCGATGCTCCACAGGCCACTTCAAATCGGTCAGGGGCATATCGGATACCGGTAAGAGTAAAAGGAGATACACATCAAGCTTTGGTGGATACGGGTTGTTCTCAAACCTCAATCCACCAACGCTTGGTACAAGGCGGGGCATTGGATAGGAATAAGTGGGTGAGGGTGAGGTGTGTGCATGGTGACATTCACAAGTGTACAGTGGTTACCACTGAGATACGATTCAGGGGGGAAAGGCATAGAGTCGAGATGGCGGTTAATTCCCACCTCACCCATCCACTAATTCTGGGAACCAATTGGCCTGGTTTAAAAAATTTATTGAGGGTAATGTGTGTGGATGGGTCCTGGAAAATAGTGTGTGACGTGCGATGTTATGGCGGGGGAGGCGGTGTCAGGGGCTTTGACGTCTGCTCCGCATCATGATGACACAGATGGGGGAATTCCCATACTCAGGGGCTTCCCTGTTGTGTGACAAGTCCCTCAAGCTTGCCTTTGACCAGGTGAAAGTAACTGATGGTCAACAGCTCTAGCCTAATGTTGCGCTCACATATCCGTACTTTTCCATTATTAAAGAGTGATTGTATCGAGTGACGCAGGACATTCAGACTGAAGAGAATACAACGCAGCTCATTATAACATAATGGCTGGCCACTTAGCTCACGAAAAACATTGAAACGCATAATGGCCCGTTTCTTTTGGCTGAGCATTCACGACGACGTATGCAAATGGTGTGCGTCATGCTGTGAATGCCAGTTGGTGAATCCGCCGGCCACCCCAAAAGCGCCATTGCGCCCTCTGCCGTTGATCGAGAACCCTTCGAGAGAATTGACATGGACCTTGTCGGACCATTAGAGCGGACTGCACACGGGCATCACTTTGTACTAGTTCTGGTGGACTATGCAACGCGATATCCAGAAGCAGTGCCTCTTCGCAATATCTCAGCACATAGTGTTGCGGAGGCACTCTTAAAAATTATCTCCCAGGTGGGGATTCCAAAAGAAATCCTCACTGACCAAGGCACAACATTCATGTGATGTACACTAGGCGAATTGTACGAATTATTAGGCATTAAGTCGATTCACACCATTGTTTATCACCCGCAAAGCGACGGGTTGGTCAAACGATTTAATAAGACCTTGAAAAACATGATTCGTAAATGCCAAAAATTGGGATAAGTGGATCGAACCCGTTGTTTGCAGTGCGAGAGGTCCCGCAAGCCTCCACAGGGTTTTCCCCATTTGAGCTACTGTATGGGCATCGGCCGCACGGCGTGCTTGACGTCATACGGGAAGCTTGGGAGGAAGGACCTTCGAATAGCAAAAACCAAATTCAATACGTTCTTGACCTTAGAGCAAAACTCCACACTTTGGGGCAGGTAACACAGGAGAATTTGGTCCAAGCGCAAGAACGTCAACGCTGACTGTACAACAGGGGCGCTCGACTATGGGAATTCGCAAAGGGAGATAAAGTGCTTGTATTGCTGCCCACTTCGTGCTCCAAATTACTCACCAAGTGGCAAGGACCATTTAAGGTCACACGACAAGTTGGAGATCTTGATTATAAGGTTAAGCGAACGGATAGGGGAGGAGCACGTCAAATCTACCACCTCAACCTCCTCAAACCATGGAGGGAGGCGGTGCCTTTAGCCTTGACGATGGTAGTTCCAGAGAGGGCAGAGCTCGGGCCGGATATATCTCCCAAACCAAATTCATTCATCCTGGTCCCTTGCGGACACCACCTCACAGACACTGCCCGGTTGCAAACGGAATTCACGGACGTGTTTTCACCCCTTCCCGGTCACACAAACCTTAGAGCACCATATTGAGACCACCCCGGGGGTGGTGGTTCGTAGCCGCCCCTATCGTCTTCCTGAACACAAGAAAAAGATTGTTCAGGAAGAATTAGAGGCAGTGCTTGAAATGGGCATAATAAAAGAGTCGCACAGTGATTGGGCCAGCCCGGTAGTTCTGGTACCATAGAGCGACGGCTCAGTCCGGTTCTGTGTTGACTACCGGAAAGTGAACGCGGTGTCCAAATTTGATGCTTATACAATGCCATGAATTGATGAGTTACTCGATCGGTTGGGCGCGGCTCAATTTTACTCGACGCTGGACTTAACAAAGGGTTATTGTTTGGTTTGTTCGAATTCATGTTTCAGCGCCTCGTGGACAAGATTCACACACAGCATATGCAACATCTGAGGGCTGTCCTGAGAGCTCTGCGGCAGGTGGGACTCACGGCCAACCCGAAGAAGTGCACAATTGGGCGGGTGGAAGTTAGGTATCTGGGGTTCCACTTGGGTCACGGGCAGGTGCGTCCACAGGTTAACAAAACCGCAGCGATCGCAGCCTGCCCGGCGCCCAAGACCAAAAAGGAGGTAAGGCAGTTTTTGGGGCTGGCTGGCTACTACTGTAGGTATGTGCCTAGCTATTCTGATGTCACCAGCCCACTGACTGACCTTACTAAAAAGGGAGCTCCCAATCCAGTCTAGTGGGCAGAGTCGTGCCAACAGGCTTTCCCTAAGGTAAAGTCCGCACTGTGGCGGGCTGCTTTCACATGCACTTCTCTCTCCCCATTATTTTGCAGACTGACGCATCTGACAGAGGGCTGGGCACGGTGCTCTCGCAGGAAGTGGGAGGGGAGGAACGGCCAGTGCTATTTATTACTCGCAAGCTCTCCTTCAGGGAGACAAAGTATAGTACCATCGAGAAGTCTTGCGATTAAGTGGGCTGTTCTTACCCTCCACTACTACCTGCTGGGGCAGGTCTTCACCCTCTGTTCCAATCACACTCCTCTGCAGTGGATCCAATGCATGAAGGATACTAACGTGCGGATCACCCATTGGTATCGGGCTCTTCAGCCCTTTAAATTCGAGGTGGTCCACAGACCGGGGGCGCAGATGGTCGTGGCTGAATTTCTCTCCAGAAATGTGGGGGGGGGAGTAGGCAGGCCGGGGCGTGGTCATGTGTCGGTCTGCGGGAGAGGGAGAGCGATAAGGCTCGTCACCTGGGTCATAATTATCTCTAACACCTGTCTCTCATTATAGTGATGGCGGAGGGAGACCTGAAAAGGCACGCCAGAGCATCAGAGTGGGGAGAGAGACCACAGCCTGTTCGTGAAGCTGTTTGTGTGTTTGACCATCAAGAGCCCTTTTTGTTTAAGTTTTATTAAGACTGTGAGAGAGTAATAAAACACTCACCTTTGACTGTTCACTGTCTCCTGACTCCTTTGCCCAGAACTTAGAAAGCTGCTACAATTTGGTTTCATTGTTTGGAGCTTACATGAATATTCATGAGTTTCCTCAACATGCGAGTGGGATTTGCTGATAAAATTTAAAAATATGTGAACTGGAGGATGTATAACTGGATAATGGATTTTTTATTTGAACAGACAATACAAGTTAGAGTAGGAACATCTTATTCAAAAATTCATCCAATACCAGGTCTCGTAAGCAACCAAATTGGCCCAGTTGCTTGGAAAGGTAGAGTTACATGAGGTAACCTCTTTGTGGTCGCTATAATGTGGTTCTCGCTCTCGGTGGAGTGCGTGGTGAGTTGCGCATGGATGCCGCGGAGAATAGCGTGAAGCCTCCACATGTGCTATATCTCCACGGTAAAGCGCTCAACAAGCCACGTGATAAGATGCGTGGATTGACTGTCTCAGACACGGAGGCAACTGATATTCATCCTCCGCCACCCGGATTGAGGCGAGTCACTATGCCACCATGAGGACTTAGAGCGCATTGGGAATTGGGCATTCCAAATTGAGGAGAAAAGGGGAGAAAAAAAATTCACCCAATAGAAAATGGAACCCCTCAAGGAAGCGTATGTAGTCCAATACCATATAATATTATGATCAATGATATTTTTAAGGAAGTTAAAGGGGATATAGGAAGATCGCTTTATGTGGATGATGGAGCAATATGGAACAGGGTTCGTAATATTCTACATGTATTACAAGGTAACAGCAGCTGACAAAGTTGAACAATTGGCTAATTGGAGCTTTCAGCTATCTGTGGCTAAAACCCTAGTGGTGTGTTTTACAAGAAGAGCCAGTGATCCAAAAGTAAATGTTAAATTGTACAGGCAATTACTAGAGCAGCCAATTAGATTCTTGGGTGTGTGGATGGATGCCAGGTTAACTTTTGGAATGCCTGCCCAGAAATAAATAGATAAATGTAAAAAAAGGCGTAAATATTTTAAGATGCTTGGCTGGAGTTGATTGGGGTGCCAGTCGATTATCACTTATACTATGAATATACGAATATACTATGCACTAATTAGATAAACGCTGGACTATGGGAGCATGGTCTATGGATCTGCATCACCAAAAATAATTAAAAAGGTTGAAACGGTACAGGCTCAGGCATTAAGAATTTGCTATGGTGGTTTTAGATCTTCACCAATTCCAGCATTGCAGGTGGAGATAGGGGAACCACCATTGCATATTTGAAGACTTAAATTGGCAATGGCATACTGGATGAACTTGAAAGGACACACTGAGATTCACCCAGTTAAAAAAGTATTGGAAGAGTGTTGGGAGCACAGAGTATGTAAAATCAGAAGCTTTGGCTGGACAACAGAGAATGGGTCTCACAGATATAATAGTTAGCCCCTCTGTTACTGTACCAAATACTCCTTCATGGCTATTTCATATGCCTCTTGTTGACTTTCAGTTGCAGGAGAGGATTAAAAATTAGAGAAATAATTCTAAAGAGATAGTTGTGCAGCAGTATTTAGAACAGATTTATTTTTCAGCCCTTCATACATATATTTGTAGATGGTTCTATGGATACTTCCTTAAAGTTAGTACTGGAAAAAGGATAAGTGTCAGCACTCCAGTGGAGGAAACCCAACCTGTAAATACTGTAATATGCTCAGATTCATTATCAGGTCTAACAAGTATACTAAGTGGTGAATCATCAACAAGACAAAACTTAATATATGACATTCTTCAAAACTTGTTTAGAGTTCGAAATACAGTTGAAGTAATAGTTTACATACACTTAGGTTGAAGTCATTAAAACATTTTGTAACCACTCCACAGATTTTATATTAGCAAACTATAGTTTTGGCAAGTCGTTTAGGACATCTACTTTGTGCATGACATGAGTACTTTTTCCAACAATTGTTTACAGACAGATTATTTCCCTTTTAATTGACTATATCACAATTCCAGTGGGTCAGAATTTACATACACTAAGTTAACTGTGCCTTTAAGCAACTTGGAAAATTCCAGAAATTTATGTCAAGCCTTTAGATAATTAGCCGGTAAGCTTCTGATAGGAGGTGTACTGAATTGGAGATGTACCTGTGGATGTATTTTAAGGCCTACCTTCAAACTCAGTGCCTCTTTGCTTGACATAATGAGAAATTTATTTATTTATTTATTTATTTATTGCAATGAAATGTAAACATAGATATATATTAAAAAAAATCAACATTTAAACCCCACAACCCCCCCTCCCCGACCCCCCCCCCCCCCCAAAAAAAACAACCCTGTGGTCAATATACATACATACATATACAAACATAAATACATATACATATATACCCAAGAGCACTCCAAAAACTCCAAATACTTGCCCCATTTCCGAACAAACTTATCCAAGCCACCCCGTCTTCCCGATGACACCTCCTCATAAGCTGCCACCCTCCCAACCTCCGTGCACCACTCCGGATATGAGGGCGCACCAGCTGACCTCCAACCCCTCAAAATAACCTGCCTGGCGATCATCACACATGTCAGAACCCAGTTCTCTATATGGCCATCCCCCACATCGATGACCGCCCCATCACCCAGAACACAAAGTCTGGGGCAAAACGAAACCTGAGTGCCCACCACGTCGCACACAAAATTCTGAACCTTCGACCAGAATTTCTGGATCTCGACACACCACCAAAAAACATGGGCCATGTCTCCATCCTCCGATTGGCATCTCCAGCAGGTGGGTGTGTCTTTAAGACCAAGCCTATACAGTCTAGAGGGGGTCCAATAAAATCTATGCAAAATTTTGAATTGTATAAGACGCACCCTTGCATCGCTAGATGCAGACTTAACATTTTTAAGAATCTTAGCCCACACTCCTTCCTCCAATGCCAAGTTGAAATCTTTCTTCCATACTCTCTTGAGAGAAGTTAAGGCTCTGTCCCCCATACTCTGAATTAACAGGGAGTAGTACACTGATGCCTCATGACCTTTTCCAAAAGCCGGAATCACCTCTCCCAAAGCATCTGCCTCCTTAGGGGGATGTGTGCTACTCCCAAAAATAGTACAAAGCAGGTGGTGCAATTGTAAATACCTATAAAACTGAGGTCTGGGGATCCCAAAATGTTGGACCAATTTTTAAAACGATCTCAACACACCACTCTCATATAGGTCACCAAGTGTAGCAACGCCCCTCACAATCCACTCCGGCCAGCAGAAAGGAGACTTGCCAATACACAGTCTTGGGTTCTGCCATATGCTCGAGGCAGCATTTAAATAAGTGTCCAATTTAAACAATCTGGACACTTTAGTCCATACCGAGTGTAAATGCGAAATAACGGGGTGTAACTTAACTTTTCCGATTAGTTTGATAGAGATGCTTTGTAATGGCGAAATAGGGGCAAGAACTGCCTGTTCAATAACAAACCAGGGAGGGGCTCTCTCAGGTGGAAGTGACCAATGAGCCAAATGTCTGAGACTGAACGCATAGTAATAAAACAAAATCTTGGGTAGGCCTAGCCCTCCTTTGTCTATCGGCCTATGTAACTTATTAAAATGCAATCTGGGACGTTTACCATTCCAAATGAAGGACTTCGCTATGCTATCAGATTCCTTGAAATAAGAGAGGGGGACATCTACAGGGAGAGACTGTAGCAGGTAGTTAAATTTTGGAATACAATTCATTTTATAACATTAACCTTCCAATCATCGATAAATGTTATGAAGCCCACCTGCTGACATCGCTCAAAAACCTTTTTATTAAAGGGTCAAAATTAACACTAACTAAATCAAATTTGCTGGGAATAAAATCCCCAAATACTTAATGCCCTGTTTGGGCCACTGGAAGGCGCCCAGCTGAAAAGCCGTTATTGGGCAGTACGCTGTCAGAGCCAAAGCTTCGGATTTAGCCCAACTGACTTTGTATCCTGAGAACTTGGAAAAGGAATTAATAATTCTGTGGAGGCAAGGCATAGATCTAGTAGGTTCAGAGACAAATAATAAAATATCATCTGTGTAAAGCAGAAGCTTATGCGGCACACCTCCTGCCACCACCCCTGGAAAATCATCCTCCTTTCTTATTGCAGCTGCTACTGGTTCCAGGGCAAGACAGAACAATAATGGGGAAAGAGGGCAACCCTGCCGAGTGCCCCTATTCAAAGTAAAATAATCTGAAATTAATCCATTTGTTTGTACCGCTGCTACAGGGTGTCTATAAAGTAACTTAATCCAACCAATAAATGTACTCCTGAACCCATACATTTCCAAGATCTTAAAAAGATAATCCCATTCTACCATATCAAACGCCTTTTCGGCATCAAGTGAGATGGCAGCGATCGGAGATTGATCATTCGCTACTGACCACATGATATTGATGAGACGCCTGATGTTATCAGAAGAGCTGCGGCCCCGAATAAACCCCACCTGATCTATATGTATAAGTGATGTCATAACTTTACTTAATCGATTAGCCAAAATTTTTGACAATTATTTTACATCTAGTTGGATCAGGGAAATTGGACGGTAACTTTTACACTCGCTTGGATCTTTGGCCTTTTTAAGAATCAGACTGATCCGGGCTTGTGTCATGGTTGGAGGAAGCTTTCCATTCTTTAATGAATCAGTATAAACTTCTAACAAAAGTGGAGCCAGTTCTGTAGCATAGGATCTAAAAAATTCTGCGGCAAAACCATCTGGCCCCGCAGCTTTGCCAGTAGGTAGGGACTTAATTACCTCGTCAAGCTCCTCCAAGGTTATCTCAGAATCAAGAGAGTTTTTTTGCTCAGTCGTCAGTTTAGGAAGATCTAATGGTTCCACAAAGTTTCTAATATCTTCATCAGTAGACGAAGACGTGGAACTATAAAGATCAATATAAAATTCTTTAAAAGCATTATTAATATCAATGGCTGAAGTAAAAATTTCACCACCAGCAGATTTCACTGAGGGAATGGTAGAAAAAGACTCTCACTGCTTTATATATCTAGCCAATAGCTTCCCTGCTTTGTCACCTGACTCAAAGTATGACTGTCTTGCCTTGAATAACCAAAACTCCACTTTCCGTGACAAAATAATATTATATCTGTATTTCATCGGGTCAATTCTCTGAGGCCATCAGCTGACATACGCTGCTTCAGCTCTGCCTCAGAACTTTTAATATTTCCTTCCAAATTCACGAGTTCTTGTGCTTTGGATTTTTTGATGAATGAGGCATACTGTATGATCCGCCCCCTAAGAACCGCCTTAAGTGCCCCCCAAGCCATGCCCACAGAGGATACTGAGGACCACTTGGTCTCCATATAAATATTGATTTCAGCCTTTAACATTTGTTGGAAATCAGGATTTTGCAGAAGGGATACATTAAGGCGCCAACAATATGATTTCTTTTTCTCTATATGTGGCATTACCTCTAAACTCACCAGGGCATGATCCGAGACTAAAATGTTTCCAATTGAGCAATCAACAACAGATGAAATGAGGGATTTGGATATCAAAAAAAAAAAAAATCTATTGTAGAATAAATCTTTTGGACTGATGAAAAACTTTATAGTCCCTAACAGATGGGTTCAAAAGTCTCCAAATATCTGTAAGACCAAGATTTTTACACATCCTGTGAAGCGTCAATGTTGCTCTAGGGGGCTTGCACACTTTTGCTTCACTATGATCAAGGACTGAGTCCATCAAAAGATTAAAGTCTCCTCCCAATGTTATATCATGAGGGGTGCCAGTGGTTTTCAACATCCCTTCAAGATCTATAAAAAAGCCCTGATCATCAGCGTTAGGTGCGTAAATATTAGCCAAAATCAACCTTTGTCCTTGAATTTCAGCTAAAACAATAATTACTCTTCCTAATTTATCTTTAGTCTGTTTGAGACATTTGTGTTGTAGATGCTTATTTACCAATATAATAACTCCCTTGCTCTTACTTGAGCCAGCACTAAAAAAAACATGTCCACCCCATTTCTTCCCAAATTTTTCAGCTTCCTGCGGGGAAAAATGTGTTTCTTGAAGAAACACTATATCATATTTCTTACGTTTAAGAAAAGTAATAACCTTCCTTCTTTTTATGGGGTGCCCCGACCCATTCACATTCCATGTGGAGAGAGATAGTACACTCATATTAACATTTGACATTTTTATATAGTAGAAAAAATACATTGTGTGTCAAAAACAAAATTATACAGACCACATTCCCCATTAGTGAAACAATCAAACCACAAACTTCCCCCCGTACAAAACAAACAGAAAAAAGAAAAATGTGCGCATTAATCCCGCGCACGAAAGCGCCAACCAGCGTCACTCCCTCTAAACTCAAAAGGTCCATGAATGCCCATGACAACCTTGCCATAGGATTGCTCAATTTTGCCTCACAAATGTGTGAGGCAAAATTACATAACAGAAAATACTTTGTAAAATAAACCCAGCAAATAGGAAGAATGAACACAAAGAATGTGTAGATTCATTCACAGAACTGTCTCAAAGGTGTGGTCTTCCACAAAACATGTTCCAGCTGATATAAAACCGTTCAGATATTTTCAGTGAGCCGGCTGTTATGAGTTCAGCAGATGACGTATTCATTCCAATGTTCCGTAAAAAAATCTCAACAAAACAAACTACAGCCAGCAGGAGGAATAAGCAGGAAGAAAGAACAGATTAATCCACAGCTATTCCAAAGGAGTGTTATTCAATAGAACAAGCTCCAGCTGCTAGGCGGAGCCAACACAAAAAGAAACAAAACCGGCATCCCGGTTCCCCGGATGGTCGAGTCAATTCACTCGGAGGCCGCATTAAAGTATATACCATGACTTACATAATCTGTCAACTTCATAAAAGACATCCTTTGTGTGAGCATATAGATATTTTGCGGTCATCCGTAGTGTCCACTCTCAAACTGGCCGGGAACTTCCATGCAACATTTCTTTAAGGAGTAATGTTATTCACAAAACAAGCTCCGGCCGCTAGGCGGAGCCAACGTAAAAAGCAAAAAGAAACCAAAATGATGCCCAGCTTCCTCAAGAGTAAGTACAGCGAGTCGACCCACTCACATGAGAAACATCCAATGGTGTACTCAGACATTGATTCTATAAAAGACATTGCCTGATTTGGACATGTAAATACTTTGCGACCGTTTTTCATTTCTATTCTCAGTTTGGCCGGGAACATCAGAGCAAACGAGATATTTTTCTGATGCAAGAGTTTCTTACATTCTTTGAACCGATCGCGTTTCTCTCTTGTCTAACTCGCAAATTCGGGAACAAAAAAACATTATGGTTCTTCCAAGCAAGCTTCCCTTTGCTCCTCGCCTGGTGCAACACAAGATCTTCATCGGATGATCTCAGAAATCTGGCCAGGATCGATCGGGGCCTGTCTTCCTCAGCAGATCTGTGAGCTGGGACTCTGTGAGCTCGCTCGATTTCCAGCTTGTGGCCTGTTATGTCGAGCAGACTCGGGAAAAGCTCCTCTAGGAGTTTCACCATATCTCTGCCCTCCACATGCTCAGGAATTCCAACAATTTGAACGTTATTCCTGCGGCTTCTATTCTCAAGATCTTCAAGCATTTCAAGAATACGTTCCAGATCAACTTTGGTCGCGGGTGGATTAGCGGTTAATTCCCTCTTCGAAGAGTCCAGAAAATCGATTCGTTTCTCAACATCAGTCACTCTTGTAGCTAACTCAGAGAATTTTGTTTCCATCGCCGTAATCGATCGACGTGTTACAGTGAGATCCTCCAAGTCAGCAAGAATCTTTGTCAACATCACCAACATGTTGGACAACTGACGCTGGATCACCTCTCTCGCTGCGCCATCCAAATCGAGTCCCTGGTCTGTTGGTCTGTCGGGGCTTTCATCCTGAACACGTAAGTGACTTTTAATGTCTCCAGAGCCTGAGGATTTTGACTTCTTTGCCATGTTTTGCATCAAAGAGCAAATGTGTAACTGGGTGTATCAAAATTCACCAGATTATAACATGAAAATAATTTAAAACTTAGCAAAGTGCGCAGAGCTTGTTGCTCACACGTCTGCCTCTTGCATGGTGTCACGTGACCTCGACATAATGAGAAAATTAAAAGAAATCAGCCAAGACCTCAGAAAAAAATTGTGGACCTCCACAAGTCTGGTGCATCCTTGGGAGCTATTTCCAAATTTGTTCATTGTACAAACAATAGTATGCAAGTATAAACACCATGGGACCACGCAGCCATCATACCGCTCAGGAAGGAGATGCATTCTGTCTCCTAGAGATGAACGTAATTTGGTGCGAAAAGTGCAAATCAATCCCAGAACAAAAGCAAAGGACCATGTGAAGATACTGGAGGAATCAGGTAGACAAGTATCTATATCCACAGTAAAACGTGTCCTATATTGACATAACCTGAAAGGCTGCTCGGCAAGGAAGAAGACACTGCTCCAAAATCGCCATAAAAAAGCCAGACTACAGTTTGCAAGTGCACATGGGGACAAAGATCTTACTTTCTGGAGAAATGTCCTCTGGTCTAATGAAACAAAAATCGAACTGTTTGGCCATAATGATTATCATTATGTTTGGAAAAATGGTGAGGCTTGCAAGCCGAAGAACACCATCCCAACAGTGAAGCATAGGGGTGGCAGCATCATTTTGTGGAGGTGCTTTGCTGCAGAAGGAATTGGTGCACTTCACAAAATAGATGGCATCATGAGGAAGGAAATTTATGTGGATATATTGAAGCAACATCTCAAGACATCAGTCAGGAAGTTAAAGCTCGGTCGCAAATGGGTCTTTCAAATGAACAATGACCCCAAGCATACCTTCAAATTTGTGGCAAAATGGCTTAAGGATAACAAAGTCAAGGTATTGGAGTGGCCATCACAAAGCCCTGACCTCAATCCGATAGAACATTTGTGGGCAGAACTGAAGAAGCGTGTGCGAGCAAGGAGGCCTACAAACCTGACTCGGTTACACCAGTTCTGTCTGGAGGAATGGGCCAAAATTCCATTAACTTATTGTGAGAATCTTGTGGAAGGCTACCCAAAATGTTTGACCCAAGTTAAACAATAAAAAGGCAATGCTACCAAATACTAACAAAGTGTGGCCCAGTGATGAATAAGGTTTTTAACTGACCAAAAATTTAAATAGGTTAAAACTGCACATTTTACAGACGCTTTTATCCAAAGTGACTTACAGTGCCCTTATTACAGGGACAATCCCCCTGGAGCAACGTGGAGTTAAGTGCCTTGCTCAAGGACACAATGGTGGTGGCTGTGGGGATTGAACCAACAACCTTTTGTTTACCAGTTCAGTGCTTTAGTCCACTACACCACATTAAAGTAGTTTTTGCCTTTATTGCCTTATTACTAAAATCTTATTTTCAAACAATGTATTTTAAGTGTTTTAATTGAGAATCATGTAACGACACCAGTCAAAATGTCATACGGTATAACGTTAATGAATTTAAAAAATATTATCATATTAAAACTTTTTTAATCAATAATATTTAATGAATATAAAAAGAGAGGCAGTAACCAATATTTAGAGCTCGGAAAATAAAACTTGCACAATTATTTTTTCTCATTATAATGTGTTTGCTTTAAACGTGGCCCTACTTGTTAAAGTTCTTTACCTACATTTTAACGCTGCAATGTGATTTAAGCTGCAAAATGTCTGAAAATGTTATACGGTACTTGGCATTATTATTGTTTTCTCAACTCCATAAAATGAAATTATGCGTTTTAAGGGAAAAAATCAGCACTATCCCCCTTATCGAAATTGTTACTCGGTATGACACGTTATGAGTTTACACATGAATTGTCATTTTTACACAACTTACACATAATTGACGTTCATAAATAATACATTTTTATGTTATGCAAAGGGAGTCACACTGAAAATAGTTTTTTCAAGGAAATTAATTAGTGGCATCTAGAAAAATCATCAAAATGTTAAAACTGTACATATACATATTAACTTTTAATGATTAATAATTCTATAAATATTAAGCATCTAGACAAATGAAAAAAATTATGAATATGGTGCATTCTCTTTTGACACAAGTTTAAACGTAATAACTAATAACACACTGTGTACGATGAAGTATGCTTAATAACATGCTTTATTAACAGAGAAGAAAAGTTATTTCATGTTTATTAAGGCTTTATTAATGTGTAATGACGCTACACTTAATATACAATGTGACCCAACAATACATATTTTGCAAAATTTTTATTCTAATCACTTCTGGCATATTTTATGCTGACAGGTTTAACATGTTAAGCTTGGGAGGAGAGTCACGTGATGCCATGCGAGGAGCAGACGTATGAGCGACTAGCTCTGCGCACTTTGCTAGTTTTTTATTATTTTCATGTTATAATCCGGTGAGATTTGATACACCCAGTTACATATTTGCTCTTTGAGGTAAATATGGCAAAGAAGTCAAAATCCTCAGACTCTGGAGACATTAAAAGACACTTACATGTTCAAGCTGAGGCCTCTGATGGGACTGCGAGCCGGGGACTCGATTTGGACAGCACGTCGAGAGATTAAATCCAGCATCAACTGTCCAACATCTTGGTGATGCTGAAGAAGGTTGTAGCTGATCTCGCTGTAATACGTCGATCGATTACGGCAATGGAAACAAAATTCTCTGAGTTGGTCACAAGAGGGTCGTATGTTGAGAAACGGATCAGTTATTTAGAATCATCGGAAAGGGAATTATCCGCTAATCCGCCCGTGTCCAAAACAGACTTGGAATCTATTTTGGAAAAACTTGAATATTTTGAAAATATGAGCCGAAGGAATAACATACGGATTGTTGGAATTCCTGAGCATGAAGAGGGCAGAGATATGGTGAAATTCCTTGACGAGCTCTTCCAGAGTCTGCTCGACATAACAGGCCATAAACTGGAAATCGAGCGAGCTCACAGAGTCCCAGATCATGGATCTGCTGAGGGAGACAGGCCCCGATCAATTCTGGCCAAATTTCTGAGATCATCCAATAAAGATCTCGTGTTGTTTATCTAATAAAGTGTTAAAATTTTGCAATCTAATTTTCCTCTGCAATGTTTTCAACAGGCAGTTGGGGTAGCCGAAAACTCTCTCTTGTGGCTCCTGATGATACTGGCTGTACAGGCAGGATCTTGAAGGCTGCAAGTCGTGGGGGTAAAAATCTATTCATAGCCCCAATTCAAGAAGAACTCAGCACAAATCCCCTACAACTTATATTCAGGGTTGGGGAGTAACACAATACATGTAACAGGTTTAAGTATTTAAAATACAAAATATAAGTAACTGTATTCCACTACAGTTAGAATTTAAATCATTGCTAATTAGAATACAGTTACATTCAAAAAGTATTTTGATTACTGAAGAGATTACTTTGCATTTTATTGTCATTTGTTTCATTTAATGTTTAGTCCTTTCAGATGAAAAACATTTATACATATAAATGATACGATCCAAAGTGCATTTGAACAGCGGTGAAACACTTTCTTATGATGTGTTACATTCACATGAGCAGACAGAGAAGTAAGTTTGAAGTAAATTTGGAGCAGAAGAAATAGAAATAAACCTTGTGTAAATTGTCAGCTTTACGCTAAGCTAAAATGCTATTTCTAGCCATTTTACATGCACGTTACCAGACACGATCATATTTTTTTATCAAGAAAATTCATGTTGGATCATAATTTCTTTTTTTCTAGTAAGACCTTTGATATTAGGGCAAAAATAATATTCTTGATAATAATTTTTGTATTGTTTTCCTGAATAAATATCTAAAAATCCTTAAAACAAGTTCAATTTGATTTATCTTGTTTTAGAAACAACACTGCATAAGATATTTAGGTTTTTCAGAGAATGTATTTTTAACATGTGTATTTTGTCTTACTGTTCTGGCAGAGTTTTTATAGTCAAAACAAGTGAAAAAATCTACCAGTGCTGAAGAAGTAATCCAAAGTATTTAGAATACGTTACTGACCTTGAGTAATCTAACGGAATACATTACAAATTACATTTTACAGCATGTATTCTTTAATCTGTAGTGGAATACATTTCAAAAGTAACCCTCCCAACCCTGCTTATATTTGAGGCTCTACTGCCTACCATTCTCCCCGTCACAAGGAACATATCACTTTCCACAAGAAAGTGAGATGCTGAGGGGACTAAATGGTCAGGCTCTCCTTCAAAAAGCCATGTAACATTGGAGTTTGCTGTGCAAGTTATTAAAAATGTAAATAACAACAACAATAAAAGTAATAAGCTTCCTTCTACAGTACAAAGACATGCAGGTTAATACTGCTAACTCTTAATTGCCTTTAAGTATAAATGTGAGTGTGAATGGTTGTCAGACTGTATGTGTTAGCACTGTGATGGACTGGAGACCCCAGTTCTCATCAATATTGGCATTATACATTTAGTAGAATCCTTTGAACTTTCAGGGTAAAGCAAACCAACTAAGCTACAATAGACTTGTAAAAGACACATGGTATATAAAAAACTTTTTTATTATGCAACCTAAAATAAACATAGCATTTACAAGGATGCCATACACATAACATACATACCAAAATTGATGCAAAACCCAAACTTCAGCTTTTCCATGCATGTTGACAAAAAAAAGCGTTACACCCTCTCCAATAGAAGCATCTCCTGTAACAAAATGTAAGGTTTGACAGAATAAAGATGAAGGAAATACTTGAATTATTTTTTGACAACTGTAACATGTAATTGGAGACACCTTCAAGTCTGCAATTCAGGGGTCGTGCCCATTCCACATTAAGTCGCTTGTAAAAGGAGATAAGGGCCATGTCCTGTTCAGTAGGACTTCTTCTGATGTCCATGCTGAGAAGTAAGGGACTCTCCATTTCATGAATACGGTGAAAATTATTTGCACACTGAGATATGGCCTTGGCAGGGTCACTGATAGTTAACCAGCCTAATAAGAAAAATATTAAAACATGGTTGTTTCATTATTTATGCTTGACTGTCAAGATAACAAAAAAAAAAAACATTAACATGTACTGTAGATTCAAATCACAAGTTAAAGCCATCAAGCCTTACTTAGGCATAAAAAAGTAACATTAGCAACTTATTCATTGACTACTATATATATATGAACATGTGAGTTAATGGGACAACCACTCTGGCACTCCATAACGCTGAGCTTTGATGATTGTGCTGAGATTGAAAAGTATTATAATTGAAATTGTTGTAATATTAAATTACTGCTATGCTACATACCAAGGTAGCTTTTTAAGGTAAACAATTCATGGCTTACATCAAGAGCTGGCCATGCTTTGTGGCATGCCCATTTTTACTGCACTATAACCTTCCTTAACTTTCCTACACCACTTCTAACCCTGAGTAGCACCTACCATCTGTAATTGTTACACAAGTTCCAGACGGTCCAGGCATTGCTGCTTGCTCTTCCTCACTGACAGTACTTTCATGCATCACCTTATTTCCTGCACTACCCACATAAAAAATGTTGTGTGTTACACTCGCACTGTGTGTGTAAAACAAAGAGTAAGACAATAGCTGATGAGAGAAAAAACATCAACAATAAAAAGTAAATGAATACCTTTCCCCACATAAAAATGCATGTACCTCAAAGTCAGTGGGAAACATTTCTGTGCAGACAGAACACTGCTGCATAGTTGCTGTTGAGAAATTGAAGTTACAAGCAAGAACAACAGTGTTATTTTCAAACAAACTGTTTCTGAATTTATTCTGGTGTTTAATACTATATTGTATGGTAACAAAAGCTTAAACGAAGAATTCTTAAATTTTCTCTCTTCATGCTTACCGCTATCCAGGTTATCATCATTGCCAACATCAATGACACCACAAGACTTGATGTGTTCTGTCAGGAGATGCAGGGGAACTGCAACTCCACACTTCTGACATGTGGCTTTTGGCATGCTACTGAATGCTTCATCAGTTAGGTTGTAGGGGATTTGTGCTGAGTTCTTATTGAATTGGGGCTATGAATAGATTTTTACCCCCATGACTTGCAGCCTTCAAGATCCTGCCTGTACAGCCTGGAAGTTATGAGCCACAGGAGCCACAAGAGAGAGTTTTTGGCTACCCCATCCGCTACCCCATCCGCCTGTTGAAAACATTGCAGAGGAAAATTAAATTGCAAACTTTTAACAATTTATTAGGTATACATTATATCTAGAAGTTAAGTCAAAGCAACTAGACTTCTTGTCTGACTACAGTTCAGACTAAATAAGTCACCTAAATGAGACTTGAAGACAAAAAAATAAGTCAAGGTTTTTTTTTTACCATACTTTTACAAATACAATTGTTACAATTAAACAGTTAGTTTGCAGCTGCTGATTTGCAGTTAGACATGACCTAATAAATGTTCACAAACATTTCTTAAATTCAACATAGATAAGCTTAATAATAAATGTACAGATATGATTTTGAAGACAACCTTTTAAAGTTTTATTTGGGTACCATCTGTTGGAATAAAGTAACTGTGTGTGGAGGTCACGTGACGCCATGCAAGAGGCAGACGTGTGAGCAACGAGCTCTGCGCACTTTGCTAAGTTTTTAATTATTTTCATGTTATAATCTGGTGAATTTTGATACACCCAGTTACACATTTGCTCTTTGATGCAAAACATGGCAAAGAAGTCAAAATCCTCGGGCTCTGGAGACATTAAAAGACACTTACGTGTTCAGGATGAAAGCCCCGACAGATCTACAGACTCAATTTGGATGGCGCGGCGGGAGAGGAGGTCCAGCTTCAGTTGTCCAACATGTTGGTGATATTGAGGAAGGTTCTTGCTGACTTGGAGGATCTCGCTGTAATACGTCGATCGATTACGGCGATGGAAATAAAATTCTCTGAACTAGTTACAAGAGTGTCGGATGTTGAGAGACGAATTGATTTTCTGGAATATTCAGAGAGGGAATTAACCGCTAATCCGCCCGCGACCAAAGTTGATTTGGAACATCTCCTTGAAAAGCTTGAAGATCTTGAGAATAGAAGCCGCAGGAATAACGTTCGAATTGTTGGAATTTCTGAACATGAGGAGGGCAGAGATATGGTGAAATTCCTAGAGGAGCTTTTCCCGAGTCTGCTCGACATAACAGGCCACAAGCTGGAAATCAAGCGAGCTCACAGAGTCCCAGCTCACAGATCTGCTGAGGGAGAGAGGCCCCGACCGATTCTGGCCAGATTTCTGAGATCATCCGATAAAGATCTTGTGTTGCGCCAGGCGAGGAGCAAAGGGAAGCTTTCTTGGAAGAACCATAATATTTTCTTGTTCCCGGAATTTGCGAACTCAACAAGAGAGAAACGCGATCAGTTCAAGGAATGTAAGAAACTCTTACATCAGAAAAAGATCTCATTTGCTCTGATGTTCCTGGCCAAACTGAGAATAGAAATGAAAAACGGTCGCAAAGTATTTACATGTCCAAATCTGGCAATGTCTTTTATAGAATCAATGACTGAGTATACTGTTAGATGTTTCATATGTGAGTGGGTCGACTCGCTGTACTTACTCTTGAGGAAGCTGGGCGACATTTTGGGTTTTTTGCTAGCGGCCAGAGCTTGTTTTGTGAATTACACTTTTCCTTAAAGAAACTTTTGCATTGATGTTCCCTGCCAGTTTGAGAGTGGATAATACGGATGACCACAAAATATCTACATGCTCATACAAAGGATGTCTTTTCTAAAGCTGACGGATTATGTAAGTCATGGTATATATGTTTATACGGCCTCCGAGTGAATTGACTTGACCATCCGGGGAACCGGGATGCTTGTGTTGTTTCTTTCTGTGTTGGTTCCGGCTGTAGCTTGTTCTGTTGAATAACACTCCTTTGGAACAGCTGTGGATTAATCTGTACGTTCTTCGTGCTTATTCCTCCTGCTGTCTGTAGTTTGTTTTTAGTTTATTTACGGGACATTGGAATGATTACGTCATCCGCTGAACTCATAACAGCCGGCTCACGGAACATTAGTTTGTCTGTCTGAGGAATCTGAACGGTTTTATATCAGCTGGAATTTGTTTTGTAGAAGATCACACCTTTGAGACAGTTCTGTGAATGAATCTACACATTCTTTGTGTTCATTCTTCCTATTGACTAGGTTTATTTTACAAAGTATTTTCTGTTATGTAATTTTGCTTCACAAATTTGTGAGGCATAATTGAGCAATCCGATGGCAAAGTTGTTGTGGGGACTCGTGGGCATTCATGGACCTTTTGAGTTTAGAGGGATTGTCGCCGGTTGGCGCTTTCGTGCGCAGGGTTAATGCATACGTTTTTCGTTTTTTTGTTTGTTTTGTTCGGGGAGATGTTCGGGGTTTGATTGTTTCACTAATGGGGAATGTGGTCTGTATAATTTTGTTTTTGACACACAATCTATTTTTTCTACTATATCAATATGTCAGTTGTTAATATGAGTTTACTATCTCTCTCCACATGGAATGTGAATGGGTTGGGGCACCCCATAAAAAGAAGGAAGGTTATTACTTTTCTTAAACGTAAGAAATATGATATAGTGTTTCTTCAAGAAACACACCTTTCTCCGCAGGAAGCGGAAAAATTTGGGAAGATATGGGGTGGACATGTTTTTTTTAGTGCTGGCTCAAGTAAGAGCAAGGGAGTCATTATATTGGTAAATAAACATCTACAATTCAAATGTCTCAAACAGACTAAAGATAAATTAGGAAGAGTAATTATTGTTTTAGCTGAAATTCAAGGGCAAAGGTTGATTTTGGCTAATATTTACGCACCTAACGCTGATGATCAGGGCTTTTTTATAGATCTTGAAGGGATGTTGCAAGCCGCTGGCTTATTTAATAATATTGGGAGGAGACTTTAATCTTTTGATGGATTCAGTCCTTGATCACAGTGAAGCAAAAGTGTGTAAACCCCCTAGAGCAACATTGACGCTTCACAGGATGTGTAAAAATCTTGGTCTTTCGGATATTTGGAGACTTTTGAACCCATCTGGTAGGGACTATAAATTTTTTTCATCAGTCCATAAGATTTATTCTACAATAGATTTTTTTTTTTATATATATCCAAATCCCTAATTTCATCTGTTGTTGATTGCTCAATTGGAAACATTTTAGTCTCAGATCATGCCCTGGTGAGTTTAGAGGTGATGCCACATATATAGAAAAATAAATCATATAGTTGGCGCCTTAATGTATCCCTTCTGCAAAATCCTGATTTCCAAAAAATGTAAAAGACTGAAATCAGTGTTTATATGGAGACCAACTGGTCCTCAGTATCCTCTGTGGGCGTGGCTAAGGAGGCACTTAAAGCAGTTCTTAGGGTCCGGATCATACAGTATGCCTCATTCATCAAAAAATCCAAAGCACGAGAACTTGTGGAGTTGGAAGGAAATATTAAAAGTGCCGAGGCAGAGCTGAAGCGCCATATGTCAGCTGATGGCCTCAGAGAATTGACTCGATTGAAATAAAGATATAATACTATTTTGTCGCGGAAAGTGGAGTTTTGGTTATTCAGGGCAAGACAGTCATACTTTGAGTCGGGTGACAAAGCAGGGAAGCTTTTGGCTAGATATATAAAGCAGAGAGTGTCTTTTTTTACCATTCCCTCAGTGAAATCTGCTGGTGGTGAAATATTTACCTCAGCCATTGATATTAATAATGCCTTTAAAGAATTCTATATTGATCTTTATAGTTCCACATCTTTGTCTACTGATGAAGATATTAGAAACTTTGTGGAACCATTAGATCTTCCTAAACTGACGACTGAGCAAAAAAACTCTCTTGATTCTGAGATAACCTTGGAGGAGCTTGACGAGGTAATTAAGTCCCTACCTAGGGGCAAAGCGCCAGATAGTTTTGCCGCAGAATTTTTTAGATCCTATGCTACAGAACTGACTCCACTTTTGTTATAAGTTTATACTGACTCATTAAAGAATGGAAAGCTTCCTCCAACCATGACACAAGCCCAGATCAGTCTGATTCTTAAAAAGGACAAAGATCCAAGCGAGTGTAAAAGTTACCGTCCAATCTCCCTGATCCAACTAGATGTAAAAATATTGTAAAAAAATGTTGGCTAACCGATTAAGTAAAGTTATGACATCACTTATACATATAGATCAGGTGGGGTTTATTCGGGGCCGCAGCTCTTCTGATAACATCAGGCGTCTCATCAATATCATGTGGTCAGTAGCGAATGATCAATCTCCGATCGCTGCCATCTCACTTGATGCCGAAAAGGCGTTTGATATGGTAGAATGGGATTATCTTTTTAAGATTTTAGAAATGTACGGGTTCGGGAGTACATTTATTGGTTGGAATACGTTACTTTATAGACACCCTGTAGCAGTGGTACAAACAAACGGGTTAATTTCAGATGATTTTACTCTGAATAGGGGCACTCAGCATGGTTGCCCTCTTTCCCCATTATTGTTCTGTCTTGCCCTGGAACCATTAGCAGCTGCGATAAGAAAGGAGGATGATTTTCCAGGGGTGATTGCGGGGGGTGTGCCGCATAAGCTTCTGCTTTACGCAGATGATATTTTATTATTTGTCTCTGAACCTACTAGATCTATGCTTTGCCTCCACAGAATTTTCCAAGTTCTCAGGATACAAAGTCAATTGGGCTAAATCCGAAGCTTTGGCTCTGACAGCGTACTGTCCAGTAACAGCTTTTCAGCTGGGCGCCTTCTAGTGGCCCAAACAGGGCATTAATATTTGGGGATTTTATTCCCAGCAAATTTGTCTGATTTAGTTAGTGTTAATTTTGACCCTTTAATAAAAAGGTTTTTGAGCAATATCAGCAGGTGGGCTTCATTACACTTATCGATGATTGGGAAGGTTAATGTTATTAAAATGAATTGTATTCCAAAATGTAACTACCTGCTACAATCTCTCCCTGTAGATGTCCCCCTCTCTTATTTCAAGGAATTTGATAGCATAGCAAAGTCCTTCATTTGGAATGGTAAACGTCCCAGATTGCATTTTAATAAGTTACATAGGCTGATAGACAAAGGAGGGCTAGGCCTACCCAAGATTTTGTTTTATTACTATGCGTTCAATCTCAGACATTTGGCTCATTGGTCACTTCCACCTGAGAAAGCCCCTCCCTGGTTTGTTATTGAACAGGCAGTTCTTGCCCCTATTTCGCCATTACAAAGCATCTCTATCAAACTAATCGGAAAAGTTACACCCCGTTATTTCGCATTTACACTCGGTATGGACTAAAGTGTCCAGATTGTTTAAATTGGACACTTATTTAAATGCTGCCTCGAGCATATGGCAGAACCCAAGACTGTGTATTGGCAAGTCTCCTTTCTGCTGGCCGGAGTGGATTGTGAGGGGGGTTGCTACACTCGGTGACCTATATGAAAATGGTGTGTTGAGATCGTTTGAAAACTTGGTCCAACATTTTGGGATCCCCAGACCTCAGTTTTATAGGTATTTACAACTGCGCCACCTGCTTTGTACTATTTTTGGGAGTAGCACACATCCCTCTAAGAAGGCAGATGCTTTGGGAGAGGTGATTGCGGCTTTTGGAAAAGGTCATGAGGCATCAGTGTACTACTCCCTGTTAATTCAGAGTATGGGGGACAGAGCCTTAACTTCTCTCAAGACAGTATGGGAGAAAGATTTCAACTTGGCATTGGAGGAAGGAGTGTGGGCTAAGATTCTTAAAAATGTTAAGTCTGCATCTAGTGATGCAAGGGTGCGTCTTATACAATTCAAAATTTTGCATAGATTTTATTGGACCCCCTCTAGACTGTATAGGCTTGGTCTTAAAGACACACCCACCTGCTGGAGATGCCAATTGGAGGATGGAGACATGGCCCATGTTTTTTGGTGGTGTGTCGAGATCCAGAAATTCTGGTTGAAGGTTCAGAATTTTGTGTGCGACGTGGTGGGCACTCAGGTTTCGTTTTGCCCCAGACTTTGTGTTCTGGGCGATGGGGCGGTCATCGATGTGGGGGATGGCCATATAGAGAACTGGGTTCTGACATGTGTGATGATCGCCAGGCAGGTTATTTTGAGGGGTTGGAGGTCAGCTGGTGCGCCCCCATATCCGGAGTGGTGCATGGAGGTGGGGAGGGTGGCAGCTTATGAGGAGGTGTCATCGGGAAGACGGGGTGGCTTGGATAAGTTTGTTCGGAAATGGGGCAGGTATTTGGAGTTTTTGGAGGGCTCTCAGGTGGGGTGTGGAGAGAGTAGTGTATTATAGTTTGTATGATTATTATGTGTGTGTATGTATCTATGTGTATATATATGTATATGTATTTATGTTTGTATATGTATGTATGTATATTGACCACAGGGTTGTTGTTTTTTTGGGGGGGCGGGGGGGGGGGTTGTGGGGTTTAAATGTTGATTATATATATATATATATATATATATATATATATATATATATATATATATATATATATATGTTTACATTTCATTGAAAAAAAAATTACAAAAAAAAAAAGTAACTGTGTGTGTTGCATAATGTGCAGTTAGCTGTTGCATATGTACTTTTTTATGAATGAGCAACACTAACACACAAACTTGTGTTGGCCTACCTGAAGATTTGTAAAGCAGCCACCCACCAGTAACTGTCCCCATTTTTGGAAATAAAACTTTGAGGGCATCACATAACTGTAAGCAAAAAAAGTATATGACAAACTAGCAAGACCTTGGGAAAAAAAATAATTTGCCATGTATTTAAGATGAATACTCTGAAACGTCATGGTTACTGGTGTAACCTCCATTCCCTGATGGAGGGAATGAGACGTTGTGTCGATGTAGTGACACTAGGGGTCACTCTTGGGAGCCCAAGACACCTCTGGTCTTTGATAAAATGCCAATGAAAATTGGCGAGTGGTATTTGCATGCCACTCCCCCGGACATACGGGTATAAAAGGAGCTGGTATGCAACCACTCATTCAGGTTTTATGCTGAGGAGCCGATATAAGGTCCTGCCATTTCAGCGGGCAGTTCAGCGTTGTGGCAGGAGGGACACAACGTCTCGTTCACTCCATCAGGGAATGGAGGTTACACTAGTAACCATGACGTTCCCTATCTGTCACTCACTCGACGTTGTGTCGATGTAGTGACACTAGGGGTCCCTATATGAAACGCTACAACTGGCTGAACTGTGTTACGTGAACTGGCGGTGTGTGGTGGGCAGACTGCTGTGTGCCTCATAGCCAGCACACCAGGTCGACACATAACCTCCCCCAACATAGTTATGAGTGTCAAACGGCCCTTTTTGGGGACAAGTGGACTCCCCAAAGATAGAGACAGGCTTAATCCAGTCGTGGCCTCTTTTCCCCTTCTCTTTTTCCACTCCCTAAAAAAGAAGGGGGATTATCTGACTGGGCCGCCAGGTCTAGTCGGGGGGTGTCCCTCCCAAGGGGAAGACACCGCAGAGACCACACCTCGCCCAAAGAGAGGGGGGGATATTTAAGTGGAAGAATATGTCACATGGTCTTTCCAACCATGTGGAGAGCCTTCAAGGTAGATCCTGCCCAATGGGGGAGGAGTTACTACAAACCTGGAGACTGGAGCAGAGGGGCTCTGCCCAAGGAAGAAGCAGTTTGCCAGCAGGGAAACGAACTAGCGGAAAATATGTAATCGCATGGGGTTAGTCTTACAGGGAACCGCCACATGCGGAGCACCTACCCCAGAACAGGGCTCTTAGTTAGCAGGTGTACTAAGTCTCTCCGAAAACTCGACTGCCACAGGGCTCAGAGGAAGTCAACCAGGGAACAAAGTTTGTGAACACTACTGGGAATTAAGGGCGCACGTCTTCAGCTCCAAGGGAGGTGGAAGGCACTATGTGCAAGCAATACACCCGGCCAGCTATCCCGGGCTTATCCACTTGTGTTGCATGCCACTACCTGGGAGAAAACCGGTTCCACCCGGAGGTTGTAGAACCTTGCAAAGGTGTTGGGTGTTACAGAGAGGCACCTCTGGCCAGGGCCCAGGTAGCCGCTACACCTCGGGTAGAATGGGCTCGTAGCCCTACCGGGGGCAGCATGTTCTGGGTGAGATATGCCATAGTTATGGCATCAACGAGCCAGTGGGTGATCCTCTGCTTGGAGACAGCGCTTCCTTTCCACTGTGCACCAAAGCAGATAAAGAGCTGCTCAGAGATTCTAAAGCTCTGCGTGCGATCCAAATAGATGCGTAAAGCGTGCACCGGACAGAGCAATGACAGGGCTGGGTCTGCCTCCTCCTGAGGCAGTGCTTGCAGGTTCACCACCTGGTCCCTAAAAGGGGTGGTGGGAACCTTGGGCACATAGGGGTCTCAGGATCACGTGAGAGTAACCCGGACCAAACTCCAGGCACGTTTCGCTGACAGAGAACGCTTGCAGGTCACCTACCCTCTTGATGGAAGTGAGCGCAGTCAGGAGGGCAGTCTTCAAGGAGAGTGCCTTAAGCTTGGCTGACTGCAAAGGCTCAAAGAGGGCTCTCTGTAGACCCTGAAGAACTATGGAGAGATCCCATGAGGGAACGAGGTGCGGTCTGGAGGGATTCAGCCTCCTGGCGCCTCTTAGGAACCTGATGATCAGGTCGTGCTTCCCTAAGGACTGCAAACAGCGCCCCAGCCCGTTTTGGAGGCGTCTGTCATGACCACGATGCACCTGGAGACCAGTTCTAGAGGAACACCTGCTCGTACAAATGAGAGGTTGGTCCAAGGGCTGAAAAGACGGTGACAGAGCGACGTAATGGCCACGCGGTGTGTCCCGTGGCGCCATGCCCATCTCGGGACTCGAGTCTGGAGCCAGTGATGAAGCGGCCTCATATGCATCAACCCGAGTGGGGTGGCCACCGCCGAGGACGCCATATGCCCCAGGAGCTTCTGAAAAAGTTTCAGTGGAACCGCTGTTCCCTTTTTGAATGCCTTCAAACAGGCCAGCACCAACTGGGCACGCTCATTCGTAAGGCACGCCGTCAAGGAGACTGAGTCCAACTCCAAACCGAGAAAAGAGATGCTCTGATCCGGGAGGAGCTTGCTCTTTTCCCAGTTGATCCGAAGCCCTAGTCGGCTGAGGTGTGAGAGCACCAGGTCCCTGTGCACACAACACATCTCGAGAGTGAGCTAGGATTAGCCAGTCGTCGAGATAGTTGAGAATGCGAATGCCCACCTCCCTTAGCGGGGCAAGGGCAGCCTCTGCGATCTTCGTAAAGACGCGAGGAGACAGGGACAGGCCGAAAGGGAGGACTTTGTACTGAAACGCCTGATCCTCGAACACGAACAGCAGGAAGGGTCTGTGTTGAGGAAGGATCGAGACATGGAAGTACGCATCCTTCAGGTCTACCACCACGAACCAATCTTGATGCCGGACGCTCGCCAGAATGTGTCTTTGCATCAGCATCTTGAACGGGAGTCTGTGTAAAGCCCGGTTCAGTACTCGTAGGTCCAAGATTGGCCACAACCCACCGCCTTTTTCCGGTACGATGAAGTAGGGGCTATAAAACCCTTTCTTCATCTCGGCTGGAGGGACAGGTTCTATCGCGATCTCCGCGCGCAGGGTGGCGGCGTTTTTGCCCTTGACCAAGGTGAAGTGAATACCGCTGAACCTGGGCAGGCACCTGGCAAACTGAATCGCGTAGCCGAGTCGGGCGGTCTGGATCAGCCACCGCAACGGATTGGAAAGCGCGAGCCACGCATCCAAATTCCGCGCGAGAGGGACCAAGGAGACAACGTTGTCGGACGTACCAGCAGGTGGGGCCTCCAGCGGGGCAGAGCGCAAGGTGCCACAGCACGTCGTGGCCGTGCTGAGTCTAGGGACATCGAAGCACTTACCTGGCTCCTTGTGACCACCCCCGGAACAGCCTGGGACGGGGGAGGAAGAGGCCTGTCCTTGTAACCTGTGGAGGCTGCCACATCGGGGGCGGCTGTGTGCCACAGCTGGGTGCTCAGGGGCGGAAAGGGCACCACTGGAGCGCCAATCCTGCAAGAAAAAGCCCGTGGACGGTAGTCGTGGTGACGACCGTACGCACCGGCTATGTGACCCAGGAAGAAAGGAAGCCACTCTTTTGCTAAACTGTTGGGTACCGCAGCCACCTGGGCTTGCGGCGAAATCAAACAAAAAGGCAACAAAAGATTTTCCACCTGGCCCTCCACTGGGGGATGGAGTGGTCTTCCTACAGCTCCACATGAGTGGGTTCCCTCGTCCCTGGGTTGCCTGTCTCAGGGGTGCTTCGAGGACCTCCGTGGGTTCTTCGGTGCCGGCTGTGAGACGGGTGGCGTTGGCTTCCTGCGGTGGGCTCCACGCTGGGGCCGGGCCGAAGGGGCGGGCTGCAGCGGAGCCGGTGCAGTCACCGCAGGGGGACGCCCTTGGCGACGAGCAGACGGGGTGCGGGATCTTGAGCCGCGCCGGGGCAGGATGTGCCGTATTGCCTCCGTCTGCTGCTTCACCATCGAGAACTGCTGGGCAAAGTCCTCGACGGTGTCGCCGAATAGGCCCGCCTGGGAAATGGGGGCAGCAAGGGACCGTGTCTTGTCGGCCTCGCCCATCTTGACCAGGTTGAGCCAAAGGTGGCGCTTCTGGACCACTAGTGTGGCCATCGTCCGCCGAGAGACTGCGCCGTGACCTTCGTCGCCTGGAGGGCATGGTCGGTCGCCGAGCGCAGTTCCTGCATCAAATCTGGGGCGGAACTACCCTCGTGCTGTACTTTCAGCGCCTTGGCTTGGTGGACCTGCAGGAGAGCCATGGCGTGCAGGGCAGAGGCGGCTTGTCCAGCAGCACTGTAAGCTTTAGCCGTCAGGGACGACATGAGCCTACAGGGCTTGGATGGGAGCTTAGGGCGTGCACGCCAGGTGGCGGCGCTCTGCGGGCACAGGTGCACCGCGAGCGCCTTATCCACCGGCGGAATCACCGTATAGCCCTTGGCCGCCCCGCCATCGAGGGTAGTGAGAGCGGGGGAACTGCGGAGTCGGGGCCGGGCAGTGAAAGGTGCCTCCCACGACTTCGTCAGCTCCTCATGCACTTCCGGGAAGAATGGCACTGGAGCAGGGCGCGGCTGCTTTGAGCGGCGCCGCAAGCCCAGAAACCAATCATCAAGCCGCGAGGGTTCAGGGGAGAGCGGAGGGTTCCACTCTAACCCGACGCTCGCGGCTGCCCGGGAAAGCATGTCCATCATTTTGGCATCGGCCTGTGACTGGGCGATCATCCCCGAAGGGGGAAGCCCAGCTGAGGCTTCTGCGTCCGACTGGACAAGCCCGCTCTCCGATGCTGCGCTCGAGAGCTCATCATCTTTGCGAGCTCCGAACAAGAAGCCAGACTCGCCTTGAGACGAGCCAGCGAACTCATCCGGAAGCCCGATTGGGGCAGACGAGCATGCTGGGGAATGGGAGGCCCGCAGGGGATACCCGGCGGAGACGATCCCATTGGGGTCCCCAAATCACCCCCAGTGCTAGCTGCGCTGGCCTCATACCCGTAGGTAGAAGGACCGAGGCGGGGAGCCGCTGGGGTGATTTCACAACGTTGCCATGGTCATGTTCTCGCAGTGAGAACATGAACAATTCACAAACACTGCTTCCGTGTGGGTCGTGCCCAGACACGAAAGACAGCGATCATGACCATCCAAAGTTGAGAGATAACGACCGCAACCAGGAATAACACACAATCGGAAAGGCATCTTTGAAAAGAAGCGTCTTTAAAAAGACGTTCCGTGTGTGCGCTCTTTTAGAGAAATATATACTCTTTTAGAGGGGAAAAATGCTCTTTCTGAAAATATACTCTCTAGTTTTTCTGCCGAAGTGCCCAGGGGCGTTCTCTGCAGTGCACCAGTGCAGAGGAGGGAGAAGCCGCTGAAATGCGCCATCAGATCCAGCAGAGGTGAATGAACAGTGATATTCAGCTCAATGAGCATGACCATTCGGCTCCAAAGAGAAAATCTGAATGACTGGTTGCATACCATCTCCTTTTATACCCATATGTCTGGGGGAGTGGCATGTAAATACCACTCGCCAATTTTCATTGGCCTTTTATCAAAGACCAGAGGTGTCTCGGGCTCCCAAGAGTGACCCCTAGTGTCACTACATCGACACAACGTCGAGTGAGTGACAGATAGGGAACAAGGTAGCTTGGTTAAACCAAATGTCTAGTAGAGAATGTTACCAGCACTTAAAAGAATAGAGGTTTGATTCACTCATTCCACAATCTATGGACTTATGTTTCTGTGAGGTACTTTGGATATAAAGGTATCCTCAAAATGGCATTCATCCTAATTCATAATTAACCCTAACCATGAGTTTTGTACATTTAACTGTATCTTTGGTTCTACACCAAACCTATTTGAGATGTGTGCATCACAGCATATCAAAATCCAACATAAAGATTCTCGTTTTTTTGTACAGCTAGCCTAAATAACTAATTGCATGTTATTACCTCTTCATATGTTGTGCTCTAATCTAGATAAGCAGTCCTATGGCCCAACCCTGCCTGCATATGGACTATTTGCTCCTGCTCGTTTGGAGTTTTTCACACTGCTATGGCAACAATTAGAAAGCCACTTCAAGTGTTTTAAGTCTCTTGGCAGGAATAAATGCCTCTTTCCTCGGCCCTTGGTAAAAATACCTGGAAAGGACCTTTAGAAAATAAGCATTAAAACATGAACTATCACTACTATCCCATTATCTGTTTTTTTCTAATTACATTTAAAGACGACAATGTTACAATAAGCGTTTTTGAACATTGCCTTGCATGACACAGATGAAAATAGAAAAACGTGGCACTTCAAAAACCTTTATTTATTTTTTTCTTTTCATTAACAAATTTCACATTAGCCTAAAGTAAAACAGGTCTTTATTTTACTGATGGTCACAAAACATTAAATGCTTTTATTCCATAGTTCACTAAGATTTGAATGTCTGCAATATTGGTAAGAAGAAGAGCATGCAACACAATACTATGTGTATCATTACTTACTGTAAGTAACAGGTGGAATTTTGCCTGTACAAATAAACAGTATTCCAAAATATGTATACATACCGCTTGCATTTAAAATAGCTAACTTGTGCTTTAAGTTAATCTGGTCATTGAAGTGATGGTCTTTCTGGCTGAACTGCTGTGACCTCCCTGCCTCTGTTTTCTGCGGAATCCAAGAATATTTATTAACCATCAATAAGTCTACAATTTATAAGTAAAAATAAGCCATATGTACATGAATTGAAGTTTGATACTTTACCCCATATTTTGATTTGAGACATCAAGTTGTCTTTCAGATGATGTTAGTAATACAGTCATCACAAATACAGCACAGAAAAAAATAAGAAGGATATTACAAATCAGTAGCACAAAGATGAAGTTTTAAACATTACTAAATAATATTAATAGAATAATATTAAGGGTTTGGTTACAGTTACATTATTGGCCATCCCTGCATGAATATGCTAACAACATTTTAATGAACGCCACCTCATTAAAAGTTCTGCGTAGATATTGTCCAATAAATTCTGTTAATGTGCAACGTGTCAGGTAATACCTGTTACTGAATTTTACAAATAAAACAGTTAATACACTCACCGAAGCCCCATCGTTTGGGTTTGTTGTGATTCCTGTAATTTCAAGCATCGGCATCAAGTGACAAATGGAGCGTAACTTGACTGGATGTTGTTGGTTCGATTTCATCCAGATTCGATTGCTTATCCTTGGTGTCCCGGATGTTACATCTGAAATTTTTAACACCGAATTTTGGCATCTGAATTTGGCCTATCGAATTCGAGCAACTTGAATATAAATTATTTGAATTTTTAAACTTTTTTTTTAATTCTGAATTTGTGAACATTGAAAAATAAAAGTGAAAATGAGTTATTGAAATTTTGAAGAGTTGAATTCAGAGGCAAAAAAATCACATACATAGTTTCAATGCTGAAAAATTTAAATGTCTTTTAAATTTCAAAATCTGGTGAGTCAGGTTTGCTTCCATAAAGATCTCAGTACTCCACTCTCATATAGGTCACCGAATGTAGTAACCCCCCTCACAATCCACTCTGACCAACAGAAAGGGGACTTATTAATGTGTAATTTAGGGTTCAGCCATATGCTTGAGGCAACATTTAAATAAATGTCCGAATTAAACACTCTGTACACTTTCGTCCAAACCAGGTGCAGATGCGAGATAATGGGGTGTGACTTAACTTCTCCGGTTAGTTTGATAGGAAGGCTTTGCAATGGTGAAATAGGGGCAAGAACTTCCTGTTCAATACAGAACCAGGGAGGGGCTCTCTCAGGTTGGAGCGACCAATGGGCCAAATGTCTGAGACCGAACGCATAATAATAAAACTAAATCTTGTGTAGGCCTAGCCCACCTTTGTCAATCGGCCTATGTAACTTATTGAAATTTAACCTGGGATGCCTACCATTCCAAATAAAGGACTTCATTATGCTATCAAATTGTTTGAAATTAGAGAGGGGACCATCTACAGGGAGAAACTGCAGCAGGTAGTTAAATTTTGGAATGCAGTTCATTTTAATAATATTAACCTTCCCAATCATTGATAAATGTAATGAAGCCCACCTGCCCACATCACTCAAAAACCTTTTTATTAAAGGCTCAAAATGAACTCTGACTAAATCACATAAATTTGCTGGGAATAAAATCCCCAAATACTTAATGCCCTGTTTGGGCCACTGAAGGCACCCGGCTGAAAAGCCTTAACTGGGCAGTACGCAGTCAGAGCTAAAGCTTCGGATTTAGACCAATTAACACTGTATCCCAAAGATTTAGAAAAGTAATTGATAATTCTGTGGAGGCAAGGCATAGATCTAGTAGGGTCGGAGACAAATAATAAAATATCATCTGCATAAAGCAAACCACACCTCCAGCCACCACCCCTGGAAAATCATCCTCTTTTCTTATCGTGGCTGCTAATGGTTCCAGGGCAAGACAGAACAATAATGGGGAAAGAGGACAACCCTGCCGGGTTAATATGAAATTAATCCATTTGTCTGTACCGCCACTACAGGGTGTCTATAAAGTAACTTAATCTATCCAATAAAAGTATTTCCGAATCCGTATATTTCCAAAATCTTAAAAAGATAATTCCATTCTACCATATCAAACGCCTTTTCAGCGTCAAGTGAGATGGCAGCGATCGGAGTCTGATCATTCGCCACTGACCACATGATATTGATGAGACGCCTGATGTTATCAGAAGAGCTACGGCCCCGAATAAGCCCCACCTGATCTATATGTATGAGAGATGTCATAACTTTACTTAATTGGTGTGGCAGCGGGGGCGTGGTCAAGCAGTAAGGGCGCTTACACCTGAGCTAAATTATGTCTATGACTATCTAATTTCAGTGAGCACGGGGAGAGCGGCATAAAAGAGCCACACCGCCAGTAGGTAACAGAGAGAGCCTGGGTCCCCAGAGTTATTACTGTGAAGCTGTTTTATTATTGTGACGCTAAAGAGATCATATTGTGAAGCTGAGAGTTTATCATTGTGAAGTTGAAGAGATTATTATTGTGAAGCCGAGAATTCATTATTATGAAGCTGAGATCAGTGTGGTCATTAAAAAGCCTTACCTGAGAGCAACCTGCCTCCCGTGTCCTCCTTAATGACTGTCCACTACACTGGTGCTGAAACCCGGGAGCAATTTTTGATTGAAGATGGACGGAAGTTGCCCCGTAGAGTCCTCCCAGTTGGCCAAGATCCTCCAATCCCTCGCTGGCTTACATTGGAGCCACCAGCAAACCCTGTTTGAGCTCCGGCAAGATCAGGATCGCCGGTTTGTGGAACTCCTACACGCTCAAGCAGAGGACCGGCAGGCGTTCCGGAGCCTCCTCAGCCAGGAGGCATCCCCAGCCATGACCCCGGACACCCACACGCCCTTGCCCCCGCCTGCGTTACAGAAGATGGGGACGGCGGACAACCCCGAGGCGTTCCTGGACTTATTTGAACGCACCGCCGAGATCTGGGGCTGGCCGCTCAGCCAGTGGGCGGCCCGACTTATTCCGCTGTTGTCCAGGGAAGCCCAGCTCGCGGCTCAACAACTGCCAGCGATGAGCCTCCTGGCTTATAGTGATTTAAAAAAAGCCATCCTACAACAGGTTGGGCGGAGTCTGGAGGAGAGTCGTCAACTCTTCCGGAACGTGAAGCTGGAAAGCTCCGACCGCCCGTTTGCCTTTGCCCAACAACTCCGTGACGCCTGCCGAAGATGGTTGCTAGCGGGGGGCGTCGACGGGATCATCGACCAGCTGGTACTGGAGCAAATAATACATCGGCTGCCAAAGGGGATGGCGGAGTGGGTCCAGTGCCACCGCCCAGCGTCGCTGGAGGAAGCCGTCCGGCTTGCAGAGAACCACATGGCGGCGATCCCGAGGGCGGAAGAGCCCTCCTACTCTCTCTCTCTCTCTTCCCCCTGTCTCATTCCCCTCCCATCTCTCCTCTCGTTCTGCTCTCTCCCCAAGGCCCGTTCCTGCCCCACGCAGACGAGGAGGACTTCAGCCACCGAGACCAGTTCCCCGGGCATGGGAGGCGACACCTTCCCCTACCCCGATGCCCCGCCGCTCTCCCCTTCGGGGGGGGGCGCCCGCTGACGCAAGTGCGGGCGTAGCACCTGGGCCAGCCTGCTGGAGGTGCGGAGACCCAGACCACTTCCGGGATCAGTGCCCACTGATGGAGCTGGGGATGGTGGTGCGGGTCTCTGACCTTCCGCAGGCTGCCCCCGACCGGGCCGGAGCCTACCGGATATCGGTAAGCATCAAGGGGGGTACTCACCAAGCGTTGGTGGACACCGGGTTTAATCAAACCACTATCCACCAAGGCTTGGTTCAACCCGAGGTGTTGGGCACAACTAAAACGGTGAGAGTGAAATGTGTGCACGGGGATATTCACAAGTATCCGGTGGTGACCCTGACGATTAAATTCCGGGGGAAAAAGCATAGAGTGGAGGCTGCGGTTAGTTCCCGCCTTACCCATCCACTGATTTTGGGGACTGATTGGCCTGACTTTAGAGTTTTATTAAAGGGAATTTGTGTGAATGGGTCCTGTATGAAATTAGGGAGATGTACAATGTGCGATGCTCTGGCAGGGAAGGTGGAGCCGGGGCCCTCCTCGACAGCTCCACGTCATAATGACGAGAGGGGGGAGAGGCTGCAGCCCCTCCCCTTCTCAGGGAATTCCCTGAGGGGGATTTCCCTTTGGAGCAATCACAAAACGAAACCTTCAAACACGCCTTCGACCAAGTGAGAGTCATCGATGGTCAACGACTCCAGCCTGACATCGCCCTTTCATACCCCTATTTTGCAATTATAAATGAGCGGTTGTATAGAGTGACAAAGGACGCTCAGACTAAAGAGGATACAACCCAACTTTTGATTCCACGGAGCCATCGGGAAATGGTATTCCAGGCGGCTCATTATAATCCCATGGTGGGTCACTTAGGAGAAAGGAAAACACTGAACTATCTAACAGCCCGCTTCTATTGGCCGTGCATTGGCGGCGATGTCCGCAGGTGGTGTGCGGCATGCCACGAATGCCAGCTGGTTAACCCACCGGCCACCCCAAAAGCACCATTGCGCCCTCTTCTGTTGATCGAGGTCCCCTTTGAGAGAATTGGAATGAACCTCGTCGGGCCATTAGAACGGTCAGCATGCGAACATCGCTTTGTATTGGTCCTAGTGGACTATGCAACGCGATATCCGGAAGCAGTGCCTCTTCGCAACATCTCAGCATGCAGTGTTGCAGAGGCACTCTTCAAAATAATCTCCCGGGTGGGGATTCCGAAAGAAATCCTCACCGATCAGGGCACAACGTTTATGTCATGGACACTACGCGAGCTGTACGAGTTGTTGAGTATTAAATCAAATCGCACCAGCGTGTACCATCCTCAAACGGATGGCCTGGTGGAACGATTTAATAAAACCCTCAAAAACATGATTCGTAAGTTCGTGCACGACGATACTAGAAATTGGGATAAATGGCTCGACCCCCTGTTATTTGCAGTACGAGAGGTCCCGCAAGCCTCCACTGGCTTCTCCCCATTCGAGCTGCTGTATGGTCGACGCCCACGTGGTGTGCTTGATGTATTTCGAGAGGCCTGGGAGGAGGGACCTTCAAACAGTAAAAATGAAATTCAATACGTTCTTGATCTTAGAGCAAAACTCCACACTTTGGGGCAGCTAACACAGGAGAATGTGCTCCAAGCTCAAGAACGACAGCGCCGACTGTATGACAGGGGAACTCAGCTAAGGGAATTTGCACCGGGAGATAAAGTGCTTGTATTGCTTCCCACATCGAGCTCTAAATTACTCGCCAAGTGGCAAGGACCCTTTGAGGTCACACGACGAGTAGGAGATCTCGATTATGAGGTTAAACGAACCGATAGAGGGGGCGCACGTCAAATATACCACCTCAATCTCTTGAAATTGTGGAGGGAGGCGGTCCCTGTAACATTGGCTATGGTAGTTCCCGAGAAGGCGGAGCTCAGACTGGAGGTGAGTTCAAAACATAAACAGTTCACCCCGGTCACTTGCGGAGACCACCTCTCACCGAGTCAACTCGCGGAGGTTGCTAGGTTGCAACAGGAGTTTGCGGATGTATTCTCCCCTCTACCGGGGCGTACAAACCTCATTCACCACCACATTGAGACCGAGCCGGGGGTCGTGATACATAGCCGCCCCTACCGATTACCCGAACACAAGAAGAAAATCCCACAGCGACTGGTCCAGCCCAGTTGTTCTAGTGCCTAAGAGCGACGGTCTGTACGGTTCTGTGTGGATTACAGAAAAGTCAACGTGGTGTCTAAATTTGATGCATATCCAATGCCTCACGTTGATGAGTTGCTCGATCGGTTGGGCACTGCTCGATTTTATTCGACATTGGATTTGCGAAGGGTTATTAGCAGATCCCCTTGACACCAATTTCCAGTGAAAAAACCACCTTCTCCACACCGTTTGGATTACACCAGTTTGTGACACTTCCGTTTGGTTTGTTTAGAGCCCCGGCTTCGTTTCAGCGTCTCATGGACCGAATCCTCCAACCGCATTCAGCTTACGCTGCTGCCTATTTAGATGACATCATCATTTACAGCAATGAAAGGCAGCGGCACATGCAACATCTGAGGCCGGTTCTGAGATCGCTGCGCCGAGCGGGACTCACAGCAAACCCAAAGAAGTGCGCGATTGGGCGGGTGGAGGTACGGTATCTGGGGTTCCACTTGGGCCACGGGCAGGTGCATCCCCAAATTGACAAGACAGCGGTGATTGCGACCTGCCCGAGGCCCAAGACCAAAAAAGGGGGTGAGACAGTTCCTGGGGCTGGCTGGCTATTATAGAAGGTTCATGCCTAATTATTCGGATGTCACCAGACCACTGACTGATCTCACTAAAAAGGGAGCTCCAGACCTGGTGCAGTGGATGGAGCAGTGTCAGCAGGCATTCACGCAAGTTAAAACCGCACTTTACGGGGGGCCGCTTTTACATTCACCTGACTTCTCTCTCCCCTTTGTTTTACAGACAGATGCTTCAGACAGGGGGCTGGGGGCTGTACTTTCGCAGGTGGTGGAGGGGGAGGAGCGCCCGGTGCTGTACATTAGCTGTAAGCTCTCGTTGAGGGAATCTAAGTACAGCACCGTGGAAAAGGAGTGTCTCGCCATCAAGTGGGCGGTCCTCACTCTCCGATACTACCTGTTGGGGTGGGCCTTCACCCTCTTTTCCAATCACGCCCCGCTCCAGTGGCTCCACTGCATGAAAGATTCCAATGCGCGGATCACCCGATGGTATCTGGCTCTTCAGCCATTTAAGTTCAAGGTGGTCCACAGACCGAGAGTGCTGATGGCTGTCGCCGACTTCCTTTCAAGGAATCAGGGGGAGTGGTAGGCAGGCCCGGATGCCTCCCCGGCCTGAGTCAGGTGGTGGGGATATGTGGCAGCGGGGGCATGGTCAAGCATCTCTCCGGAGAGAGAGAAAGTGGTAAGGCTGCTTACACTGAGCTAAATTATGTCTAACACCTGTCTCTAATTTCAGTGAGCACGGGGAGAGCAGCATAAAAGAGCCACACCGCCAGTAGACTAGAGAGAGAGCCTGGGTCCCCAGAGTTATTACTGTGAAGCTGTTTTATTATTGTGACACTAAAGAGATCATATTGTGAAGCTGAGAGTTTATCATTGTGAAGTTGAAGAGATTATTATTGTGAAGGCGAGAATTCATTATTGTGAAGCTGAGATCAGTGTGGTCATTAAAAAGCCTTACCTGTGAGTAGAGCAACCTGCCTCCCGTGTCCTCCTTAACGACTGTCCACTACAATCGGTTAGCCAGAATTTTTGCCAAAATTTTTACATCTAGCTGGATCAGGGAAATTGGATGGTAACTCTTAAACTCACTTGGATCTTTGTCCATTTTAAGAATCAGACTGATCCGGACTTGTGTCATGGTTGGGGGAAGCTTTCCATTCTTTAATGATTCCATATAAACTTCTAACAAAAGTGGAGACAATTCTGTAGCATAAGATCTAAAAAACTCCCCGGGAGACTTGCCTGTACTTAAGGACTTAATTACCTCATCAAGCTCCTCCAAGGTTATCTCAGAATCAAGAGAATTTTTTCATCAATTTAGGGAGCTCTATTGGTTCCACAAAGTTTCTAATATCTTCATAAGTAGATGAAGACATGGAACTATAGAGATCAATATAGAATTCTTTAAAGGCATTATTAATATCAATGGCCAAGGTAAAAATTTCACCACCAGCAGATTTCACTGAGGGAATGGTAGAAAAAGACTCTCTCTGGTTTATATATCTAGCCAAAACCTTCCCTACTTTGTCCCCCGACTAAAAATATGACTGTCTTGCCCTGAATAACCAAAACTCCACTTTCCGCGACAAAATAGTATTATATCTATATTTCAGTCGGGTCAATTCTCTGAGGCCATCAGACGACATGGAGGAAGGCCCCGATCGATTCTGGCCAAATTTTTTAAATCATCTGATAAATATCTTGTGTTGTGCCAGGCGAGGAGCAAAGGAAATCTTTCTTGGAAGAATTACAATATTTTCTTATTCCCGGACTTTGTGAACTCGACAAGAGAGAAACGCGATCAGTTTAGGGAATGCAACAAACTCTTACATCAGTGGAAGATCACTTTTGCTCTGATGTTTCCAGCCAGACTGAGAATAAACACCAAGGACAGCAGCAAAGTATTTACATGTCCCAATCAGGCAATGTCTTTTATTGAAACAATGGGTGAGTAACCATCGGGTGTTTTTCTTGTGAGTGGATTGACTCACTGTACATACTCTGGCTTTCGGAGGAAGCTGGGCGCCATTTTTGTTTCCTTTTGTGTTGGCTCTGCCGAGTGGTTGGAGTTTGTTTTCTTTTGTGGATTAACACTTTTCCTTAAAGAAACTTTTGCATTGACGGAAGATCACTTTTATAATGAACGGATGACTGCAAAATATCTACATGCCCATACAGAGGATGTCTTTTATAAAGTTGACGGACTGTGTAAATCATGGGATATACTTTTATGTGGCCTCCGAGTGAATTGACTCTTGACCATCCGAGGACCGGGATGCATGTTTCGTTTCCTTTTGTGCTGGTTCCGCCTAGCAGTTGGAGCTTGTTTTGTTAAATAACATTACTTCGGGACAGTTATGGATGAATCTGTCAGTTCCTTGTGCTTATGCCTCCTGTTGGCTGGAGTATGATTTGTGGAGTATTTTCATGGGACATTGGAATGATTATGTCATCTGCTGCACTCATCAGCTGGCTTACTGAAGATTCGTTTGTCCGAGGAAACTGAACGGCTTTATATCGGCTGGAATTTGTTTTGTGAAAGAACACACCTTTGAGACATTTCTGTGAATGAGTCTACATGTTCTTTGTGTTTATTCTGCCTATTGGCTGGGGTTTGTTTTACAAAATATTTGATGTTATGTAATTTTGCCTTACAAATTTGTGAGGCAAAATTGAGCAATCCAATGGCAAAGTTGTCACGGGGGCTCTCGTAGGCGTACATGGACTCTTTGAGTTTAAAGGGATTGACGCCGGTTGGCGCTGTCGTGCGCAGGATTAATGCGCACATTTTTCTTTTTTCTGTTTGTTTTGTTCGGGAGGAAGTTCGGGGTTTTATTGTTGCATTAATGTTGAAATGTGGTCTTCATAATTTTGTTTTTGGCACACAATTTATTTTTTCTATTAAATCAAAATGTCAAATGTTAATATAAGTGTACTATCTCCCTCCACATGGAATGTGAATGGGTTGGGGCACCCCATAAAAAGAAGAAAGGTTATTTCTTTTCTTAAACATAAGAAATACATATAGTGTTTCTTCAAAAAACGCATCTTTCCCCGCAGGAAGCTGAAAATTTTGGGAAGATATGGGGTGGACATGTTTTCTTTAGTGTTTGCTCAAGAAAGAGCAAGGGAGTCATTATATTGGTAAATAAACACAATTCAAATTTCTCAAACAGTTTAATGATAAATTAGGAAGAGTCATTATTGTTTTAGCAGAAATTCAGGGGCAAAGTCTGATTTTGGCTAATATTTACGCACCTAACGCTGATGATCAGGGCTGTTTTAAAGATCTTGAAGGGATGTTGCAAGCCGCTGGCACCCCTCATGATATAATTTTGGGAGGAGACTTTAATCTTTTGATGGACTCAGTCCTTGATCATAGTGAAGCAAAAGTGTGCAAGCCCCCTACAGCAACACTGACGCTTCACAAGATGTGTAAAAATCTTGGTCTTACAGATATTTGGAGACTTTTGAACCCATCTGGTAGGGACTATAAAGTTTTTTCATCAGTCCATAAGATTTATTCTAGAATAGATTTTTTTTATATCCAAATCCCTCATTTCATCTGTTGTTGATTGCTCAGTTGGAAACATTTTAGTCTCAGATCATACCCTGGTGAGTTTAGAGGTGTTGCCACATATATAGAAAAAGAAATCATATAGACTGAAATCAATGTTTATATGGAGACCAACTGGTCCTCAGTATCCTCTGTGGGCGTGACTTGGGAGGCACTTAAGGCGGTTCTTAGGGGTCGGATCATACAGTATGCCTCATTCATCAAAAAATCCAAAGCACGAGAAGTCGTGGAGTTGGAAGGAAATATTAAAAGTGCAGAGGCAGAGCTGAAGCGCCGTATGTCAGCTGATGGCCTCAGAGAATTGACCCGATTGAAATATAGATATAATACTATTTTGTCACAGAAAGTGGAGTTTTGGTTATTCAGGGCAAGACAGTCATACTTTGAGTCAGGTGACAAAGCAGGGAAGATTTTGGCTAGATATATAAAGCAGAGAGAGTCTCTTTCTATCATTCCCTCAGTGAAATCTGCTGGTGGTGAAATTTTTACCTCAGCCATTGATATCAATAATACCTTTAAATAATTCTATATTGATCTTTATAGTTCCACGTCTTCGTCTACTGATGAAGATATTAGAAACTTTGTGGGACCATTAGATCTTCCTAAACTGACAATTGAGCAAAAAACTCTCTTGATTCTGAGATAACCTTGGAGGAGCTTGACGAGGTAATTAAGTCCCTACCTACAGGCAAGACTCCGGGGACAGATGGTTTTGCCGCAGAATTTTTTAGATCCTATGCTACAGAACTGGCTCCACTTTTGTTAGAAGTTTATACTGAATCATTAAAGAATGGAAAGCTTCCTCCAACCATGACACAAGCCCGGATCAGTCTGATTCTTAAAAAGGACAAAGATCCAAGCAAGTGTAAAAGTTACCGTCCAATCTCCCTGATCCAACTAGATGTAAAAATATTATCAAAAATTCGGCTAACCGATTAAATAAGGTTATGACATCACTTATACATATAGATCAGGTGGGATTTAGTCGGGGCCGTAACTCTTCTGATAACATCAGGCGTCTCATCAATATCATGTGGTCAGTTGCGAATGATCAATCTCCGGTCGCTGCCATCTCACTTGACGCCAAAACGGCGTTTGATATGGTAGAATGGGATTATCTTTTTAAGATTTTGGAAATGTATGGGTTCGGGAGTACATTTATTGGTTGGATCAAGTTACTTTATAGACACCCTGTAGCAGCGGTACAAACAAATGGATTAATTTCAGGGTTGCCCTCTTTCCCCATTATTGTTCTGTCTTGCCCTGGAACCATTAGCAGCCGCGATAAGAAAAGATGATGATTTTCCAGGGGTGATTGCGGGAGGTGTGGCGCATAAGCTTCTGCTTTATGCAGATTATATTTTATTATTCGTCTCTGACCCCACTAGATCTATGCCTTGCCTCCACAGAATTATTAATTCCTTTTTCAAGTTCTCAGGATACAAAGTCAACTGGTCTAAATCCGAAGCTTTGGCTTTGACAGCGTACTGTCCAGTAACGGCCTTCCAGCCAGGTGCCTTCCAGTGGCCCAAACAGGGCATTAAGTATTTGGGCATTTTATTCCCAACAACTTTGTCTGATTTAGTCAGAGTTAATTTTGACTCTTTAATAAAACGGTTTTTGAGCGATGTAGTCAGGTGGGCTTCATTACATTTATTGATGATTGGGAAGGTTAATGTTATTAAAATGAACTGTATTCCAAAATTTAACTACTTGCTACAGTCTCTCCTTGTAGATGTCCCCCTCTCTTATTTCAAGCAATTTGATAGCATAGCGAAGTCTTTCATTTGGAGTGGTAAGCACCCCAGACTACATTTCAATAAATTACATAGGCCGATTGACAAAGGTGGGCTAGGCCTACCCAAGATTCTGTTTTATTATTATGCATTCGGTCTCAGACATTTGGCTCATTGGTCGCTTCCACCTGAAAGAGCCCCTCCCTTGCATTGAACAAGAACTTCTTGCCCCTATTTTGCCATTGCACAGCCTTTCCATCAAACTGAATGGAGAAGTTAAATCACACCCCATTATTTCACATTTATACTCAGTATGGACAAAAGTGTCCAGAGTGTTTAATTCAGATATTCATCTAAATGTTGCCTCAAGCCTATGGCTAAACCCCAAACTATGTATTAATAAGTCCCCTTTTTGTTGGTCTGAGTGGATTGTGAGGGGGGTTAATACACTCGGTGATCTTTACGAGAGTGGTGAGATCCTTTGAAATCTGGTTCAATATTTTGGGATCCCCAGATCTCAGTTTTTTAGGTATCTTCAGTTACGCCATTTGCTCTATACTATATTTGGGAGTAGCATACACCCCCCTAAAGCAGCAGATACTCTAGGAGAGGTGATTTCTGCTTTTGGAAAGGGCCATGAGGCATCAGTGTATTACTCCTTATTAATTCAGAGTCTGGGGGACGGAGTCTCAACCACTCTCAAGAGATTATGGGAGAAAGATTTAAACCTGGAATTGGAGGAGAGAGAATGGGCTAGGATTTTAAAAACCATAAAAACTGCATCGAGAGATGCAAGGGTGTGCCTTATACAATTCAAGATTTTACATCGGTTCTATTGGACCCCCTCTAAATTGTATAGGCTTGGTCTTAAAGACACACCCACCTGCTGGTGATGCCAATCAGAGGAAGAAGACATGGCCCATGTTTTTTGGTGGTGCGCTGAGATTCAGGAATTTTGGTTGAAGATACAGACTGTTCTGTGTGAAGTGTTGGGCATTCGGATTTCGTTTTGCCCCAGACTCTGTGTTTTGGGCGATGGGGCGGTCATCAAGGTAGGTGATAAATACATAAAAAATTGGGTCCTCACCAGTGCAATGATAGACAGGCAGATTGTTTTAAGGGGTTGGAAGTCGGTGGGAGCACTCTCAATTCGGGAGTGGTGCGAGGAGATGGGAAGCGTGGCAGCCTTCGAGGAGGTAACATGTAGAAGGCTGGGGATATGGGATTCTTTTATTGGGAAATGGGATAGATATTTGACGTTTTTAGGGGGCTCTCGTAGTGGGTCTGTGGAGAGATAGGTATAGTTTAGAGTTGTATGTTTATTACAGGTGTATGTGTATGTGTGTATGTATGTATATATATATATATATATATATATATATATATATATATATATATATATATATATATATATATATATCATTTATTTATTTATTATTTTATTCTCTGTAAATGTGTGTACTTATGTAAGACCACTGGGATGTTCGTTTGGGGTCGGGTGGGGTTCTTGATTGGGGAGGGGAAGTAGTGGGAGTTAATGTTGAATCATTATATGTATGTTTTGTTTTTCTTTGTTTTGAAAATTAATAAAAATTTTTATCACTAATCCAACCAATAAATGTACTCCTGAACCCATACATTTCCAAAATCTTAAAAAGATAATCCCATTCTACCATATCAAATGCCTTTTCGGCGTCAAGTGAGATGGCAGCGAACGGAGACTGATCATTCGCTACTGACCACATGATATTTTTGAGACGCCTAATGTTATCAGAAGAGCTGCAGCCCCGAATAAACCCCACCTGATCTATATGTATAAGAGATGTCATAACCTTACTTAATCAGTTAGCCAAAATTTATGACAAAATTTTTACATCTAGTTGGATCAGGGAGATTGGACGGTGACTTTTACACTCGCTTGGATCTTTGTTCTTTTTAAGAATCAGACTGATCCGGGCTTGTGTCATGGTTGGAGGAAGTTTTCCCTTCTTTAATGATTCAGTATAAACTTCTAACAAAAGTGGAGCCAGTTCTGTAGCATAGGATCTAAAAAATTCTGCGGCAAAACCATCTGGCCCCGGAGCCTTGCCAGTAGGTAGGGACTTAATTACCTCGTTAAGCTCCTCCAAGTTTATCTCAGTATCAAGAGAGTTTTTTTGCTCAGTCGTCAGTTTAGGAAGATCTAATGGTTCCACAAATATTCTAATATCTTCATCAGTAGATGAAGACGTGGAACTATAAAGATCAAGATAGAATTCTTTAAAAGCATTATTAATATCAATGGCTGAGGTAAATATTTCACCACCAGCAGATTTCACTGAGGGAATCATAGAAAAAGACTCTCTCTGCTTTATATATCTAGCCAAAAGCTTCCCTGCTGTGTCACCTGACTCAAAGTATGACTGTCTTGCCCTGAATAACCAAAACTCCACTTTCTGCGACAAAATAGTATTATATCTATATTTCAATCGGGTTAATTCTCTGAGGCCATCAGATGATATTCGGCACTTCAGCTCTGCCTCGGCACTTTTAATATTTCCTTCCAACTCCACAAGTTCTCGTGCATTGGATTTTTTGATGAATGAGGCATACTGTATGATCCGGCCCCTAAGAACTGCCTTAAGTGCCTCCCAAGCCATGCCCACAGAGGATACTGAGGACCAGTTGGTCTCCATATAAACATTGATTTCAGTCTTTAACATTTGTTGGAAATCAGGATTTTGTAAAAGGGATACATTAAGGCGCCAACTATATGATTTCTTTTTCTCTATATGTGGCATCACCTCTAAACTCACCAGGGCGTGATCTGAGACTAAAATGTTTCCAATTGAGCAATCAACAACAGATGAAATAAGGGATTTGGATATCAAAAAAAAATCTATTCTAGAATAAATCTTATGGACTGATGAAAAAAATGTATAGTCCCTACCGGATGGGTTCAAAAGTCTCCAAATATCCGAAAGACCAAGATTTTTACACATCCTGTGAAGCGTCAATGTTGCTCTAGGGGGTTTACATACTTTAGCTTCACTATGATCAAGGACTGAATCCATCAAAAGATTAAAGTCTCCTCCCAATATTATATCCCCGGATGGTCTAGTCAATTCACTCGGAGGCTGCATAAAAGTATATACCATGATTTACATAATCTGTCAGCTTTATAAAAGACATCCTTTGTGTGAGCATGTAAATATTTTGCGGTCATCCGTAGTGTCCACTCTCAAACTGGCTGGGAACTTCAATGCAAATGTAATCTTCCATCATTGCAAAAGTTTCTTTAAGGAAAAGTGTTATTCACAAAACAAGCTCCAGCTGCACGGCGGAGCCAAGGCAAAAAACCCAAAATTTCACCCAGCTTCCTCAAGAGTTAGGTACAGCGAGTCAGGCCCACTCACATGAGAAACATCCAATGGTTTACTCAGTCATTGATTCTATAAAAGACATTGCCAGATTTGGACATGTGAATACTTTGCGTCTGTTTTTCGTTTCTATTCTCAGTTTTGCAGGAAACATCAGAGCAAACAAGATCTTTTTCTGATGTAAGAGTTTCTTACATTCCTTGAACCGATCACGTTTCTCTCTTGTCGAACTCGCAAAGTCTGTGAACAAGAAAACATTATGGTTCTTCCAAGAAAGCTTCCCTTTGCTCCTCGCCTGGCGCAACACAAGATCTTTATCGGATGATCTCAGAAATCTGGCCAGAATCGATCGGGGCCTGTCTCCCTCAGCAGATCTGTGTGCTGGGACTCTGTGAGCTCGCTCGATTTCCAGCTTGTGGCCTGTTATGTCGAGCAGACTCGGGAAGAGCTCGTCTAGGAATTTCATCATATCTCTGCCCTCCTCATGCTCAGGAATTCCAACAATTCGAACGTTATTCCTGCGGTTTCTATTTTCAAGATCTTCAAGCTTTTCAAGGAGATGTCCCAAATCAACTTTGGTCGCGGGCGGATTAGCGGTTAATTCCCTCTCCGAAGATTCCAGAAAATCGATTCGTTTTTCAACATCAGACACAGGCTTTCATCCTGAACAAGTAAGTGTCTTTTAATATCTCCAGAGCCCGAGGATTTTGACTTCTTTGCCATGTTTTGCAACAAAGGACAAATGTGTAACTGGGTGTATCAAATTTCACCAGATTATAACATGAGAATAATCGAAAATTCAGCAAAGTGCGCAGAGCTCGTCGCTCACACGTCTGCTCCTTGCATGGTGTCCATTTTCTCCCCAATGCAAAAGTTTCTTTAAGGAAAAGTGTAAATCCACAAAACAAAACAAACTCCAGCCACTCGGTGGAGCCAACGCAAAAATAAACAAAAATGGCGCCCAGCTTCCTCCGAAAGCCAGAGTATGTACAATGAGTCAATCCACTCACAAGAGAAACACCCAATAGTTACTCACCCATTGTTTCTATAAAAGACATTGCTTGATTGGGACATGTAAATATCCCATCAGCCGTCCTTGGTGTTTATTCTCAGTTTGGCATGGAACATCAGAGCAAAAGTTATCTTCCGCTGATGTAAGAGTTTCTTGCATTCCTTGAACTGATCGGGTTTAATTCTTGTCTTATTTGCAAAGTCCAGAAACAAGAAAATATTGTGATTCTTCCAAGAAATCTTTCCTGTGCTCCTCGCCTGGTGCAACACAAGATCTTTATCGGATGATCTCAAAAATCTGGCCAGAATCGATCTGGGCCTTTCTCCCTCAGTGGATCTGTGAGCCGGGACTCTGTGAGCTTGCTCGACCACCAGTTTATGGCCTGTTATATCGAGCAGACTCGGGAAAAGCTCATCTAGGAATTTCACCATATCTCTGCCCTCCTCATGCTCAGGAATTCCCACAATTGGAACGTTATTCCTGCAGCTTCTATTCTCAAAATCTTCAAGATTTTCAAGAACACGTTCCAAATCAACTTCGGTCACGGGCGGATTAGCGGCTAATTCCCTCTCTGATGGCTCCAAATAATCGATTCGTCTCTCAACATCTGTCACTCTTGTGACTAACTCAGAGAATTTTTTTTCCAGCACTGTAATCGATCGACGTATTATATTGAGATCCTCCAAAGTCCGCAAGTACCTTCGTCAACGTCACCGACATGTTGGACAGTTGACGCTGGATTTCTTCTCCCACCTAGCCATCCAAATCGAGTCCCCGGTCCACAGGCCTGTCTGGGCTTTCATCTTGAACCTGTAAGTGTCTTTTAATGTCTCCAGAGCCTGATGATTTTGACTTCTTTGCCATGTTTACCTCAAACAGCAAATGTGTAACTGGGTGTATTTAATTTCACCAGATTATATCATGAAAATAATAAAAAAAATTAGCAAAGTGCGCAGAGCTGTCTCTCACACGTCTGCCCTTCGCATGGCGTCACGTCGGACCCTAATTGATCTTGTTTTAAGGATTTGTAGATATTTTTACAGGAAAACAATACAAAAATTATTATCAAGAATAAGATTTTTGCCCTAATATCAAAGGTCTTACTAGAAAAAAAGAAATTATGATCCAACATGAATTTTCTTGATAAAAAAAATATGATCGTGCCTGGTAACATGTGCATGTAAAATGGGTAGAAATAGCATTTTAGCTTAGCGTAAAGCTGACAATTAACACAAGGTTTATTTCTATTTCCCCTGCTCCAAACTTACTTCAAACTTACTTCTCCTATGAGCAGACAGAGACCAGGTGGGTGGGGGTTAATTCTGGGTGGGTGGGGGTTAATTCTGATAAAATATGAACTACACAAAACTTAAATATATAATTCTGATAAAATATGAACTACACAAAACTTAAATATATATATATATATATATATATATATATATATATATATATATATATATATATATACATATTTTTTTTTTTTTTTTAAGTTTTGTGTAGTTCATATTTTATCAGAATTAACCCCCACCCACCCGCTTCCGCGATCCATGGTTTATACAGCTGTATTTCTTTCTTGGGTTGAAAGTTAAAAGTTGCTAATTTCGTGCTCGCTGGTACTTGTTATATCAGTTACATTTGGTTACTAAGTAAAACCTGCACTTGTTACTTTGTTTAATATTCACTATTACTGCTGTTTCGCGGGAGAGCTGCTGCAGGTGACGTCACATCCCGGGGTTTCTCTCTCCCATTCTCTGTGCTCGCTCACTGCTCAGTGGTCAAGTGCGTCATGGCGGAGGCCGGATGGTGTAGGATATACAGCTGAAATATGCCTGTTATCGCAACCTTTTCTCCAGTACATGGAATACGAGAAAATGTTTTGCATCTAAACACAAGACTATCTTGACCGCGGAGGGAGAAATCTCAGGAACTCTTGTCTCAGAATAAACTAAAAGTGTTTTGTGGAGCTCTTGAGCGTTAGCGGTTCTCACCAAAAAGAGAGTCGGACAGCAGTGCACGGGCAGACAGGTAACACAAAACACCTTTAATATGACTGCAGTTATGTGTGAAACCTGAGGGAATTATTATGTGAATCGCGAAACAATCCTGGTTTGGGGTATTCGTCAGGATAAGTGCGTATAATGTTCATTGTATGTTTGTATTTGGGGGGTTTGAGTGCTAATGAAAACTAGATGAGCGGCGGATCTACAGGAGCGCAGTGCGGGATTCAACAGCGTGATGATTGGAGACTAATAGACTGAAAACGCCTGAAATTCAGTCTGCAACTCCGATGGCCATACAGAGTCCACGAGTTCATTATCACAGATGTTTTTAAAGAACTTGAAACAGATCATTTGAATTCAAAGCAGAAAATTCCTTTATAATAAAACTCTGAGTCAGGCTGCTCATTTAGCTTAGCAAGCGCGCTAACTGGCTAAATCGCATGAGCAAGGTTATTCAACACAGAATGTAAACAAAAACATGGTAGTTGTATATCCCCTGTAAATAGGATTTAAACATTGGTATATTATTTAAATCTACACGACGGTATATGCCATGCTCTAGAAGAATGACTTTGTTTAGCCTACCGGTGGCCAAACAGCTAACACATGCGTCTCTCTTAACTTTAGCATGCTGCGCTAAGTAGACTATCCTGCTAATACAAAACACACTCATGAAAGATTTTAAATATAGCGCCAAACCAGCACGACTAGCGGGGTGAAAGATCAAAACATTGTGCCAAAGTAACAATGTATGGTATAAAGTTTAATTTTAAGTACACATTAACGTAACAGCGATGGTTGTTAACTGCTCCGAACATAAAAATAACCCGACAGTGATGCGCTGTTAAGCCGAGCAGGGCGCTGCCGCAGGCGGCCGCACGGCGCAGGAAAATCCGCTGCTGTATAGGCCTGGGTCCCATGGCCTCTGCGATCAACATCAGACTGAGCAATTTCAGTGATTAAGCAATTCTGAACATTTCACTTTATAATGATAGATAGGGGAGTTTTGCACGACTCATTTGTGGATTTTTCTTTGGAAAACGTTCATGCAGTGCTTAAAGGATGGTCAATACCTGAAACATAACATATAACGACGATGAAAGCTAGGTTTAGAGTTTTGAAGGGAAAGTAAAGCGGTGCACAATTCTCTCTCGATTAAGGAGTACATATAGCAGCTGTTTATTGCTATTCCAACAATAAGCAAACAGTGGAGAGAGGACACCTGAGTAGGGTTGCACCAGCTGTGCGTAAGTTCTCACGTAAATTGGGACGTAAAGTTCACACTCTGGGCTAAGTAATTACTAGTTAGTTTGTTACTAAATCAGTGCTTAATTTGGTTTTACCACCTGTTCTTAAGGCAAGACTTAACTAGTAGATCGTAAGCTCTTCGTAAAGTGATGCGTAGTCGCATAATATGACGTTTACCTGTGTTTATCCAATAAGCAGCCTTCAAATTTGTACACAGAAGTGTTAAAAATTTCAGTTTGATCTTGTTACTGTTGATGTTCAAACCTTGTTTACTCACGTAACTGTCAGCTGTAATAAATTATATCCCCATTAAAATACGATACTTAATAAATAGTATATTTGCCCTGTGTAAATAATATATAGGCTAGGAACTGTATATAAAATAAATAAGGGGTGATAAATACTAATACAACAGGCTGGGAAAATAGACATTTATTCATTTTAATATCCTATATATATTTTGAATGTGTTGAAATTTGACACCGGGCGAGGCATCCTGAAAACTGCACCGTTTGAACGGTTTCATGCTGAGAAGCCGCTTAAAGGTAAATGATTTTTTTCTCTCTCTCGTAAATGTAAACCAATGTAAATGTCAACATCATAATGTATGTCGAAAGGACTGAAGCCTGTCACGCAAAACATGAGCTCATTGATGTCATAAATATCAGTCTGCTTTTTTATTCCTGGTCGGAGTCTTCCGTACATATTTAGTTTATAGGTAGGGTTACGTACTACCTAAGTTTAATGGTGCAACGCTCAAATATTTAGTAGTGCGTAAATTGTGACTTAGTGCCCATTTACGCCACAACTAGGCTAAGTTGTAACTTACGTATAGCTGGTGCAACCGGACCCTGAGAGCCTGTCTCACGTAGCAGGTTTCATTGGCTATGCCGGTGTTGTGTCGAAGTTTCCCCTGTTAGTGTTCCCCGTAGCGCCGTTAAACATAGGGGGTAACAGACTTCGACATTAACCTAAGGGGAAACATAGGGGGAACAGACGTTGACAGCGCCGTTAAAAATTAAACGGGGGAAACAGACTTTTATGATGATAATAATAATATATTATAATAGTAATATATCTCAATCGTGCACCTTTAACTTTTAAACCCTCATGCTTTTATTTTGACATTCTGAACTCACCAGGAAGTCCTGTATGTGTCTGTTTGTAGGCAAGTTCACAGTAGTTTAATTCGCTTCTTATTAAAATTCTGGTTAAAAAAGCACCTCCAGGGCCATTCTAAATGCATATTATAAGTGAACCGAACTTTTGAGCATCTACATCTGAGATGATGATCGTGAGTAGCGCTCAGATATTGCGCACTGAGTGAATGCAAAAAAATAGCCGCGAGTGTGTAAACAGAGCAGCGCCATTCACTGACGCACTGGAGCTGCGCTTGCATTTTATATATTTACTTATTAAACGCAGCCTTTTGTGATTCACAGAGCTATTGCACGTCTTCAAGTGGCTTTGAATAAAATGCACGAGTCATATTAACAACTTCAGTTGTGTTTTTATGGTTCTTTTATGTCATTTTTTGAGCTTGTCAGTAACGAACATGACTAACACAGTATCGGATTTGGATCGGGCTCGTCGGACCGATACCGGATCCATTTAAAAACGTCAGTATCGGAGCCGATACCGATCCAGGTATCGGATTGGTGCATCCCTAAAATGTACAAAAGATTGCATAATCAAAATATAATGCATCGTATTTTGTCATTATGTGAAGATTTGCTGCCCAACTCAGTGAAAGAATGTGCACAACACTTTTCTGTCTGTTCTTCCTTCAGGTGTTCACACTTGGCAGGTTTGGTTCGATTTAAACGAACTCTGGTGCAATTGCTCTGTTAGTGCGGTTCATTTGAATAAGTGTGAATGCTGCTATCCAAACCTTGGTGCGCACCAGACAAGCGGACAGGGGGTCTCGGGGTGCTTTCACACTGGCAGTTTATTTCTAAACACAGCATGGTTCGCATGAAAAATTGGTAATGTGAAAGCTGTCATGCGGACCAGGGAGCGTACTGCGGTACCGAACCTGAGACTACATGTAGGAGGGGGTCTGAGTTCGGTTGCAATGGAACTGTAGCGCGACTCGGATGCACACTCGTTCTGGAAGTAAAGTAACCTGCGCATGCATTTTAGCCGATGACGACACCTATCTATCTATCTATACACCTTATAAATACTATATATAAATACTATTATAGGTTATAAATATAGGGTATAATAGGAGATGACAGTGGCGATAACTTCACCTTGGACACGAGCACGAGTAAGTGTGCAGTGTAAACAAAGATGCAAATGAATTCCTTGCAGTCAGCTGTCTCCTCAAAAAACGCTGTTTGCGAGCAGCAGCAAGCCACCTTCCCCTGGACATTTTATGAGTTACACCATGAAGTGCACATATACGCAGTTGTCGTTCACTCTGCTGTGCTAATGGCACCAAAATGACAAAAAAACAAAAATGTATGATGAGTCGCATTGTGTTCTCCATGCGTTTTTGTGCTGACGTAAGATGAACGCAAATGGACCGGGGTTCGATAGAATCAAGTGAGTGTGAAACCAGACCAAAGCTGCGGGGGGCACCGGGAACATTTGCACTCGGAATCGGACCGCAGCAAACGTGCCCAGTGTGAAAGCCCCCTCGGTCTGCTTCCAAACGAACTCTGGTGCGGTTCGATTGATATATGAATGCAACATGGACCAAAGATGTCTAAACGGACCAAAAACAGGATGTAATTTGCCTAATACTGACCTCAAACATACCTGGTTCTTCTCATCATAGGAGCTACGTTGCCCATTATAGTTCGGTACAGGCGTCGAAACTGCCGTCAGCCTGCCTTGCAGCATATCTTCGTATGTGTGTGCAACGGAGGAATTCCTGGCACTGTTTTGACTCCTTTACACATTTTATTAGCTCTTCGTTTGTTCTCAGCTGGTAATAATACCACCATATATACATATATAAATCCAACGAGCGCATTTAGCCCAGCAGCCAGTGTTGTTTCGGATGTTCGGCAAGTTCCATCGCAAAATATACATAATAAAAGCTGTCCAATCAGTTTGTGACTTTTTCCTGATGCCTTTTGTTTCGTATCTTTAGGTTCAGTGTTAAAAATGCCAGTGTGAATGCTAAGCGATCCAGGACTATATGTATCATTTTCTTTTTTTGGGCCGGACCAAGAGGACCAAGAGGACCAAGAGAATTGAACTACAATTGTGAACACAACCTTAGTAAGCACGCGCCAGTTTTTTTAGTGACTGTCTGAACAGTCTATTTTCAAATCGCAGTTGGATTAACAGGAGACGCCTTAACCATCTCATTTTTAATAAGTGTGTTAAGTTGAAGTTCAGTTTTGAAGACGCTGCATTCTGTTCCATTTAGCTGCGCTTGTCTAGCTGTTTGAAAAACTCGCCTGCTTTATATGCACTGCTTTAGCGTGTTGAGTCCACTGCCACACGCCTGGTGCACAGACAGGTGTTCAAAACACGGATAATTACACACTCTTTTGATTATTGTAACGATTGCATTGCAGTGTCATATCAGTTTGGTTGCTATGAGATGTATCTGACAATCAGTGTACCCCTCAAAACCACAACGTAATCAATCTCAAAATTAAAAATATGCTGCCTCTTTGACACACTTGTGTTTAGTTGTCAGGTAATTGTCACTGAATTTCAAATTAAATGAAAAGTCACCATGCGTGATCACCATCGATCATCGTTTTCACGATCAATTATTGCAGCCACATCCGAGTACTCGTGCCCATCCCTAATCTGGAGCAGGTACAAATTTCATTTCACCTCAGGCTGCGTGTGGTGCTTCCCTCTCTCACTCGTGGCAAGCGCAGGAAAATGTCCTCTCGCTAGACAAGAAAATTCAGCAAAGTAGCTATAGAAATCACTTCGGTGGTGCGAATTTCTGAAACGTTGGCTTGAAAGTCTTGAAATCTTGCATGGTTAAGTAATTTTTCTGCTGAACAGGCTTTTTCAAATGCAGGATAATCGCCTCAGGTGAGTCAAGTCCCGTCTTTCACTGGACCATGTTGACGTGTTAATTTTGCTCATCAAAAAAATGTATGCTTTTGAGTAAGTAGCCTAGAAAATTACTGTTTTATGCTAGGTGTGCCATTTTTAAATTAGCTGATTATGAAGGATATTTTCAACGAGGTACCAACTGCTTAACGGGTTAAACGATCTTTTATTCTCTGTGCACGTCATGTTTAGAATACAATAGGGCTACGTTCACACAGTCAGTGTTTGGGATTGACATTCGAATTTACTTACAGGAGTGAGTCTTGAAATGTCCCGTTCATACAACAACGTACAGTAGCATTTCAAATACTGTCTGTATGAACAAACAACTTGAGTTAAAACCATATTCTAACAGCTGTAACCATAGTGACAGTGACTAAAAGATGGCGACGTCCATAGGCCTGTCACTATAACTACTATTGTTGGGCAATATATTGTCCCAGAAATAATTGCAATAAATTATATTATTTTATGAGTGCCCCATTTTATTTAAATGATATACCATTTTATGCCACTGATATAATGATAATATAATAGCATAATAATGCAAGTACACCCTTTCAAAGAGCAATGAACTTTTAATTCTTAAGAAAATTCAGACGTTGGAATTGGAATGTCAAAAGAAAATTAAAGTCGGGAATGCCCCTATCCATCTCCAACTGCGGTTTTTGTTCCCAGCTCGGAAAAATGGATGGGATGGTTATGTTTTAGGCCGGGTGCACACCGTGCGAGTTCTGACACTCGGGAGTTCGTGAGCCCCTGCACACGTTACGAGTCAGTTTATCTGAAAATCGTACAGGTGCAGTGGTACACGACATGACTTAACCTCCTGGCGAATTCCGGAGCAATCGCATTAATTTTCGCGCTATTTATCATTAAGACATAAAGCCAGATGAGAACATTGCTTTAATTCCTCGTAGCTTGCGATTTAGAAATAAAATAGAAGACTGGCATGGCTAGGGGCTGCATTAGCTGAAAAGTCCTAAAAAAAAAAGGCTAATTATTAAAAATGCTGTCCAACATTTGACAAATTTAAATTTCAAAGGGAGGTTGTGTGATTTTCTGACTGCATTCATCAATAATAATGTCAGTGTGTTGCTGCCAGGTACTGCATGATAATAAAGTGCACAAAATATATAAGATTAAAAAGAAAGTGCGGAAAATTCGTGCACCGTTTCTGTCGGTTATACTTGGATTTAATTTCAGCGCAAACATGATGATTAGTGCAGAATTCTGAGTTATTTTAGTGGAGTAGGCTACCTGAACTGTTCAGTTTTAGATGTAGGCTACGTCCTTCTCATCTGTGTCACTGCTTGCATGTTGATAGTAGGGATGCACCGATCCGATACCTGGATCAGTATCGGCCCCGATACTGAAGCTTTTAAACAGATCGGGTATTGGTCCGACGAGCCCGATCCAAATCCGTTACTGTATGTTAGTCATGTTCATTACCGTCAAGCTCAAAAAATGACAAAAGAACCATAAAAACACCATTAAAACAGTTCATATGACTCGTGCATTTAATTCAAAGCCACTTGAAGACGTGCGATAGCTCTGTGAATCACAAAAGGCTGTGTTTAATAAGTAAATATATAAAATGCATGCACAGCTCCAGCGCGTCAGTGAATGGCGCTGCTCTGTTTACACACACACTCGCGGCTATTTTTAGCATTCACACGGTGCGCAATATTTGAGTGCTACTCACAAATGACATGCATTTAGAATGGCACCGGAGGTGCTTTTTTTACTAGAATTTGAATAAGAAGCAAATTAAACTACTGTGAACTTGCCTACAGACAGACACATACAGGATGTCCTGGAGAGTTCAGAATGTCATAATAAAAGTGTGACGGTTTAAAAGTTAAAGGTGCACGATTGAGATATTACTATTATAATATATTATTATTATTATCATTTGTTTGCAAATTATAATAATATTTAAGTTGAGTGGGTTCCAAAAAAATAACTGTGTGACTGAAAAGTGAGCTGATATCTTACAGTTAAACTGAACAAAAAAGAGATCTGAATCCTTTAAAGTCCAGATACAAAAAACGGCTTCTTTTCTACTGATGACATACTGGAATTACTGTTAATTTTGCTGCTACATTATCCAGTATACTAGTTAACCAAGTTTTTCTTAATAAGCAATACATTTATATTGAAATAATGTACAGTTAGAAATTTGTGTTTATTTACATATTAAAGAGCACACCCAATTAGTTCTACACAATAATGTAAAGATATTCTAAACTGATTATGCAAAAAAACAACAACACTGGTATGGGATCGGTATTGGCCAATACAGAGATTTCCGATATCGGAATTGGATCGGAAGAGAAAAAGTGTTATCGGTGCATCCTTAGTTGATACCAGACATGCTAAAGAAGATCCATGAGGTCTTGTCCATGTAAATGCGCTTTAAAGCCGCACACAGCAAAGTTAAAAAAAATCTTGTTTTAGCGGTGGTTGATTGACAGGTAGAGCATTCAACCTAGAAATCCACTATTGTGTGCATATACAATTATAACAGATGTTATACCCCCCTAAATGTTGCCCTAGAACTGAAACGAATGCAAGTATGATGAATAAAAATAACCATGATGGAAATTTGAGAACTCTGTCCATCAGAGTGATAAAGATTCTAGCGCAACCCGTATAGCAAATGATTTGTTTGAAGAGCAGAGAACAGCATGGCATTTCTGTAGAATCATTCCCAGTGATGTGGTTGTGAATATTATGGGGAAAACACAGTTTTAACACAACAATTTTCTTCCAATGTGTAAAAGCTTCATGAACACTCAGTTTACATTGATCGGGTGAGTTGTAGCACCTTCTCTTGATTGGTCAGCTTCAGGTAGATAGCCAAATCGGCCCGAATTTTTTAAACATTCGTAAAAATTATTAGGAGGTCATGAGCTGCTCCTAAGCTGCTCGGCTCCGCTCATAATTCCTCTTACACGATGCGAGCTGCGACCACATGAGCACCAACAATTTCCACGCAATCTCTCCCGACTGGAAAAAAAACGATCGGAAGCTTGCACGACAGCCGAAAATTGCACTATGTACGCCCGCCTTTAGATGAACTTTTAGGTTAGTTGTATTGCCACTGTTTTTAAACAAATTCGACATACCGGCTCGTTCATGTTAATGGGCTCTCCTCTCTCATTCGGCTTAAAGCCAAAATGTTCCCACACCGGATCTGTGGAATGCGGCTTTGAAACCAAGTCCATTTGGACTTATTCGCCTATTAGCCTCGAGTAACACAATCTTCACCTGTCGCTGCCCGCTCTGTGTGTGTGTGTGTGTGTGTGTGTGTGTGTGTGTGTGTGTGTGAGCAAAAATCGATCGAGGTCACGTCCATATATTGTAAGATAAGTCGATAACGTAATTATCGTGACAGGCCTAGATGTCCATAACACCGGTATGTCTTATCACAATTTACTTTTTAAATTAATGAGTCCAATGGAGGTGCGAGTTCATTCATCAGATCATAATTTACATGAGCGGTTTTAAATGCTTTTTTTTTTTTTTTTTGTCATAAACAATTTTTATTGATTCCACACTCAAATCAACATAAACAGCACGTGAAAACACGGAATCAATTTTCAACAAAATATACCCCGCTCCCTCCCTCCTTAATCCCCCACCCACCCAACACACATCCCAGTGGTCAGACACTGAATAATAACACGCATACAAGCAGACAGTCCAAAAAAATACTCAGACATAAAAAAAAAAAACCACAAAAAAGAAAAAGGGTTCCACACATCAATTGATTACATACAATTTAAACTGTCCCTCTCCACTGTTCCTCCCTGGCACCCTCCAAGAAGGCCAAATAAGTGCCCCACTTCTTCTCAAAGGCACCCAAGCTGCCCAGCCGCCTATGTGACATCTTTTCAAAGGCCAGCACTCTGCCCAATTCGGTGCACCACTCATGAAATGAGGGTGCACCAGCCGACCTCCATCCCCCCCAATGATCATTTTCCTGCCGATCATCACATTGGTAAGGACCCAGTTTTTAATGTGTATGTTCGCTAAGTTAACCCCTGCCCCATCACCCAAAATACAAAGTCTGGGGCAGAATGAAATCTGAGTGCTCAGGATCTCACAGACATAACTCTTGAATCTTAGTACAATACCAAAAAACGTTGGCTATGTCCACATCCTCTGGTTGGCATCGCCAACAGGTGGGTGTATCTTTAAGACCAAGCCTATGCAATCTAGAGGGAGTCCAATAAAAACTACGCAGACTCTTAAATTGAATGAGGCGCATCCTTGCATCCCTAGACATAGACTTGGCATTTTTTAAAATCCTACCCCATTCTTCATCCTCCAGTACTAAATTCAAGTCTTTCTCCCATAACTTCTTGAGAGATATCAAAACCCCATCCCCTAGACTCTGAATTAGCCAGGAATAGTACGCTGAAGCCTCGTGACCCTTTCCAAAAGCCGCTAGTACCATCTCGAGTGTCTGCAGCTTTAGGGGGCTGTGTACTACACCCAAAGATAGTACAAAGTAGATGGCACAGCTGTAAGTACCTGAAGAATTGAGATCTGGGAATCCCAAACCGGTGTGTAATATTTTCAAAGGATCTCAATGCTCCATTTTCATACAGGTCACCCAGCGTAGCAACTCCCTTCTCAATCCATTCTGTCCAGCAAAAAGGGGACTTATTAATACACAGTTTAGGGTTTAACCAAATACTTGCGGCAACGTTCAGGTAAATGTCCGAATTGAGCACGTGGGAAACCCTTGTCCACAATAACTGCATGTGTGAGATAACGGGATGTATCTTTTGTTCTCCGGGCAGCTTGGTAGAAAGACATTGCAATGGCAAGATAGGGGCAAGAAATTCTTGTTCAATGCAGAACCATGGAGGGGCTCTTTCAGGTGGAAGCGACCAATGAGCCAAATGTCTGAGACCGAATGCATAATAATAAAACAAAATCTTTTTTAAGCCTAGCCCACCTTTGTCAATCGGCTTATGTAACTTATTGAAATGTAATCTGGGGCGCTTATTCCAAATGAAAGACTTCGCTATGCTTTCAAATTGATTGAAATAAGAGAGGGGGACATCTACCGGGAGAGACTGTAGCAGGTAGTTAAATTTTGGAATACAGTTCATTTTAATAACATTAACCTTCCCAATCATCGATAAATGTAATGAAGCCCACCTGTCTACTTCGCTCAAACCTTTTTATTAAGGGATCAAAATTAACTGACTAAATCAGACAAATTTGTGGGGAATAAAATGCCCAAATACTTAATGCCCTGTTTGGGCCACTGGAAGGCGCCTGGCTGGAAGGCCGTTACTGGACAGTACGCTGTCAATGCCAAAGCTTCGGATTTAGACCAGTTGACTTTGTATCCTGAGAATTTGGAAAAGGAATTAAAAATTCTGTGGAGGCAAGGCATAGATTTAGTAGGGTCAGAGACGAATAATAAAATATCATCTGCATAAAGCAGAAGCTTATGCACTGTAGGGCTTTACTGGTTGTTTTGATCAGTGTTACTATCAGAAATAATTGGTAATTATTTCTTTAGTTATTAATATTTAAATTAAATAATAGAATCTAACTCATTAAAACCTCATACGGGCCTCCAGTAAATGTAGTGCGCTACGTTCAGGAGTGGGTTAGGTTATTAGCAATAATTAATAATTATCAAAGATAATTATTAATTATTAAAATCAATAGAACATTGATAAGAATCAATGTTAGCTTTTTTTAATCCTTTAAATCAACAATTATCAAAGATAATCACTAATTATTAACATTGATGAAACATTGATTAAAATTAACACTAGCTCATTGATCCTTCAAATTCAACAGTCATCAAAGATAATTATCAAAAATCAATAGAATATTAATAAGGATTAATATCGCCGGGGCACCACCCTGGAATCGGGGACTAATAACCAGATAGTATAACAGTCTCAATATTAGATTGTTCTCTTAGGAAAATCGACATCAATTTAAAAAAACAAAAAAAACAACGAAGGCTTGAATCCGAGCACTGACATCCCGTCAGCATTTGACACAGGTGTATGCAAAACAAAACACTTCTCTTTGAAATATAAAAACATATATGCAGTAATATCAATTAATAATCAATACAAAGCAGTCAAAAAACTTACGACTTCAAACTAAACAGTGACATGATTAGATATGGTAACCAAAATAATCCTATAACACATGAGGAAGGGGTGTGTGTGTGTGTGTGTGTGTGTGTGAGAGGAGGGACACGCACAAAATGGCGGACGTGACTTTCGTGGAGATTACATCACGCAAGACTTCCGGCCAGAGAATATGGCCGCGAATGTGGGTGGAAAGAAACCGGTCAATGGCGTCTGCCAGTTTACCGCATGTATCCGCTTGTACGATAGCTTAGGGACAAAGCTGAGCTTTATCACGAAGTTATCTTCTAGCCAAAAATGTGTGCGAGAATGTTTGTGAGGGGTCGCGTGTGTGTGTGTGGTTAGTATGAGAGAGAAAGAGAGAATTAAGTGATGGCCCCAAAGCCGGTTTCGTGATCGTGGGAGAGAAAGCAGCTGTTAGTTTATCACTCAGAGACGCAGTGGACGGCTTGTAAACCGTCCTGCGGTCTTTGATTCTTTAATGGATAAACTCAGTGTGCCGATCTCACCTGCGATGGCGGAAATACACAACAGTCCAATGTGGTTGGACTACAACACAGCAGATCTCATTCATGATACCAGTACATTACAGTAATACCTTGAGTAGTATTATTAGCAATGAGCGGACTCGGCGGTCCGTAAACTGTACAAGCAATAACCTTGATACACAAGAATAACACACTATAATATTCTATCTCTGCCCAGACGCAAACCTCTTACTTGAATCGTATGAGGATGCAGCTAGAATGTGTGTTCATCCGTCGTTTGACTCCGACTCGGTTCCTCGAGGCTCGGGTGATGACGGGAGGCCGTCTCCTCGCTCTGTCGGTGGGCGGTACGGCTGCTGATTCTCGGCGGGCTGGCGGAGAAATCAGCAACATCGACTTGATTGAAGATGGAAGAGAAATCTTTTATCTCTTCACTTCTGTAGGCAAACGGATGAAGATGCGGATTGCTCAGCGGTCTCCTTCGGATCCGTTAGAGTGTTCGGTGGAACACAGAGTAATCTCAACTCGTCCAGCGAGATGGAGATTGTATGGCCACAGTTTCAAGTTGGACGTTACTTCCTTGTGCCACGAGGCTACACCTGAGAGCAGCGATGAGCTGCGTCTACGCATGGCGAGCAAAGTTGCTGGAATAGCCAATAAACGTACTCCCGAACCCATACATTTCCAAAATCTTAAAAAGATAATCCCATTCTACCATATCAAACGCCTTTTCGGCATCAAATGAGATGGCAGCGACCGGAGTCTGATCGTTCGCCACTGACCACATGATATTGATGAAACGCCTAATATTATCAGAAGAGCTACGACCCTGAATAAACCCCACCTGATCTATATGTATAAGAGATGTTATAACTTAATCGGTTAGCCAAAATTTTTACATCTAGTTGGATCAGGGAAATTGGACGGTAACTTTTACACTCGTTTGGATCTTTGTCCTTTTTAAGAATCAGACTGATCCGGGCTTGTGTCATGGTTGGCGAAAGCTTCCCATTCTTTAATGATTCAGTATAAACTTCTAACAAAAGTTGAGCCAGTTCTGTAGCATAGGATCTAAAAAATTCTGCGGCAAAACCATCTGGCCCCGGAGCCTTGCCTGTTGGTAAGGACTTAATTACCTCGTCAAGTTCCTCCAGGGTTATCTCAGAATCAAGAGTTTTTTTGCTCATTCATCAGTTTAGGAAGATCTAATGGTTCCACAAAGATTCTAATATCTTCATCAGTAGACGAAGATGTGGAACTATAGAGATCAAGATAGAATTCTTTAAAAGCATTATTAATATCAATAGCTGAGGTAAAAATTTCACCACCAGCAGATTTCACTGAGGGAATGGTAGAAAAAGACTCTCTCTGCTTTATATATTTAGCCAAATGCTTCCCTGCTTTGTCCCCAGACTCAAAGTATGACTGTCTTGTCCTGAGCAACCAAAACTCCACTTTCCGTGACAAAATAAAATTATATCTGTATTTCAGTTGGGTCAATTCTCTGAGACCATCAGACGACATTCGGCACTTCAGCTCTGCCTCTGCACTTTTAATAATGCCTTCCAACTCCACGAGTTATCTTGCTTTGGATTTTTTGGTGAATGAGGCATACTGTATGATCTGACCCCTAAGAACTGCTTTAAGTGCCTCCCAAGCTATGCCCACAGAAGATATTTAGGACCAGTTGGTCTCCATATAAACATTGATTTCAGTCTTTAACATTTGTTGGAAATCAGGATTTCAGAAACATCAAATGGCTTACTCCAATGTATTTATGAAGGAGAGTGCCTGTTTTGGACATGTAAATACTTTGCGACCATTCTTCGTTTCTATTCTCAGTTTGGCCTGGAACATCAGTGCAAAAGTGATCTTCTGTTGGTGTAAGAGTTTCTTGCATTCCCTGAACCGATCGCGTTTCTCTCTTGTTGAATTCGCAAAGTCCGGGATCAAGAAAATATTATGGTTCTTCCAAGAAAGCTTCCCTTTACTCCTCGCCTGGCGCAACACGAGATCTTTATCGGATGATTTCAGAAATTTGGCCAGAATGGATCGGGGCCTATCTCCCTCAGCAGATCTTCGAGCCGGGACTCTGTGAGCTTGCTCGATTTCCAGCTTGTGACCTGTTATGTCAAGCAGCTTCCCAAATCGAGTCCCCGGCTCGCAGTCCCGTCAGAGGCCTCAGCTTGAACACGTAAGTGTCTTTTAATGTCTACAGAGTCTGAGGATTTTGACTTCTTTGCCGTGTTTTCCTCAAAGAACAAGTATGTAACAGGGTGTATCGAATCTCACCGGATCACAACATGAAAATAATTAAAAAACTAACAAAGTTGGCAGAGCTCGAGTCTCACACGTCTGCCTCTCACATGGCGTCACGTGAACCCTCGTTTTAAATGCTTTTTAACCGCGTGCAGTGCGGAGCTTTGTTGTCGCTCGGCTTGTGCCCGTGAGCAGCCGGTGGAAGACACGGCTGAATCTTCGGATGATACGCAGCTCATTTCTCCGTCTCCGTGAGTTAATGAACCCCACATGAAACACGAGACACATGTGAACAGTGCACCGTGTCTTTCACTGTACATGACGTAACTAACAACTAGTTGTCCAGTATGGTTCCATTCACACAGCACTGGTTTGCTGAGAATGCGGTTGTGAGACCTGAAAATTTGCGGATGTCATTTCTGTTAGAGAATGCAGTTGTCTTACCCATAAATTACCATCCTGTGTGTGAACGTAACCGTATTAAGCACTCAACGCAAGTCTGATAACCGTATTCTACTGCTGTGTGAATGTGGCCTAGGTTTATTGTAGGCTATATTACAGGCCTATTGTTTTTATATATGTGTCCTATAGCTATATACACTGGCGGCCAAAAGTTTGTAGTAATGTACAGATTTTGCTCTTATGGAAAGAAATGTGTACTTTTATTCACCAAAGTGGCATTCAACTGATCACAATGTATAGTCAGGACATTAATAACATGAAAAATTACTATTACAATTTGAAAAAAATGTTCAGAACTTCTTAAACTACTTTGTGTTCTCATCAAAAAATCCTCCACATGCAGCAATGACAGCTTTGCAGATCCTTGGCATTCTAGCTGTCAGTTTGTCCAGATTCTCAGGTGACATTCTTGTCGGGTACTTCTCACACACCTTACAGTCTAGCTGATCCCACAAAAGATCAATGGGGTTAAGATCCATAACACTTTTCCAAGTATCTGTTGTCCAATGTCTGTGTTTCTTTGCCCACTCTAATCTTTTCTTTTTGTTTTTCTGTTTTGAAAGTGGCTTTTTCTTTGCCATTCTTCCCATAAGGCCTGCACCCCTGAGTCTTCTCTTTACTGTTGTACATGAAACTGGTGTTGAGCAGGTAGAATTCAATGAAGCTTTCAGCTGAGGACATGTGAGGCATCTGTTTCTCAAACTAGAGACTGTGATACTTATCCTCTTGTTTAGTTGTACATCTGGGCTTTCCACATCTCTTTGTTCTTGTTAGAGCCAGTTGTCCTTTGTCTTTGAAGACTGTAGTGTTCACCTTTGTATGAAATCTTCTGTTTTTTGGCAATTTCAAGCATTGTATAGCCTTCATTCCTCAAAACAATGATTGACTGATGGATTTCTAGAGAACGCTGTTTCTTTTTTGCAATTTTTGACCTAATATTGACCTTAAGACATGCCAGTCTATTGCATACTGTGGCAACTCAAAAATAGACACAAATACAATGTAAAGCTTCATTTATTAAACCAAATAGCTTTCAACTGTGTTTGATATAATGGCAAGGGATTTTCTAGTACCAAATTAGCAATGTAGCATGATTACTCAAGGATAAGGTGTTGGGGTGGTGGCTGCTGGAAATGGGACCTACCTAGATTTGATCAAAAATGACTTTTTTCAAATAGTGATGGTGCTGTTTTTTACATCAGTATTGTCCTGACTATACTTTGTGATCAGTTGAATGCCACATTGGTGAATTAAAGTACCAATTTCCTTGCGAAACAGCAAAATCTGTACATTATTCCAAAATTTTGGCCGCGCACGTGTATATATAATACTTTAAAAAAAACAAAAACATTTTTTTAACTGTTTTCTGAAGGTTAGTTTCTTTTTAGACTAATCGACTTCCACAATTTGTCCTGGGATGATGGATATAAATAATCAGATGTTTATCGAGAGTGGGTAATTGAACTTGATGATGCACTAAACCGTCATTAAATGTACTTTACATGAGGAAAGTATTGCATGCCTGATACTGCGTGGTTAACTTGCATCGACTCTTTCTTTTGAAGTCAATGAATATTTCAGTAAAGTAATTTGTTGAATCAAAGCCTTTTATTGTAAAGGATTGTTTGATAAGTAGGTTTATAGTGCATTTTCAACATGTCAGCCGAGTTCAGGGTGTGCTGCGCAGTTAAACAGCTCTTACGCCGCCTCGTCTCATCTCTCACTCTGGCTGCTGCATGGAGCACCGCTCGGGCGGCTCACAAGCCCAGTTTAAACTGTAACCTGAAGACACAGGGTGAGTCTGAATCTTATCACATGGCTTGTTGAGCGCGTTGCCACGGAGACATAGCGTATGTGGAGGCTTCATGCCACCCACCGCGGCATCCGCGCTCAACTCACCACGCGCCCCACTGAGAACGAACCACATTATAGCGACCACGACGAGGTTACCCCATGTGACTCTACCATTCCTAGCAACCGGGCCAATTTGGTTGCTTAGGAAACCTGGCTGGAGTCACTCCGCACACCCTGGGATTCGAACTAGCGAGCTCCAGGGGTCAAAGTTTTAGATCTGTAAGATTTTTTTATGTTTTTAAAAGAAGTCTGTTCTGCTCACCAAGGCTGCATTTATTTGATCCAAAATACAGCAAAAACAGTGATATTGTGAAATATTTTTCTATTTGAATATATTGTCAAATGCAATTTATTCCTGTGATCAAAGCTGAATTTTCAGCATCATTACTGCAGTCTTCAGTGTCACATGATCCTTCAGAAATCATTCTAATATGCTGATTTTCTAATATAGGCATATTTACAGCACACTTTACACCCGAACAGATATTTGCAAGCACAAGCTTCGTTGATGATAATGAGGCAGCATAAACACGTTAAAATATAATCTAAACATTCATATTATTTTTATATCATATTACGTATCATATTTATATCATACAGCATGCAATTTAAATACCTGCATTAGCAGAAATAACATTTAAATGTAACTAAATCTTGCCTATTAGGACATATTTCAAATTTCAGTACTCTGAATCCTGGCTGGCAAGTCTGGAAATAGTTTAACTAGTAAAATATGTACATGTTTACATAAAATAGCATGTCAACTAATATGTAAGTAAAACTAAATGACTTACTCATCCGAAATTATATCCTCGGCTGGATCAAGCCGCTCTTCAAACGTTCTTTGTCGGATTTCCGCTCTCCTTCTGAGGAAAATGTGAACTCTTCCTCACTATCCAGGTGCTTCCTCACCTGTGCAGCGTGCCATCTTCCAAACGTGCAGAAAAGTGAATGAACTTGATGTTTTTTAAGGCATTGTTGGGGGTGTTTACCATTTGCATTGATCGCCTAATCACATTACCATATGAATAGCGCGCTCTGCTGGTGGGTGAGATCACATTAGGGATAATTAGCTGAGCCCGGAGAAACTGTACAGTTTCATACAGATTACATTGCAGGAGAATATTTGTTTTAAATTTGAATTCTTTTTTTTAAAAGTAGACATTTTAAGCTTTCTTTAGACATACAGTGCATCCGGAAAGTATTCACAGTGCTTCACTTTTTCCACATTTTGTTATGTTACAGCCTTATTCCAAAATGGATTAAATTCATTATTTTCCTCAAAATTCTACAAACAATACCCCATAATGACAACGTGAAAGAAGTTTGTTTGAAATCTTTGCAAATTTATTAAAAATAAAAAACGAAAAAAAATCACATGTACATAAGTATTCACAGCCTTTGCCATGACACTCACTCACAATTCCTTGAGTGGCCCAGCCAGAGCCCAGTCTTGAACCCGATTGATCATCTCTGGAGAGATCTGAAAATGGCTGTGCACCGACGCTCCCCATCCAACCTGATGGAGCTTGAGAGGTCCTGCAAAGAAGAATGGGAGAAACTGCCCAAAAATAGGTGTGCCAAGCTGGTAGCATCATACTCAAAAAGACTTGAGGTTGTAATTGGTGCCAAGGGTGCTTCAACAAAGTATTGAGCAAAGGCTGTGAATACTTATGTACATGTGATTTTTTTTAAATTTTTTTATTTTTTTTTTAATACATTTGCAAAGATTTCAAACAAACTTCTTTCACGTTGTCATTATGGGGTATTGTTTGTAGAATTTTGAGGAAAATATTGAATTTAATCCATTTTGGAATAAGGCTGTAACATAACAAAATGTGGAAACGTGAAGTGCTGTGAATACTTTCCAGATGCACTGTATGTTTCATGTTTGTGTGATAAATATTCGCGGAGTTTCAGTTCATTTTTTTGACGTGTTTCAGAAAGATGCTCGTGGAGACAGCGCACCCTGTTTATTTTCTTTATTTTACAAAAGCACAAGGTTTTGTTGTTATTGTGAATGTACACAAATAAAAGTAGACCCTTTATAGTCTCTAATGATGTCTTTCACTTATCTGTATGCCCAAAAATGACAGTGTTTTAAGTTGTTTCCGCTGTTATGCAGAGAAAATCCAGCAGGATGCGCCAGCGCGTCCGTCGACCTCAGAGGGTTAAATTCTCTCATTATTTACTCACCCTCATGATATCCCAGGTGTGTATGATTTTCTTTCTTCACCAGAACACATTTGAAGAAAAATAGAAAAATGTCTCAACTCAGTAGGTCCTTAAAATGCAAGTGAATGGCAATTTCTCTTTTGATGCTCCAAAAATCACTGACAGTCAGCATAAAATTCATCCATAAGACACCAGCTGTTAAATTAATGTCTTCTAAAGTGACACGATCGCTTTTGGTGCGAAAAAGATAAATATTTAAGTCCTTTTTTTTTTTTACTCTAAATCATGCTTCATGTTGGCAGTGGTATGCACGTGTGACGTAATCGCATTGGCATTTGAAATGGGCAAGAACTGACACACGTGCATCACAGCCGGAAGAGCAGCGCTGTTTACAAGTGAGGAGTAACGCTGTACAGTAGCTTGGTTGATTTTGGTTTAGATCTGTTATTATCTGTTTCTTTACTCACAATGGTGCATTTGTGTGCTTTTCCTGGATGTCTCAACCGAGTGGAGAATGTGAGATTACCTCGGTATCCATGGCAATGCAAATACGTCACACAAGAGACCACTTGGACTCCACCCTCTCCTGAATTGTTGGATTATAGTTAAAAAGTACTTAAATATTGATATTTTTCACACCAAAAGCAATCGTATCACTTTAGAAGACATTAACAGTCTTATTGATGACGATTATGCTGACTGTCTGTGATTTTTGAGAAAGAAAAATCGCAATTCACTTGCATTTTAAAGACCTACTGAGCCAAGAAATTGTTCTGTTTTTCTTCAAATGTGTTCTGGTGAAGAAAGTCATACACTCCTGGTATATGATGAATAGTGGTCGACCGATATATCGCAGAAGTCGACAAATCGGCTGATATTCAGAATTTTTTAATTATCAGCATCAGTCGATAAATTTTCCCCTTTGGCCAATTTGTTTCTTGAGGGTGCTGAGAATCGCCTGCTTGCATGTGAAGTGACTGAGACATGTAAACGAGCAGTCACGGTTCGTTTTGTTGTTCCGTTCCATCGGGTTACTAAAATAATAGACCGGTGTTCAACATGGTGTCATTTAAACGGTCCGCATTTCAGAGCTGCAACAGACGTGTTTGAGCTCATAATGTTAAAGTGCTCGCCTGTTTCATTCTCCCTCTCCTCAACAGTTCCCTGTAACTTTTAACTGTCTTGTCTTATGATAAAAAGGCAAATATCAATAAAACTAATATCATATACCATCTGCAAATGTGCACATATCTCGTTTCAACCGATGTAATAAACCAACCTCGCACAGCTTCCGCAGATCCAGCATCCTGTGGAACGCTCAAAAATCTTCCTCTGAAGCGCGTATTCCTTCAGCCAGAATCAAAAACTTAAGGATCAGGATCAAAACTTTCTATGATTCACAAATCATGATGTTCAGTATGTGACAATCCAAGCAGGCTATCCAGGCCATTTAAACTGTCAGGAGATTGCTGCTCGCGCTGGATGTGAGTGCAGTTTCAAAGTAAAAGCATTTTACGTGTGCTATAAGTAAATGTCTTATTCACTATGCACTGTATGTGCAATTGGTTTGATTCTGTATTTTTTGTGAATGCGATTGCTAATGTGGACATGCCATCCATGAACTACTGTGTGTACTGTTATTTCCTTCTTCCTAATATAATAACAATTTCTTCATGTGCAAATAAATTACTAACATTTTATGACTAAACAGGAATCAGAAGTAACTGCTATCTACCATTTTAAAATACAAAATTATTTAGATTATTTTTTACAAAGTTAAAGTTTAGTGTGAAATTTAGTAAATACAGTGCTGAAGAGTTTATTATTTTTTAGAAATTGTATGTTTATTTACTATATTAAATTGTGTGAAATGTCGGCATTGTATCGGCATGAAAATAATTAGGTTTTTATTATAATGCAATCATTACCAGGGAATTTGTATGTGTGGTTGTGGGTAATTAAAACATACTCGTAGGGGTGTGTAAAAATATTTTTACGATTAATCGTAATCTTCATTAGAACGATCTTGATATCGATTCTTAAATCCTAAGATCAGTCTTTAACTCAATGCACAACCCTCTACTACAATGAGAGGAAATCACTCGCATTTGCAGCCAAATTTCACGCTATGCTACTAAAGTGAATACATTTGGCAACTGGCTGGTAAATGTTTAGATTTCACTCACCAGTAATTGTGTAGTTTAGTTGTGAAATGTTCAGCAGCGAGATCCTTTCACAGCGTGTTGAGTGTAAAAGTTGTGGTGTTGCTAGTAAAAGTAATGTCCAAGACTAGATCCACGCAACCCATTTGTCATTGAATACAGTCTCTTAATACCCTTTGTTCTTTACAGTCAGTTGTTGATCAAAAACAACTACAAACAGGGTTCGTAAATGGTGCTTGAAATATTTGAATTTAGTTTTTCGTTTTTCGTGGAAAACCCTTTGAAAATAGCTATTTTTACCAAGATGTGGTTAAAAAGTGCTTGAATTATAGAAAATCATTAAATACGTTGCTTAAATCATTTAAAGGTGCAGTATGTAACAATTTTCATGTAATATTCACCTTTTTTTGCCAATGTGTGAATGGCTTGTAATGCAACTTAAAAAATTAGCCCTTCCCGGACTTCCTAGGTTGCCTGTAGACTGATTTTCATGTGAAGGGAGCGTGTCGGTTTTGCTGGGAAAATCCAAAGGATGTGACGTTTATGCGCGCTTCTGAGAGCCTTGCCTCAGTGCTTCTCTTCCACTATTCAACAGTGACAACAAAATGCAACACTAGGTAACGTTATCTTAGAGATGGAATCCAGCAAACGTCCGGCTACAAGCACAACACCGACTCCTACACAAACTCCGAGCAAGCCCAAAAAAAAAAGAAGAAAAAAACATTTATCTACTGAATCCCGTCTGGCTAAGCGGGAACGTGATCGTGGTTGAGTGAAAACTAGAGTGAACATCGGCAGGGCATTTGATTCCTGGAGGGACCTTCATTCGGTTTTGGGGACTCTGAATTGGCATTCTTCTTATTGGACAGGTAAGCTTACATAACTGCAAAGCATGTGAAATATAGTGCCATAAGGATTGATCTATGTCATTTTAGCTAACTTGAACTAGGGGTGTGACGAGATCTCGTGCCACGATATTAAAACGTGACGATATTTCTCGTTGAGGTGAAAAGCTGTCTCATGATATCAGCACGACGGAGTGTGAGGGTGAAATTAGCATAGCAGATGCCCCCGTCACTTTTAAATCGTTTGTGTGGCAGCATTTTAGGTACCCAGTGGAAACAATAAACGGTGACAGAAAAGACACGAACAAAGGCTGTGTCTCGTTTGGAAGGCTGCGTCCTCCGGAGGTCGCTTTTGTCGGCTGCATACGTCATCGAGGCTGTCTCATTTAATTTTTTTTTCTGAGACAGCCTCGAATGCGGCCGACAAATGCGACCTCCGGAGGATGCAGCCTTCCAAACGAGAGACAGCCAATATGTAAGCACTGTAAGAAAATAGTGCCGTACACAGCGGCTAACACAAGCACTATGCAAAGACACCTACAGAACCACCGCAGCGAATCATGTTCAGTCTCTTTGTACGTTACGTCATTGTTTTGGCCGATGCTCGCTCGCTCGCTCACGTCCCTATGGAGTGTGTGCACGAGCGTGAGCATGAGCAACATGTAGCTGGCTGCAGTTCACTTAACGGACACAGGTGTCATTAATAACAAGGGTTTCTGAATCTTACATAGGGTTTTTCCTGGCTCAAAATGAGGCAGAGGTGGTACCATCCTGATCATGTGCACACATACACTTGTACCATGCCTTCCACTGGCTGAAGCAAACACTTACAAGCAACATATTTTAGGTGTTCTAATAATTATTTGTCTTATGGAAATATTATTATGTTTGAAGAAAATGACAATTATCAACTTATAGCATATTTAATTATAAAAGCTAACCTGTTCAACATTAAATTAATTAAATACAACATAACAGCTGATGTGTTAATTTATAGTTAACAAACAGCAAACTTGATTAACCTCTTAAACCGATAATAAGATCATCTCTGATCTCAGGTATGTGGGTGTTTATGGTGAGAAGGGACGATGTGTAGAGACCAATCGGCCATTGTTTTACAGCTTGGATTGGACTGATTGCTTAGATTGACAGGTCTTGATTTACCATGCGCACAACTGAAACAGTGCTGGATCTTATTACTTGTTACGTATTCTATGTAATTATGTTTCTGGTTTATTGTGGCATTTACAAATGTAAGTAGTTCTTAGGTTCAGTTAAACCCTCAGATCACTTGTTTGGAGAGTTTTTTTGGACTTTTGATAAAGGCTACCTTGGTTCCAAATGCCATAACTTGCTTTGAGATAACAATAGAAAATTTTGCCCAGATACATTTGACATGATTGTAGCATCATGTCAAGCATGAATAATTAACAAAATGAATAAATAAACTGCATCACTTTCTCAGCAGTGTTGTAACATAAGAGCCTCCAAACATGAGATGTACATGTTTGCATTTATTTATTTTTTTTCCTCCCAATTTGGAATGGTCAATTCCCAATACATTAATTCCTCGTGGTGGCGTAGTGACTCGCCTCAATCCGGGTGGTGGAGAACGAATCTCAACTGCCTCTGCGTCTGAGCTTTCAAATAGCAAAAAATAAATAAATAAAATAAAAAAATAAAAGGTATCATTCTATAACCTGACCTTTAAAAATATGAAATGGCTTGACTCTGTTTTGCACATTTGCTAGAAAATATATTTTAAATTGTCAATTGCCTGAAAAAAATCCTTGTCCCCTTCAACTGGTACACCACTTCTATAACATTTAAAGTTATTTATGTGTTTATTTTGTACTTTTAATACAAGCATTAGTGCAAGGCCGAACAAATGTGCAAAAAAGCTAAACAAAATTATTAATAAATTTAAAAGAATGTTTGTCCGTTTATTTCATGGCATTGGTGTTATCAATGTTAAAACCTTTAAAAAAAAAAAATTTAAATACAAAAAGTTGTGGAAAATAAATTAAGGTCAAAGTTCAGAGGCTGCTTAAATATGCATATAGTGATTTTTCCCAGCATGTTCAAAAGTTTTCAAATTAACTATTTTCACACAAAAATTTGGTGTTGCAACCCATTTAACCCTCATTAGTGTTAACTTGCTTCGTTCGTGAAACAAAATTAAATAATAAAAAATAACAGTCAAGTTGTCCTTTATGAATAAAAATAATCTTATAATGTTTACCCTCAGCGTTTATGGGCAAAAACTGAACTGAACAGAAAATTTCAATATTTTGTAAGTTGGAAAGTCCCATTGAGAATGACCCATTAGTAATTTTGGTTAGTTCCTCACATATATCTGTTGTGTGACTTTAGAAAACATGGAACATTGCATACTGTTTACTGTTCTTGGAAACCGAAGTGCATTTTAAGGGAGCACACTATAATTGCACATCAATTGCATCATGAATGAACCAAGAATTGTTACTGTGTAGTGAAATATGCACAATGAGATATTTGTATTTGTAATAAGTGGTGCTTTATAAAAAAATTCGTTTTAATGACATCTCGAGCATAGTCCTTGAAAACTAATAAAAATGTGCTTAAAGTCCTTGAATTTAACTTTGAAGCATCTGTACGAATGCTGTACAAAAAACATTTAATTCTAATCATGCATCGCACAGATTAGGTAAAGCCATTCGTGTCCTCTCTAGTTAACATGCGCTCATTTAAAGACGCTGTTTACAGAAATGCCGTTTTTTGTTAGAGACAGTACCTGTTTTCGCACATGTTCAACAAATAAATTTAAATACTTGGAAATAGTACAAATTATGCAATTTAACAATAAATATTAGTGCCTGACTGATTATTGGCTGATATTAGCCTTTCACAGATATATCTGTATCGGCGTATATGTTTTCCTATATGCGCAGATATGAAAACTTTTTTTTTTTTTTTTTTTTTTTCTTTCAGAACATATAGTGCAGAAAACAATGCTTGGTGATTTAGAATAGGTGTCATAATGTAGTTTGTCCAGCAGAGCTCACTCTGTCACCATTGTTTACAGAACTGAGCTGACGGTGGTTCTGTAGATGGTGCGGAGGTAAGCGGTGTCTTCACGGTAAGTTGCTAAATATTTTGTGAAATACATACTGAAAAGTTAATAAACAATGACCCCATCATTTTCCCTTTTCAATATAACTTATATAATGTTAACCCTGTCCCTGACAACAATGTCACTCATGTTTATCACATCTGTTTGCTATGTTAGCCAGCTATAGTTTGTCAATGCAGTCAGTAATGTAGCAGATTGAAAGGTAAGCAACAGACCATCTTTTTGCAGCTCAGCAGACAACGGTGTGGTGGTGGATTGTGTCTGTTGATTGTTGATTTCACGCAATGTTGTTACCTAGTTGGTGAGACGACAATGTCCATCTTTTATTCTCCGTGACAATGACATACAAGATGGCGCCAAGTATGGCTGCTGTGCTGTGAGCGCAGACCCAATATTGTAGTTTTTTTGTTTGTTTTGTCTACAGTTCTTATGTTTCTTGTCTTGGATGTTGTCTGCCTTATTGTCTATGATAGACAAACACTTTTGGATATTGGGTCTGCAATAGGGCTGAAACGATTAGTCGACGTTATCGACAACGTCGACAATAAAAAATTGTCGACAAAAATGTTCGTTGTCGAATAGTCGTTTGATCTTAACGTAACATAAGATCATATGAAACTCTAATGATTGCACACAAGAGCAGCACTGCAGCGCCTGACTGAGGAGAGGAAGAAAACACATCTCACAGTCCAGACGCACTCTAAACTTTCCAGACAGTTTCAGGTGATGTAGATCGCAAATTATGAGGGAATTATAATGCAAAAATACAAAAGTATATACAGAAGCACTCTTGTTGTGGAATAAGCAGAGCCAGAGCTGACGCTCGGCTTAAGCAAAACTTGCGTGTCGAGTGTCTTTAAAGGAAACACCCTGGCGTTACATCTTTAATGCAGTTCTATTTTATGCGTTATAGATTTATTAAAGTTAAAATAATAAGGAATTGGCATTTCTCTGTGCGGTCGGCGCCTCTTCTATGAGTTGTGCAAAGTGTCCCGATCTAAGGGGGAGAGATTGAAACTGCACCCGGCTGAGGTACACTCTGTTGCAGGGACGCTCATCCCTCGAGTGCGCGTGCTTAATGCAGCTAGATTATAACGCGATGGCAACTTATTGAATCATAATATGTCACTATGCATTTCTTATCGTGAAGAAAATTGGCAAAACGCAGCTTTATTAATAAGAGAGTTTGTTTTTTTGTGAGTTAAAGATGGATTGAAGTGAACAAAAAGGTGAGAGAGGGTAGTCTTCGCCCCATTATACACTGCAAAAATATATATTTTTTTATTTGTTTTTGTTTTGGCTTGTTTTCCTATCTATCTATCTATCTATCTCCTTTTAAAACAATGTACATTTACTTTAGCAGCTATACTGCAGAAGAATTTTTCTGTTTGTCGTTTTTTCTGCGACCAATCAAAACTTGGTCGACCAAGACTCCTCTCATCGACTAACGTTTGGTCGACTATCAGGGGTCAGCCCTACAATTAACTTGACATTCATATGCTTTTTACAAAAAAATAAAAAATTTAAATATTCATTTTAATATCTGCTATATTATATGCAGTATATATGCAATTTGGAACAAAAGAAAACTACTTGTGATCACTGGGATAGACACTCTTTATTTTGTATTATTCCAAATAATTTCAGTTTGGGCGGTGGGGGTTCCCCAATGTTCCTTGCACTCCGATGACGTCATAGAATTAGCGTATCGAATATCACATTATCCAACAACTCGTCGCATAACGCATTTTTCCTCCATATCGTGCTGCCCTACGTGCAGCCCTTCTCTTTTCCTGTTGTTATCTCTATTCTATGAGTAATGTTCACAACATGTTGCAGATGTATTATAACAGATAACAGTTATATTTAAAGTTAAAGATGTGATCTTATGATTCATCATCAACTAAAGGAAAAATCTTGTATTATCTACTTTTAATGTTATACCCTGACAGGAAGACAGAACACTTGAATGACATTGTGCTGGATCACTATTGTTTTTTCTTTGGCAGCAACACACCTTGAAAGAGAATCTGACCTCTGCTATATTTTAGTGTTACAATAAATAAAACATAAAAAAAATAAATAGAATGAGAACAGACAGTTGTGTTCATTTGGTTTATTTTCTTATGATAATCCGGTTTATACCCAATATGGTGCTGACAATTTTTCTTAAAGATTGTCTTCGAGAAAGCTTTTATGAACACACGAGTCCACAATAAGCAGTACAAATACAGTAGATGGACAAAAGAATGCATGATGGTAAGATGATTATTAATCACAGTACTACAGTATTTCTGATCAATGTAAATGGAGTTGCTTGGTCGTTCACAATTTAATGAGCCTATCAGCATCTTCGTCCGACAACAAGAATGAAGTAGTTTCTCTTCACAGTGTTTAACTAAACTTGTGTAATGTTTGATGTTGTAAATATATGATGAAGCAATGAATCACCATCGGTCTCACAACCTTGTTTGTAATTTTCACGTGTAACAGTTGTAGTTCTGAAGCGAATGGTCAAACAACTCTTACGTCGAGCAAAGGATTGTGGACAATACTAGCCGAAAAAGTGTTCACGAATCCACCCTTAAAACATCTACTGGAAATAGTAGACTATCCGGGCAACTTTGGGACACTCATTTCCACATACTATGATTTGGGACATCCTAATTCTTATCTTGGATACGGTTTAGTAGTATTTAGCTCTGCCAGTACTATCGATATATCACGATACTCTTCCTCACGATATTATATCGATACTTTAGATTCCTGAATCGTGATATTTATATTCAACTATTTCTGTATTCATGTCATGTCCAACAATTCAGTAAAGACAAAGCAGGTGAAAAAGTGCAAACTCAGAGCTGCGTTTCTCAGTGCAGTCAGAGATGCTTTAATGAGGAATGAGAGAGACTGAAACTGTTTCTCTCGCGGACATGCTGGTTCTCACACGTTTAACACAAGGACCGTGCAAAAATGTCGATTTTCCGACTAACCGTTATCTTCATTTGATTATATCCATATTAGGTATACATTAGCGATACAGTGTATATATACACTACCGGTCAAAAGTTTTGAAACACTTGACTGAAATGTTTCTCATGATCTTAAAAATCTTTTGATCTGAAGGCATATGCTTAAATGTTTGAAATTAGTTTTGTAGACAAAAATATAATTGTGCCACCATATAAATTTATTTCATTATAAAACTAAAATTTAATTAAAAATTTTTTTTTGGGAAATTGATGACTTGGACAAAATAATAAAGAAAAGCAGCCAATAAGTGCCCAACATAGATGGGAACTCCTTCAGTACTGTTTAAAAGCATCCCAGGGTGATACCTCAAGAAGTTGGTTGAGAAAATGTCAAGAGTACATGTCTGCAAATTCTAGGCAAAGGGTGACTGCTTTGAAGATGCTAAAATATAACACAGTTTTGCTTTATTTTGGATTTTGTTTAGACACAACATAATTCCCATAGTTCAATTTATGTTATTCCATAGTTTTGATGACTTTACTATTATTCTAAAATGTGGAAAAAAAATTATAATAAAGAATGAGTAAGTGTTTCAAAACTTTTGACCGGTTGTGTGTGTATGTATGTTTGTGTGTGTATATATATATATATATATATATATATATGATTCTATATATATTGCGATACATGACAATATCATGATTTGATTTCATTTAAATTAATTTGGGTATATTTCAGTTATAAAATCCATTTTGCTTACAGTATGAAAGAGGATCTTTCAGCTAATGCTGTTATTCATTATACTGGGGACCTTCTAACTTGTTAAATTAATGACATCAATTTTAAAATATTTATTTTATCATTAGATTTCCATTGTTTTGGTGACATTTTAGCTTTTATAAAAATATAGTCTATGTATTACATCAATAAATATGATGTATTGAAATTGCATATACAGTATTGTTACATGTTTGTTGTTTACATGCCTAATTTGTACTATTTACAAATATTTACTTGGATGTGTAGAACAACGACTAAAATGGTATTGTCTCATTAAGACCTGTGGCATTGACTTTGACAGTTGTGTTTGGTTGGTTGAATGACATCTTTAAAGCATTCATGCTATGTGTGGTTAGAATTAAATGTTTCTTTTGTTGTTTTTGATAATTGACTGTAGAGTACAAAAAATATATTAAGAGACATTATTAAACAACAAATGGTTTGCTTGGATCTAGTCTTTGGACTCACATCACACAGAAAGAGTCAAAGCTTTTACTCTCAGCATGCAGTGAAAAGATCTCGGTGCTGAACTTCACCTCTACACCACTTAAACACTGGTGAGTGAAATCTAGAAAAATTACCAGCCAGCGGCTAATCACAGACTTTTTTTTTGTAGCAAATGAGAAGTATTTACGCACATATGATTGTAGGGGATTGCAGATAGAAATAAAGAGTGATCTTGGCATTTTAAGAATTGACATTGGGATTGTACAAATGAAGATTAAGTAGAAAATCAATATTTTTGCCTGGCCATAAATCCAAATGCAGGAGAGAGGTCCAGCATGTCTATGAAAGAAACTCATTGAAGCATCTCTGACTGCACTGAAAATATCATGATATATCATGATACACGGATTTAAGTATCAATACAATATCGTGAGAAAAAGTATCATGATATCGATATTTCATTGTATCGACAGCCCTAATTGATATCTCAAAACTGATCTTTTACTCTATGTGCAGCACTTTACAATGAGAGTATATCACTCCCATATGCGACTTAAAATGTCTGTAATTAGCGACTGCCTGGTAATATTTCAGATTTCACTCAATTCAGCACCGGGTTCAGTGTCCTTTCTCTGCATGTTGAGTAAAAGTTTGGTTCGCCTTGTAATGTGTGTCCACAGATTCACGTAATCCATTTGTCATTGATAATGTCTCTTATAATTTCCTCTTTGGTCTTTACAGTTAGATGTTGATAAACCCAACAAAAATAATTTAATTGTAATCAGACATTTGACTCCATTCACATTAAAGTCCCTGTCTTTAAAGAGACAGTACTGGGTTTTAGCATGTGTTCTACATTGTATTGCAATTAGAGCCAGACCGAAATGGGATTTTTGAGACCGATACCGTTTTTAGAGAGGGAAAATTCACCGATTACCGATATGGTGGCCGATATATTGAATTTTTGAGCTGGAATGAAAACTGACCTTTTCTATGTGGATTTTTCACCGATTTTGCACAGATATGACAAATATATGCAAAGGTACTTGGAAGGCTGCTTTCTTAAATATTTTTATCAAAGAATATTTTACATTATTATTATACATTGTCAACAAATTCTAGAAATGAACTGAGAAAATAAAGAATAAATAAAAATACAATAAATAGCTTAATAAGCATCAGTACTGTATGTTTAGTATAAGTCAGTTGCTGACCATTTAAATAAAGAATAAATAAAAACAAAACAAATAGCGAAATAAACATCAGTATTACTGTTTAGTATCAGTCAAATGCTGACCGTTTAAATTAAAAATAAAATAAATAGCTAAAATAACATCAGTACTGTTTAGTATCAGTCAAATGCTGACCATTTAAATAAAGAATAAATAAAAATAAAATTAGTTAGCAACTTACCATGAAAACACACCGCTGAACTCCGCCCTGTCTGCAGATCCACCATCAGCTCCGAGTCAGCTCTGTAAACAATGGAGTCGGAGTGCACTCTGCTGGACAAACTATGCTATGACACCAATTCTAAAGCATTGTTTTCTGCATTATATGTTCTGAAAAAAGTTTTCATATCGGTAAAATATACACCGATACCGATATATCGGTGAAAGGCTAATATCGGCTGACCGTTATATCGGTCGAGAACTAATTGCAATATATCGTATCATGATACGTATGGTAAAGTGAGGTGGCTGGCAATTAGGGTTGGGAACCGAGAACCGGTTCTTGTTCAGAACCGGTTCCATTCTTTAAAAAATACCGGAATCGTATGATCTTCGTTACTTTCGGTTCTGTTAACGGTTCTCCAGCGTGCAATAGGGCTGGGGAAAAACATTTATTCTGTTATAAATCGTCTCCCTGATTAAAAATCTATTTTTTTAATATAAAAAATTACATGTTTATCTTCATGCTACAATAATTAGATACATTTTGGAAGCTATATTTGTGCTGAGTTCTACACTAACAGGTTTTCTCTCTGAGAAATTTTGTCTCTTTAATTCTTTACGTTTAGTCATTTTAGTGCACTAGTGCTACAGCCATCAAAGCGCCATTTGTTCACTGTCGGACATCAAAATCCTCTACAGTGATCAATGTTCCTGTTATTATATAATCCAGAAGTTTATTTGAGAGGTGTTGTTGAGCGTATTTGTCAGAAGTCATTCTGCAGATTCTGTCTGACACTGCTTTAATAAGTAGTTTAGCTGTAAAAAGTCTTGTCAAACTGTTGGTGCCGTAAACTACATGTCAAGCCCCCGCAATATTTATAATCTAACAGCCGGGGTATGCGCAGTGGCAGGTAATTTTGCACATTTACCCACCACTGTCAACAAGAAATGCTGCTAGACACAAAGACGCGTGCTTGAGGAAACACACCTGATTATATTGAAGAACAGATGAAAAAAATGCCAGCGTTGCATGCGTTTTAGCTTTTTTGTTTAGAAGTTCGTTTGCGCATTGATGCCTACGAGCGCAGCACAACCATGTCTCGTTGAACACACACAAATGGTGAGTTCTCACTTTTCTTTTTCTGTCAGTCATCTGGGAGCTGTTTGTAAGAATAGTGTTGTCTGAGAACACTGGATAGGATCTCAGACTATCTCAGGATGCATATGCATCATCATATGAAATGTTTGTCATACTTCAGTACAGCCGCAGAAATGGTTCTTGAACAAGTTTACTCTTCAGCCTCCATTTGTATGTTGCAAAATTATCATTATGATAATAGTGTAATAGCCTATGGTAATATGTTATATTTTATATTCTAAAATAACCAAATTAGTTTGTTAATGATATACTGTATATATTTAATTGTTGAATACAAATGGACATAATGCAGCCTTAAACATGGGTTCCTTTGCACTAACTCGCCGAGCTCAGACAACACACTGACTTGTCAATTAATAGTTTAAAATTTTAAACTAAACTTACTTGCAAATGATATATTACAGAGTGAAACAGTTGTTATTAAAGATACAACTGTTCTTCAATAGACATTTCTTTCTGAGAAAATGGACAATGTTTTTTGTATTATCTTTTTATGATTTTTTTTATATCAAAACATCAAATTGCAATACTTACAGAATCGCTATACCGCAATACATATCAAATCGGCTAGGAAATATCATTGCAATATCGAATCAGGAGGTCTGTGGCAGTTCCCAGCCCTAGCGTGCAATTTTCCGCCGATGCGGCTGGAACACCGCCCTGAAATACTCTGACAGCATTTTCAGCAGCACATCTCTGCAGCAGCACTGCCCTTTACTGACTCTAAAGCGTAAAACACACAGCTCTACCAGTGCCAGCTCTTTTGAATCTACAGCGCGAAACATACACGCTTCCAGTATAGTTTGATTACCAAAAGAATTATTTTAAGGAGCCGGTTCTTTTGAATCTACAGTGCAAAACATACGGTGCTTCCAGTATAGTCTGATCCCGAAAGTACCATTCTAGTGAGCCATTTAAAAAAAAAAATGTTTTATCTACAGCGCGAAACATACACCGTTCTGTTTATAGTCCGGTATACAAGTGATCTTATCTGATGTGCAAGTTATGAATGTCCAACTCTAAATTAAATAAGTCACATGCCTGAAGTACAACATTAGGCGACATGACAGTCTAAACTGTCTCTGGAACTGTAACTGTTTATTTAATGAAGACCTGTGCCTCTATTAAATCAAGCAGTGCAGTTACTGACTGGTTGTTCATATGACAATGTATAATTAAAGATACATGAGTTTTGTTGTAATAAGTGGAATTGTATAAAATAATAAATTAATTAATGAAATATGCCATCACATTTCATGTTGGTTTAGATTTTTTAATTTAAAATATAGTTAGGATCTATTATTGGATTCTATTTATTTCTCTAAAAAGGTTGCAAACACACATTTTACAAGAACTGTATTAAATTTATTTCTGTGGTTATATCTGCTCTGTAGAAATCGGAAATGCATGATTGTAACAGACAGCAGAGGGTAGTAAATGCTGTAAGTATTGCATTTCTCATTTCCATATAATTATAAAAAAATAAAAAAAAAGTACTAAAAGAATTACTGGAATCGTTACTGGAACCGTTAAGGAACCAGAATCATTAAGAGGAATCTGAACTGGAATCATAAAATTCCTTTCGATTCCCAACCCTACTGGCAATACCCAGCTGTACTGTTTAGGGCAGCTAGAGTCCAGATTGGGACATAGGGAATGACTTTTCCTTTTGCTGTTATGTGCCATCATGTTACCACAATAATAGACTGGTGTGCAACAGTGTCTCATTCAAGCAGTCCTCTGATGAGCAGATGCGCATGAGCTCATGCGCTGACTCCCTATCTCTCCTCAGCTCTTCCCTGTAACTTTATATTTTATTTTATTTTCTCCCAGTTTGGAATGCCCAATTCCCACTACTTAGTAGGTCCTCGTGATGGCGCGGTTAATCACCTCAATCGGGGTGGCGGAGGACAAGTCTCAGTTGCCTCCGCTTCTGAGACCGTCAGTCCGCGCATCTTATCACGTGGCTCACTGTGCATGACACAGTGGAGACTCACAGCACGTAGAGGCTTATGCTACTCTCCGCGACCCACGCACAACTTACCACTTGCCCCACTGAGAGCGAGAACCCCTAATCGCAACCACAAGGTGGTTACCCCATGTGATTCTACCCTCCCTAGCAACTGGGACAATTTGGTTGCTTAGGAGACCTGGCTGGAGTCACTCAGCATGCCGTGGATTCGAACTAGCGAACTTCAGGGGTGGTAGCCAGCGTCTTTTACCACTGAGCTACCCAGGCCCCCTCAGTTGTTCCCAAATTTGAACACTCCGGCTGGAAAGGGTTAATGCTGTTAAGGCATTTATTTATTTGCATTATTGTTTTGTTATTTTTATGTTTATGTATTTTTAGAATTATATAATCTTTGTTTTTTACACGAGAGAGATGAGGAAAGAGTACTGTTGCGTTACTATATGTCCTCTTTATATTTGCATATTCCAAATGGACTCGAACCAAACTGAACCAAACGTATTTTTTTTAATGTCTGGTTAAAATAACACAAAAATAAAAAGAAGTTACAGTGATATAAATACACATGGAATAATGTACATTAAGGAAAACAGGTATAGAAAGTAGGATGCTTTACATTACAAACTATATTAAAGAAAACAGGCTCACAGGCTTTTCTTTAATTATTGCAAATTCGTTAGTCAGTTTTCATTGCAGTCTGAAGAAAAACATTTATGTAAAACTGCTCAATGTGGAAAAAAACCTTTTGGATTGTCGGCGGATGATTGGCCTGACCTGATGTGAATAGCGACATTAGAATGCATTGATCTTATTCAAAAGCTCGTTCGGAACAAACATTCGCACTGAAAAATCGACTTGGTGTGAATAGGCCTTAATCATCTATTGTCATTCTTCCTAATAGAGCAAAATTCACTTTGAACACGTTGACCTGGTAGTTTTACTAAAAATATAAATGTTATTTCCCTGGCACTAAGACATACAGTGGTTGTTAGGGATGCCTCACGCTGATGCACATAACAGCTCAGTGAAGAGGTCATCATTTATGGTGAATAAAGCATGGCTATTGGGCAGTCAGTATCCAGGACTGGAACTAACCGTTTAATAATTCGTTTTTTGTTAAAGGAATGTTCCGGGTTCAGTACAAGTTAAGCTCAATCGACAGCATTAGTGGCATAATGTTGATTACCACACAAATTAATTTAGACTAGTCCCTCCTCCTCTTTTAAAAAAAGCAAAAATTTAGGTTACAGTACTTGCAATGGAAGTGAATGGGGACAATGAAAGTGAATGTGGCCAATTTTTGGAGGGCTGAAACACAAAAATGTGAAGCTTATAATTTTATGGAAGCACTTCTGTTCAAACTTGTGTATTATTTGAGCTGTGAAGTTGTTTAAATGATCATTTTTACAGTCGTTTTAGGGTTTGTTGACATTACATCGACATGGTAACAAAGTTGTAAAATTGGCTATAACTTTACACAGAAAAGGTTTGTAAGTGATTTTATCACACAGATCGTGTTTACACGCATATCCTTTGTCTTGTGGGTACACTTTTCAAAAAGTGAGGAATTCAATGTTCAAAAACAACGTTAAATTGGAAGTGCCTCACTGTAACACAGATTTTTGCTTTTTTTTTTTAAGAAAAGAGTCAATGAATTTTTGTGGTAATTAATTAGCATAACCTGTACTCAAAACATTTATACATATTAATGATGCGATCCAAAGAGCATTTGAACAGCGGTGAGACACTTTCTTATGAAGTATTACATTCACACGAGCAGACAGAGAAGTTTGAATTAAGTTTGGAGCAGAAGAAATAGAAGTAAACCTTGTGTAAATTGTCAGCTTTACGCTAAGATAAAATGCTATTTCTAGCCATTTTACATGCACGTTACCAAGCACGATCATATTTTTTTTATCAAGAAAGTTCACGTTGGATCATAATTTCTTTTTTTCTAGTAAGACCTTTGATATTAGGGCAAAAATCTTATTCTTGATGATAATTTTTGTATTGTTTTCCTGTAAAAAATATAAAAAAAATTCCTTAAAAGATCTATTTGATTAATCTTGTTTTAGAAACAACACTGCATAAGATATTTAGGTTTTTCAGAGAATGTATTTTTAACATGTGTATTTTGTCTTACTGTGCTAGCAGAGTTTTTATAGTCAATAAGTGAAAAAATCTATCAGTGCTGAAGTAATCCAAAGTATTTAGAATACGTTACTGACCTTGAGTAATCTAACGGAATACATTACAAATTACATTTTACAGCGTGTATTCTGTAATCTGTAGTAGAATACATTTCAAAAGTAACCCTCCCAACCCTGCCTGTACTGAACCTGGAACATTCCTTTAATGCATCTTTGGATCTGTAGCTTAGGTTATCAGATTGCTTTTGTTTTGACTGCAGTCTCTTAGGAATCAATCTGACTGAACAATATTTACAGTAAAGCATAAGTAACTTTGATAGAAGTAATTTTTAAGAGCTTCTCCTCAATGTTTTTATTTTTTAGGCAAGCTGGTCTGTGAAGTGCCACACACAGACTGTAATCTCATCTTGGACTGATCTTTAATATCTGATCCACTGAGATGGATGGACGCAGTGAGGATGAAAGTGTCACCAACAGTACCGGAGAGTCCAGGTAATCGGAATGAATAGCATTTTAATGTTGGAGGTTGAAATATAAAAGGAACAGTCCAAAAATTATCATTTTTTTCCTTCATGTTGGTCCAACCCATGTTCTTTCCTCTGTGAGACACAAAATGAGATGTTGGGAAAAAAATGTCCAAGCTTCTGTTTCTCATTACAAGGAAATTGGATGATGATTCATACTCTCAAACTCAAAGGACAAAGTACCACAAAATCATTGCATTATATTCCAAGTCAACTGAAGCCAAACGATACCTTTGTGTGAGGAACTAGCTAAAATTGCTTATTAAATTGTAAATTAATATTCATTTAATATTAAATGTATTGTATAAATGCCATTTTTAACAACATTGGAAAAGACAAAAAACGCAAGCAAACAAACACAACGGCCAAAGTGGAGTTGATGCAATGTTCAAAATTAAAGTTGTTCCTCTCTGTACTAAATATTTACCTGTGCCACAGCCAGTGTTGAAGTGACAGATTAATCAGATTGTTGTAATCATATAACAAAAATCAAGTTTAATATAAATTATATTGTTTAATAGTAAAAATACTGTCAATTGTAATCTGCTTGCAATCATCATAATTATGGTTAAAATGAATTAAACTTATAGTTTGCAATTAGAAAATGCAAAGAAAAAAATGTAGTGTTTGAAGTGACTCATCCATCTGATTCGTATAAATGTGCATGTGTCTCAGTAACTCAGATGATGAGTCTGGGTCAGGATCGGGCTCTGGCTCCAGCTCAAGCAGTAGCAGCTCCAGCAGTAGCCAGTCAGAGAGCAGTGACTCAGGAAGTGGCTCAGATTCCGGAAGCCAATCAGACTCTGACTCTGAGAAATCCAAGGAAAAAAATGATCAGGACAACAAAATTGATGGAGCAGCGGTAAGGCTTTATAAAACTTTTCTGTTAAGTTGTCTGATGCATGGGTAATTGCCAATGTACTGCTTTAAAGGGGGGTCAAGCACAACAATTCACTTACTTCCTTGACACACTCAAAGATATGGTTGAACATCAACAAGTGAGTGAAGACAAAACAAAAGAGTTTAAGGGCATTTTGCTGTATATCAGTCATGGCACAAAGTTTGAACGTGTGAAGAGTGATGACGATAGAACAGTTTGCAAATCAAAGATTTGGGTGTTTTATCCAAACTTTTGTGAATGAAGTGAGAACCTCAGAGCATTGGCACCAAAACAGTACAGCTTTGGGACTAAAAAAAAAATAAAAAATAGGTATTTACTCTTACAAGGAATGTTTTATTTAAAACAAGTTGAATGCATTTGTCTCAATGTTGATTACCACAGAAAATAATTGTTCTAAAGAAAAAAAATCATGTGCAATAAGGTACATACAATGAAAGAAAACTGGTCCAATACACAAGAATAACTACACACTCTCAAAAGTATAGCTTCAATACTTAAACATAATACTCGTTAACATGACTCTAGTGTGATAAAATAGATAGCTGACCTTTTCCGTGTAAAGTTATCCAGAATATATGACTTTGTTGTCATGATGAAGTAACACCAGTAAAGCATGTAGGCCTAAAGGGCGTGGTCACATACTTTCTCACGGTGAAATTCCATGGGCGAAGCTGGCATTGGCTGACCTTGAGCGCATGTGAAACCAGCAAAAATATAATTGTCAAGCAGCCTTTTTTGATGCTGCAATTTGTACTCCATGAGACTTGAGTTAAAAAGAAACTCACAGCTTAAATGATATCCTTGTCCATTGTGAATATTCAGTGTAACTGTGTCTGAAGCATCGCTCACACAGAGGTCACCGCCAAACCAAGCAACTTCCTATTGGTCAACGCGGCGATTTTGCCTGACAAAGTTTACCAAACTTGAACTCAGGGCGAAATCAGTGTGGGGAAATTCTTCACCACTGGAAGTCCATCACGCAGAATTCATGATTGCATTGATTCCCATTATGATGACTTTATTTCGCCCATGGGGGCACCCCATACCAAAATGAAAACATCATCCCAATGGTGAAGGGCTGCTTCGGGGCCTGGACCGTTTGCCATCAAGGGAAAAATTAATTCAAGTTTATCATGATATCCTACAGGATAATGTCAGGGTGGCTGTGTACAAGCTGAAGCTTTGTAGAAGTTGGTTGATGCAGCTGGACAATGACCCTAAACATCGAAGTAAATCCACTACAGAAAGGCTTCAAAAAAAAAAAAAAGAAAAGAAAATCCACCTTTTGGTGTGGCCCAGTCAGAGCCCAGACCTTAACCCAATAGAGGTGCTGTGGAATGACCTCCAGAGAGCCATTCACAGCAGACATTCTAAGAAAATTGGTTGATGTTATTGCTGCCTAAGGAGGATCGACCAGTAGGACTGTTGCAGTGGCAGTTTTTTTACCACCATGGTGATTAAGGGCCAAAAAAATTGCTTCAGCACCCACAAATAGGCAAATCATCAAAGGGTGTGTATATTATCTCGAATGAACAGCATAACTAAAATAATCAAAACGACAGACTCCCAATATTTAGCAGTCATTGATATCTAATACAAACCAAAGCATCAACAACACCTCAACGCAATGGCATACAATTCACTGAAATGATGAACGGTGCTTAACTAATCCAACCAATAGCACATTCGAAAAAAAACTAGCTTTTAAAACGTACCAGTGAAGTTCACTACACAGGTCTGCAGTCAAGAGTGGTAACTTCTGATGCTCATGTCAACAGCTGACATAAATATGATCGAAGATTTTGATTGGCTCAGGGGCAAAGGCAAACTAGCCCCTCAGGCCATCGTTGAATGTTTGTTGCACATGTGCATGACGTTCTCCAGATCTCCGTTGATTAACATTGAGGATGAAGAACTAGCCCCACGCATAGCAAATGAGAATGATTAAATGGCTTTTACACAACATATCTTAATAATAATAGAATTTCTCAAAACATTTTTTTTTTATTGTATAATGGACATAAAATGCATTTAAATTGTGGTCAATATATTATTTCTTAAATTTATTATGATATCATGCAATTTGCACAACAGCGCCACCTCTGGTGGGGTTTAGCCCCACTTGCCCCTAATGTAGAGCTGCGGCTTAACCCAACAATAACAATTCTCTTATCATTTGCTCATCCTCATGGCATCACAGATGTATATGACTTTCTTCTGCAGAAAACACTGTTTTTAGAAGAGTATCTCTGTAGATCCATACAATGCAAGTAAATAGTGACCAAAACGTTGAAACTCCAAAAAGCACAAACGTGGCATAAAAGTAATCCATAAGACTCTGGTGGTTTAATCCATGTCTTCTGAAGCGATCCAACCGGTTATCCAAAAACACTTTCACCTTGAACCTAAAATGTAATTCCATTTCATTTTCTTTTGTTAGCATTAACTACATTAATGAAACACAATGCAAATCGTTAGGCAACATAATTGGGGAACACAAGGGAATTTATTAGGTGCACACCTAATGGAACAACTGGCTTTTTTATTTGTTTAAAGGGATAGTTCACTAAAAAATGAAAATTCTCATCATTTACTGGACTCAGGTGGTCCATATCTTCTGAAGCGAAATGATAGGTGTGGGTGAGAAACAGATCAATATTTAAGTCTTTTTTACTATAAATTTTCCTCACTGCTCAGTCAATCTCCACTTTCATTTTTACATTCTCCTGTTTTTGGTGATTCACATTCTTCTTACATATCGCCACCTACTGGGCAGGGAGGAGATCTTAAATATTAAATATTGATCTGTTTCTCACCCACACCTATCATATTGTGTCTGAACACATGAATCGGTTATAGCAGTATTTTTTTTTTAAATCAAAATATCGTGTAATTATCTCGCACATCGCCCAGCCCAAAGGAGTTTGGCGTCAGTGTTTTGAAAAGCTAATGATACAATACCAAAATGGGTAAACAATTATTTATAACTATTTTAATTGATGCATTTCAGTATTTAATTAATTATATAACAAATATCATACGCGTTTATACATGTCCTAATGGATGTATTTTTTTTTTTTTCACTGAATCATTGCTTTGCATTATGCAGGGTTTGTACAGGGTCTTGAAAGTTTGGAAAATGCTTAATTTTCACAGTTTTGAAATATGCTTGAATTTTGAACATGTTCCTTGAAAATGCATAATTTTTCCTTGGGTTGTTGACACAAAATATCTAAAATTATTTCAAATTTGAAATAGATATTATACAGTCGTTATGTTTGTGGTGTCTTGTGAGTGCGGGAGCGCATGTGCGAATCTTGCTTTGATGTCGTGCGCATAAGTCCTGCAAGTCTCCATTGTGATAGAATGGCGCCAGTGAAATTATATCTGCATCTCCTGCTTCCATCAACATGCCGGAGTGCCGTTTTAATGACAGCTGGCTGGAAGAGGAGAAATGAAAATATCTCTATGCAGAGGAGTGATCAACAACAAGGGAATCATACGTCTAAATGTAAAGAAAAAAGACTACGTCAATGGATGTTTGCACTTATTAGCACTAAGCTAAAGATTTCGTTAAAACTTGAATTTACTTTGGAATAATTTACAATCAATATGTTCTATCGAATGAATACTTAAAAGTAGGGCAGAGAGTCAACGTATGTGATAAATTATGTTTAATGTAGGGCTGAGTTAATAAAAATTAAATTGAAATCGCAATGTGGCCTGTGTGATTTATTAAACCCCCCAAAAGGCTTCAATTCAATTAAATAAATGTACTTATAGTCTGGATTAACATGGTCCAAGCATGCCTACTGTCTTTTTAACTGTCTTAGTGGCTCGCAAACAGCGGGCGGCCCACACAAACTCCATCCATTTCAGGACTGTTTGGTTTGCTATCAGTGCGCGGTGCTTTTTTCTGATAATGTGCGTTGAGAACGCAAAGTGCTACAAAATCACTTTGTTTTGAATTTTATGAATATATTCTTGTAATAACGTGAAGCTGAGGCACAGAACAGGAGGTGGCGGCATTCCACCACATTGTAAATGAGCATGTTTAAGAGAAAAACGATGCAAGGAATACAAATGTCTTCATTTTACCATAAAAAAAAAAAAAAAAAAAAGGCTTGAGGGTTTAACATGACCAATGCTGTGTGAATGTAATGAACTTATGACAAAAATATTACTGTTGTACTACAATAAAATTAACATTAATAATTTAATATTACATTACAATAATATAATATTAAAGTATGCTTTTGAAATTTCTTAAGTTGTCACGGACGTCCCTGACGCTTTACATAAGTTATTTTGTATAATTTTTAGTTAAGTATTGTTGTTTGTTTATCAGCTATGAATTGATATGTTGATACATTTACCAATAATATGATTAACACATTTTATGATTAATATTATTCTTCCATGAACTCATGAAATTGAAAACATGACTTGATTATTTTAAACTTGCAGAAACCCTGTTTGATAAGCAGTGTTACGTGTTCAAAGGCCTTGTTGAACTTGTGCCCCAGTGTAGCTTTACAATTGCCCCATAGCCTACATATTTTCACCGTCAGAACAGCTGAAATCACTCATAATATTCATAATAACATAATATATAATCAGAATCAGAATGAGCTTTATTGCCAAGTGTTCTCACTCACACAAGAATTTTTTTTTTTTTTGATGATAGGAGAAACAAGTGCACACAGAACATTACGGTGAGACACAGAATATAAAACAAGTTAAGAGTATAAATAGAAATACAAATAATAGGACATATAACAGAATGGCATATGTACATGTGCAACTGATCATGTATGTGCAAGGTAGGGGTATGTACAGTTATTGAATTAAATATGTGAATTTACATATGTACATGAGATATGTATTTACATTATTGCACTATGTATATATAATAACAATAATGTAATGTTCTTAAAATCAGTCTGATAACTGCAGTCACGTCTTATACTAGTGTGAGGGAAAACAATCTTA